>NC_136966.1:15547548-15691011 GCF_032717465.1 Coenobita brevimanus
TTTCCATGAATTTGGGAATAAAGAAGTACGTATGCATAGTCTGAATAATTTAGCTAGGACAGAGGCAAGTTCAGGGGAACACTTTTTCAAAACAATTGGCGGAATTCCATCTGGACCTGGAGCTTTGTTGGTAGGTAAATTGTCTAGGATGGATTTTACAAATCTTGTCTGTATTTTAAGTGGGGCAATTTCGGGAGAATCAAGTTCCAGTACTGAGACATTCTGGCTGGTATCATCTATGGTAGAGTTTCTTGCAAAGGTACTAGCAAAGATATCTGCTTTCCCACGTGGGTCATTTGTAATATTGCCATCTGAAGATTTTAGTGGGGGAATGGAAGATGACTTGTTAAAGTTATTATTGAAAGAATTAAGAGTTGACCAGAATATTCTGTTGTCATTAGGGTTGTTAAGTAGTTTTGATGCTTGCTTTTGAAGAAAGTTTGATTTAGATAGATTTAATACAGCTTTTGCATGATTTCTAGCAATTTTAAATTGGGAGAGTGATTCAGGTGTTTTTGATTTTAAGTAAGAGTTATATGCTAATGACTTTTGGGCTGTTGCTCTGGCACAATTGCCATCAAACCATTTTGGAGAGTTTGATCTTTTAGTGAATTGTTGACTTGGTATGAATAAATCCATACCAGCTAGTATTAAGTCACAAATGTGGGACTGGGTAGAATTGGGATCACTAGAGAAGAAAGACTGCCATGGAACATCAGCAAGATAATTTCTAAATCCATCCCAGTCTGCCCTGTCAAAGTGCCATCGGGTCACCCTGACAGGTTCGGAATGGGGAGATGTAGGAGGGTTAACTAATGAGGCTTTGATGAGATTGTGGTCAGAGGATCCAAGTGGTGACAGTACCTCTATCCTGTATTGATCTGGATTATTTGTCAAGAATAAATCCAAGAGATGGGCATTATGGTCAGGATTATCAGGTATTCTGGTTGGTTGCTTTACCAACTGGGTGAGATTAAACGATTCCGCAAACAGCTCGCATTCCAGACCAGCGCCGTCAGTCCGGGCAGAATGCAATAACCATTCAACATTGTGTATGTTAAAATCACCCAAAATGGTAATTTCATTGCCAAGGGCAAGGTCAAGGTTACTCAACTGAGTGGATATGGAATCAAATACACTGGGTTCCGAAGAAGCATTGGGGGAACGATAAACTACACAGATATATTTGGTAATGTTTTGGCAATTTAATTTATATAATGAGTAATCAAAACTGGATGAAGTGAAGTTTAAAATAGTGTCAACTGCATATTGGGATTTGATATAACAACAGGTGCCGCCCTTGTTTCGAAAGTTTGTAAGGAGATGGTAACCTGGAAAACAAAATGGAGATATATCGGTAGAGGGTGAGATTTGTGGTTCTGTGAGGAAAAGGGCCAAAGGGGATATGGACTGAAGGAAAAAATGAACTGAGTTTAAATTTGTGGTAAGGCCGCGGATGTTGGTAAAGAATAAGGCCGCACCGTCACCTCTTTGCCGATGAGCATTCCCGGAAATAGCAACAGTCGCTGCTGGCACAGTCGCTTGATAGCGACCGGGAGGACCCTGTGCCTCCAGCTCTACCCTGCCGGTGGTGGCAATCCGAGATACCACCTCATTTGATTGTGAGATTGCAGCGGCCATTACTAAAGATGTGAATAGAAGGTGTGATATGTTATGCGCATGTAGTGTGGTGTAGACAGTTGAAGGTAGAGGTATCATGAGAGCATGCTGGCCTACTCTCTGTGTAAATGAATGCACTGAAAATGTTCAGAAAAGGGAGATGGTCAGGATCAAGTCCTGAGGGCTGGTGAAACGGGAGCTTCAGCTCTCCCTGTCACCAGCTTGCCATCAACCTCGGGAGTACTGCCCTGTTCGACTGGTGCTACAGTCTACTCCTGCATCAAGTGACTTATTTTCCAGTTAAATCTTATTACTACCAGATTATTTTATTCAGCATAGAGGAGACGACTTGTGCTGGTGTGGGTACTGAAGACATCATGTGACCGGCTTGTTCGTAAAGTCTGTCCTGAAGTTAATAATACCTGGTGGTAGCATCAACAGTGAAAAAATACACCATTAGAGTGAAAGAAATAACTTTTAGAGTATTATTACGTATTTTACAACAGAAAGGAATAATAGTGGTGTGTAAGTGAGATGTCAGGGAGAAGTAGGAGGAAAAACCACTGTGCAGTAGAGGTAATTTTCCTGTTTCCCTTAACCACTTCACTGCGATTACGTCTTTTAAATTTTGCTGCTACAACCATTAGGCGATTTTATTCCGATTAAGAAGTACTTACCATCATAGATCAGGGAGTGTGTACAGAATGACTGAACGAGGCAGGTGACAAATCATGAACAGTTATACACATTAAACAAAATGATATATATATAAGTAGCAACGATACTGATGAAAACAGTGCAGACTTAACACACTCTCTGTCTGTCTGTCTCTGTCTGTCTGTCTCTGTCTCTGTCTCTGTCTGTCTGTCTGTCTGTCTGTCTCTCTCTCTCTCTCTCTCCTATACAGTATATGATATCCCGAACCAATGTATACTGTAGATGCGTTTAATAATATCATTGCACTTTCTATCAAACAGTTATGAAACCCGCACATAATAATATGAAACAGTATATTGGATTCGGAATATTTCATCCCTTGGTTCTTAGATCATTGTTCACTGCCTCGTTATTTATTGTCATGAAGTGACTCAGTATTTATGCCACTAACACTATAGTTCTCCGGGCTAGATAACCATGACAAAAGAATTTACTGGAAGGGAAAGAATATTCATTTTCATCATCCGTCATCATCGTCATCATCATCATCATCAAACTCAACAACAACAACAAAATTATCATCACTAACAACACCAACAATATTATCATCAACATCACCATTAACAATAACAACAACAACAACAACAACAACAACAACAACAATATTATCAGAAACAAGAACAACGAAGCAACAATATTATCTTCATCCTTTTTCAGTTTCGGAAAGATATAAGGGGTGGGAAAAACAGTAATTATTTTCTTGGACTTCTATCACATGTAAATTATGCACTACAGGAAAGAAAAGATCAGAGTAGGAATTAACGACAGAGATAAAGATGGAAGAGGAGGAGGTGAGAGAAAAGAGGAGAGGGGGTTAGCTAAGAAGATAAAACCCGAGAAGAGAAAAAAAAATGTGTTTGCAGGTGGAATGGAATGAAGAAAGAACAGGAAGATGCTTTTGAGGAGGGAGAGGAAGAGAGGCGGTGACATCCATCAGGGTTATTGTCAGGCGTGGAGAGGGTAGGAGGGGAAAGGAGAAGGTTGGGAAAGGACGGAAAGGGAAAGTAATGGGAGAGAGGACAGGATGAGGGAGACGGTAGGAAGAGGGGGACAGGGTAGGAAGGGGGAGAGAGGGTAGGAAGAAGGAAAGAAGACAGAAGGAAGGAGAGAGGGTAGATAGAGGGAAAGAGGATAAGAAAGAGAGACGGTTGGAGATAGAGAAGAGGTAGGAAGGGGAAGCAGAAGGTAGGAAGAGGGAGAGATGGCAGGAACAGGGAGAGAAGGTAGGAAGAAGGAGAGGCAGTAGGAAGAGGGAAAGAAGATAGGAAGAAAGAGAGATGGTAGAATGAGGGAAAGAAGGCATGAAGAGGGAGAGAGGGTAGGAAGAGAGAGAGATAGGCAACGAGAAGGTTAGGCAATAACAGAAAGAAGGGTAAGGGTGTGGGTAAGACGGGAGGGAGAGGATAGCAGAGGGAGAAAGGCAGGGTGAGGGAAAGGGGGACAAGAAGAGGTATGAGTTAATCGTACAAAAGGAATGGGGAGAAGGTGGGAGAGGATGAGGGTGGCAGAGTGAAGGTTAAGAGAAGGAACAGAGAGCGTGGCGGGAGTATAGCAAAATGGTACATCTAACGAGAGGAAAGAACAAATGAAGAAGACAGCAACATGGGTTTTAAACAAAATGCTGTACAGGTAAGGGACAAAGCAAGAAAGGTGGAAGATTGGAGGAAAGAGAAAGGTTGACAGAGAAGGAAATGGCAGACGGCAGGGAGGCAGGGTAAGAAAAACTGACTGACCGCTGCCTATCTGACGAACTCCCATTTTATCTTACGGCCATATTCTTAAAAATAATTCCTTCTCTAAACTTTTCCTTCCCTTGGAAGGATTTTTCTTTCCCTTCAGTATACTTAAAGATTTCCTTGGAAGGGAAGGAAAAATGTTAAGGTTGGTAGCCCTGTTAGACTAAAATGACCCATCCTGCTGATATTTGGTATGCTGGAGCGTTAAATATATAAACAAATACATCAAAACACGCATATCTCGTGCAGGATAATGAAAGCACAACACATTTGAGATGTGGGAGGTCGCCACCACATCTATACTGTTGGTTTGTATTCAGCCATAAATGCCATTCTGGCCAACACCGCAGCGGTGTTCACTCCTCAAGACAATATTTTGATAATAAATTATATTCGAGGAATATTATTATGCTTAATGTTGTTATCGGTAAGTGTAAGAATCACTTATTAACGTCCGTCTCACGTACTCGCATGGCGGAGCTCACTTGTTTTATTCCAGCTGGAAGACGAGCCGAACCACTCGTGTGCTCTTGACGGCAGATTTTCCTTTTTCGGGCAAATTAACAACCAAAATGTTTCTTGAAAATAATCCTCGTGTGACCCTGGCCATAATATATAAGATTAGTCAGTGTCAGATCATAAAAGACTGAATGAATATCGGAGGTAGTGCGTCGTCTGCTCTGTTTATGTCTGGCTAATTATCTCAACCGACATAGGTAACACTTTTAAAGAGATACAAATAGCGCTTAAACATTAGTATTGCGTTGTAAACTGCATGAATAAAATTATACAGTAACTTACGTCAACATTTTGAATATACATAAGACAATGAATCACAACAGAAAGCACAAAACTTATGAAGGAATTTTTGAAGAGACGGGTCAAGGAATTCCTTCAAGTTCCAATAATTTCTGCTGCCCAGAGGAAAAATCTTTCCCTTCGAGCGGCTCAGGAAGGGAAGGAATTTTTTAAGAATATTTGGTATGCTGTGAAGTGTAAACAAGGTTACGATGATGATAATGATGATGATGATGCGGGGAGGTGCAAGTGCAGAAGGAAAACAGACAAGAGGAGGAGAAGAGAAATAGGAAGTGAGAATATTTAGGGAAAAATTCACAAAGACCGAAGGAAATCCAATTTCTGAAATCCGTATTCTTAACAAGGAAATGCGTTTGAAAAACACAAAGTCTAGTTTTGTAAATTTATGTGCTGTTCTTTAAAATTCCTTTTGTTTACCGTTGTTAATTAACAGGCTTTGCGAGAAAGGATTTATAAATACGTATCACAACTTATAATGTCCAAGTTTATCAAGATATTATTTTATAAACCCAACAGGAATACCAGCTTTGTAAATATATATGTTTTAATCAAGGAAGGACGTACAAAAACACTATTAATAACTAATGACCAGGTCGTGCGTTGTGGCCAGAATAGCATGGTTCCCCCAGGAGGCCACGGAACTTGTTTTTTACATACTTCCCTATTTCCCGTTCCCCGTTGTTTTTTTTGGTGGTGACAGCGGTCGTGGATGTCTTAGATAACAAGTGTAGGAGCTGACGGGAGAAGGAAGAAGGGTAGGGACAGAAACTGGGGTGAGGAGGGAAGAAAGTTGCAAGAGTGGAAGAAGCTGAAAGAAGATAGAGAGAGGGGTTAGTGAGGAGAGAACGACGAAGTAACTGAACTTACACCATGAAACCGTCTACTAACAGCACCTTCTGTTTCATCATATGTTCCTTGCATTTATCCTTCCCTTCTCTTATTCGCCTTTTGACATAATCCCTTTTATTTTGATGGAGATGGATGTATGGAGGAGGGAAGGGGGTAGGTAGAGAGGGGGGGGGACTTGGTGGGAAAAGAAAGGTAGAAGGATTTCTGGGTATAGATGAGGGATTGTGGAAGAGATGGCTAGGAGACTGAATGAAAGCACAGGCGTAGGTGGTGGAGAGGAAAGTGGAATTAAAAGAAGAAACAGAAAGGAAATTTCATGAGAAAAATGAGAAAAGATGGCTAAAGAAGGGGGAAAGTAAGTAGGAGGGTGAGGAAATGGAGAAGAAGAAAGATAAAGAAGGTATTGTTTACGAGGAATAAGAGGGAGTGAAGAGAAGGAAAGGGGTGCAAAGAGGAAATAAGTGGAGGAAAATTGAAGAATCAAAGAAGTACAAGGAAGTGGAATTGGGAAAAGGAAGAGCGAAGATGGGGAAAGAAGGGGGGGGGGAGTAAATGAAGGGGAAGAAAGAAGGGTAGCGAGAGGAAGAGTGAATAGGGAAGGGGGAGGGAATAAAAAGGGTGAAGAGAAAACGAGGAACAGAGAGGGTAGAAAGCGCAGGGATGGAAAATAAATGATAGTAAGGGATGGGGGAGGGGGGTGGAATGAAGAAAGGAATGCAAGAGGGAAAAACTGGCAGGGAAGAGGTAGGAGAAGGTGAATATGAAAAAAAGGACACGGTGAGAAAGAGGGGTAGCTAAAGAATGAGAATTCGTAGAAGGTGCCAGAGGTTATGTAAGGGAGACAGAGGATAGGTGGGGGTGGGATGGATAGTGATGGAGAAGAAGAATAGAAAGCAGTGAAGGGGAATGTTTTAAAAGAATATGAAAGAGAAAAGACAGGAGGGGATTACGGGATAGAGGACACGTCAGCTCAAGGGATCGAAGGAAAAATAGACACTAGAGAGGAGAGGAGCTTAACAAAGAGCAGAAAGAGGGAAGGAGTGATAGATACAAGGGAGCGAAGGGATTTTACGGTAGAATGAGGAGAGGAGTATGGTGGTAGTGACGATTGTGGGTAGTGGTTAGGGAAGAAAGGAGGGGGTTAGTAAGATTATTTGAGTGCAAGAAGGGGAGGAGAGAGTGTGAGGGACGAAGAAAAAGTAGTTGACGGGAGGAGAGATAAAAGAAGAAGAGTGGGGAGGAGCAGAGAGTGAGGGAGAGAGGAAACAGAACAGAGGAGTAAAACGACGGAGGGGAATGATGTGAAGCAGGTGACAGAGGGGATAGAAAGAGGGAGAGGGAGGAGAGAAAGGAATGGAAAAGGGGCGGGGGATGGTGTCTGAGGGAGAGGTTAAGGAGACGAAGGGAGTGAATGTACATTAGAGGGGAGGGGAGGAACAGTGGAGAAGATAGGAGAAGGGAGGGAACAGATGAGAAGAGAGATAAGAAAGAGAGAAATTGGAATACAGAGGAGGGATGAAGATAAGGAAGAATAAGTGAAGACGAAGGGTATGACTGTGTGACACAGAGGACGGGAAGAGGGGAGAGAGAGAGAGAGAGAGAGAGAGAGAGAGAGAGAGAGAGAGAGAGAGAGAGAGAGAGAGAGAGAGAGAGAGAGATGGTACTTACGAGGGCATCGAATGTTATTTCTGGTAGAATAAATTGTTCGCTAGCCACAGAGGTCAAATATATAAGAAAATATGTAGATCAGCAAAGTATGTGTGTGTGTGTGTGTGTGTGTGTGTGTGTGTGTGTGTGTGTGTGTGTGTTTTAAAGCAGTATATGAGTGCGTATGTGTGTGCACGAGTGGTTGTCTACCTGTGTGGTCCGCCTTTGAGTCAGTAAATAAAATGCTTCGCGGCGTTTTACCTTAAGTCTTCAGCCAGTCGTCCTCGTCTCTTACTATGCACGTGAAGTCTGCTGAAGCACCGTGAAGCCACAGCCAGGATCCCAGAGCTTTCTACAAGCAGCGTTAAGAGAGCCGCTTTTTGTCCACGAATTTTTACCATAAACCTACTTCCACTTCGTCCTCCACCAGAACTGAAGTTTAATGTAGAAGTCAGTTGGCCTTGAGACGATTTATTGCGTAGTATGTGACACTTCCATCCAGGTGGTATCGGAAGAAAAAACATCAGGGACGTCACGAGCTTTGATACTCCTCACCAGGACCCATGTCTGCTTAACTTAGTGAATCGTAATGGTAAAGCCATATTATGCAACACTGTCTCGAAGCATGAAAGCGTTTGTGACGTCAGGGAATTAAATGTCTTCCTCCGGGTACATTTTTGTAAAAACACTAGAAAAATCGAATCATCCAAGTCATAGACGAGTTCATTTGAGAGTTTAGTTGTGTTTTGCAAGTTTTATATATTCATCAGTGCTACGAAGCTACCTCGCTGCCTCACTGGACTGCATACACGAGTATGGTAATGTGTCTGTATGTGCTTGCCCCTATGTGTGTGTGTGTGTGTGTGTGTGTGTGTGTGTGTGTGTGTGTGCGTGTGTCTGTATGTGTGTGTGTGTGTGTGTGTGTGTGTGCGTGTCTGTATGTGTGTGTGTTCATGTGCGTGTGTCTATGTGTGTTTGTTCATGTGCGTGTGTCTGTATGTGTGTGTGTGCTCATGTGCGTGTGTCTGTATGTGTGTGTGCTCATGTGCGTGTCTGTATGTGTGTGTGTTCATGTCCATGTGTCTGTTGTGTGTTGGAGTGTCGCGGGCTCGGCCTTGTGGTGTATACCTGGTGTGTGTGCGTACATTACTGTGCTTTTGGTGGCTGCCGTGTGGACGCAGGTGGTGCGGGACGGTGGGTTGTGCGTAATGATTTCAGCAGGAATCCGGTCTGACCTGATCCATCACCACCACATCGGCCAGGGGGAGACTAGGATAATGAAAGCCATCCTCTTGTACAGTACATTATAGGTGAGGAAGGGTAGAATAGGACAGGATAGGACATAATCAGGGTGTGATGGAGTGGAGTACAGGTCACCCCCAAACACTCACGGACAGTAAGCAGCTTTAAGACTCACTAGATACAGTACTTGAATAGCCAGTTCACGAGAGAAATGTCTTCCCATAGCAAAATATAATTCTCTGGAGGCAGCAAAGCTTGACGGTCTTTTTTCGGTTGCCTGCACTTGGGGAACAATTCTGCAGTAAAACCCAGACAGGCATCCTAAAACTACCGTCAATCACCGTGGGGCAAAGTCTGTGACCTAGCAGTAAACACGAGTATGGTTGATGGTGACGAGTGGTGGTAGAGGTGCGTCAACACTGATCTCGCCCCGCGTCGGGGATTGTCAGCACCATGTATAGGTGACACAGAGGCACATCCCCTAATACCACTGTTGACCCCAAGGGGACGTGACTCGAGCTAGCAACAAAAGCAACAACAACAACAACAACGTTAACAAAACAACAGTATCAATCTATTTTATCATGCAGTATTTTTTTTTTTTTCCACTAGCGTCGTTCGCCCCTGTGTGATAAAATGTGAACAATATACCCCAGTCACACCTCGGATGTAAACCCTGTTGGGACCCATCCAGTCAGAGTATTCAACGTAGTTAATTGTCTCTCGGGACAGGATATGGCATTTCACTCAATGCAGTCACCCAAAGAGTGCCATACATAGAGTTAGAGGAGGGTGGGCGCCCTTATCTACTACTCAGCAACAACAACATTAGTAATAATAATAATAATAATAATAATAATAATAATAATAATAACGAAAATATGACAATAATGATGTAAAATACCTACTACTACTACTACTACTACTGCTACTAATGATAATAATAATAATAACAATAGTAATAATAAACCGGATGTGCAGTTCCATTGCATTCAGAGAAAACATGGAAACTGCATACCCAGTCCTGCTGTACGTATGCCGATTTCGTTGAAGTCTATGTGCTCACTTTGCCCTATTTCGGGCCGTTTTTATTTTTGGAAGGGGGGATAACACCTTCAACAATCACTGGAGGGATTATGCTCCTCAGATATCGCATTGCTGAGGAGAGTTCACTGGACAACCTGTGCTATGATATCTGCCATCCTTTCACAATTTCTGAGAATTTTAATTTGCTGAGAAGGGCTGACCCCCTTAAAAATCATGGTTGGAATACTGTATATAGTGGAAGACCTTCCCAGTAACCAAACGAATTCACTTGGGAACTATTATTAAAATCTTTCCTCTATTTCTGATTATTTTTATTTTTGGGAGAGGGACTGACCCCTCAAAGAATCATCAGGGAGGTCGCGCTCCCCAAATATAGCATTACGGATGACAGTCCATTGTACATTACGTGCTGAGATATCAAAGCCAATTTTCAGATATGCCTCCCTCCTCCCCACTCGCCGCCAGGAGGTTGCTTTAGTTACACACAACTGGCTCAAAAACTTTAAATCTGCTAACATTTTTCAGCCGTGCCTAGAACTGCTCGGAACCAACGAAGAGCTGCTTCGACGCTGGACACCACCTGCTTGACGTGTTCTGTCGAAGGTAAATCCAATGGAGGCAGTTATTAGGGGCCAATACACCCCTTTAGAAAACTTCAGTTGACATGAAATAAAATGGCCCCATATGTGATCGAACTGCAGCCCTCGTGCCAAGATCAATCTCGATCTTTTTCCATTTTCCGCTGTGCTACATAATTTTTTTTTTTTTTTTTTTTTTACGTTGTGCGTGTGCTCATTTTCTACAGCCTCTCTTGTGCAGAGAAATATTTAAGATGCCGGTGTGTGTGTGTGTGTGTGTGTGTGTGTGTGTGTGTAGACTACCAGTCTAATATTACCACTTGCAAGGTGTAAAGGCCAGAGGCTGGTCCACTGTATTTCAGAACATAAATGGGCCTGTGAGAGACCAGCATCTTGATTGCATTACATGATGGAACACATTGCAAGAGAATCAGAAACATATAATGGACTGCAAACAACAATAGATCTAATGATTTTTAATGCCATTCTTATATTATAATATGGTATGATACTGGTGCTGAAGAAGGTCGCCTTCACGTAGTGGCGCCGTTATAACCGGACATCTCCACTGCTGGGGTATATAAACATCCCTCATCTGCCCCCCTATCCACCAAATGGTGGATGGTGGACAGCTAAAGGAGGGCAACCTCAGCTTGCAGTCCAACAGGTTCAGCTCTAGTGAGTCTGGGGCCACAACAGCAACAGCAGGATAATGATGGATAGCAAAACATCATACCCGAGTATTGCAAATATGTTTATTATGATAATACAGGGTATATGAAAAGAGTCAAGTCGGGGCAAAACTGTTGTTTCTTCATAATGAACACAGTTTGTGTACGTGGAAAACATCCTTCCATGTGAACGAGTGGTGGCCTGTGAAGTCAAAGTACATCCGTTAAAGGACGGTAATTTAAGTGGCGTGACAACCTTCGTAATATCTTTTTCTTTGTGGTATATTATAACTCTTACTTCGTGAAGTTATTTTTCATGTCATGTATATATAACCAGGACTGATGCAGTTCGCCTCAATAACGAAAAAGAGGAGAAAAATGAATAACATGCAATACTAAAAAGCAGTCCGGAAACCAAGACCTCCGCGAACGTCAGTAAAGTTGATTTACGGTTGTATTTCCTCTTTCCTACCTGACAAATATTTTTACGTCCTCACATAGCAATTATTATTAATTTATTGGCTTAGTCTGCCTTGTTACATAGTCTCACAGAGTGTATACCTCCACCAACACCAGTGAAATTTATGAATTACTCCTGCATCCGGATCCGAACGTGGATCCACTTCATTATCTAATTAACTCTTTCTTGACCCATTGCCCACCTTTCATTGAAATCTGGTAACAACTTTTTGAGACATCTTGTACACAAACAGACAAACAGACACTGGTGAATACATATCCTGCGTAGAACATCGTTGACGGATGTAATAAGGAGCTGATGAGGAGTTGCTACACTGCCACCTAGTATATGGCAGTAAGTCTCAAGAGTAATAAAGCAGGAAGCCGTCATCCTCTTGTAGCTTTGAACTAATTCATACACTTAACACAACCTTACACCAACTTATGCCTTAAACCTCAACAAGAACAGTGAAGGGAGTTTAGTGAGCGCGTGACGAGCAAGCGAGCGCCATATTATCATAATTTCCCCCTGATATAAAGTTATAGGCGGAATATCCGATATTGCATTGCTAGAGCTGATGCCAAAATCACAGTGTTACGACCGAAAAACTTTTTAAAATTTGATTTCATAACTGAGGTGTTCACCGATTAGATCCGAACACTCCCTTGGAACTCTCGACATTCCAAGAGGTTCCTCCGCCTTTATGGGTGAATTTTTAGTTGATAACAAAATTTACTGAATGAATGTATCACATGTAGAAACAATCTGAATTCTACTTCACACTGAAATAAAGTTATTAGCTTTCCTTAGCGAGACAGTCAGGTCGGGCCGGGCAGCTCATTTCCAAAGCTAGCAGAGAATAAACATCGCTAGCTGGCTTCGCTCGCTCGCTCGTAAACCAGACCACAGGTACGCTCTTGTCTACAAAATGTTAGGTCACTTTTGAGATTCCCTAACACCTCTTCCTTGGCTATTTATTTTGCCTGCTGCCTCGTAATTTACTTTTCGAGATCACTGAAGCAAACTAAGTCGATATGAAAATGACATAAATAACAAGTGAAACAATATTAATAGTAGTTGGCAACGAAGTCTCCTATACCAGCTAAAATAAGGCACAGCCAGCGAAGGGCAGGTGAGATTAGTGCGTGTGGTGGTGATGTATGTAGGAGGGGTGGGATGTGACGGTCTCTTGTTGTTGAGGGAGAGAGACATGGAAGAAGGGAGAGAAGAAGGATGGCTAATTGACAGATAGGAAGGAGAAGAAACACGAGAAACATACAGGGAGAGAAGGGGGAAGGGTTGGAAAATTATTAATGTACAGAAAAGAGACTGAATTATAAAGGAAGGGAGGGAGAAAAGTAGGTAGGGAGGGGGGGAGGGGGAAGAAGTTAGAAAGGATGACCGACTAGCAGAGAGGAAAAGAGAGAAGCAGGGAGAGAAGGAGGAGGTGGGAAGGGAAACGCATGAGAAGAGAGGGAGCGAGATAAATGAGAAAGAAAAGTCGTAATGGTATATTCTAGTATATACTCTCGCCTATTCTAAGTATTCTGTGAAGAAAGAGTAGATATCTCTATTAATATTATTGCCAGACCACCGACAGCAGACCGCAAAAGGAGCGTGATTTGGGAATACTAGTATAACACACACACACACACACACACACACACACACACACAATCAGTCAATCAGTTAATCAGTCAATCTCCATCACTTCTTCCCAAGTACAGTACCATACTGTACATGCCATATATCTTCACCCCATTGCATTTAGTCTCTCTCTCTCTCTCTCTCTCTCTGAAGCCATCCATTCATTTTCTCTTCTTTCCCCTCCTCCCCTCACACACACACACACACACACACGCACACACACACACACACACACACACTCTTATGGTGTTAGGGCCAGACCGCCTCGTAGGGACAGTACGATCTGTGTGGTCTATGCATCTATGTAACTCTCTCTCTCTCTCTCTCTCTCTCTCTCTCTCTCTCTCTCTCTCTCTTAATAGACCTGATAATTTTTCGCAGGCCCCTCCTTGACCTAGCTTTATGGTTCGTGAAGAAATAGAAGATTGCGTGTGTGTGTGTGTGTGTGTGTGTGTGTGTAATTCACCGGGTCGGTCATTATCACTTGATGGTCGTGATCGTCAGCTTTTTACCCTCCCGGAAGGGAGCTGAGAGCTCATATAGTCCGATCTAAAGGCAAGGCTGTAATCTTCACACACACACACACCCATCCCCTTGCTCAAGGGGGACAGTAACCACCCACTTCATCAGTGAAACTTTTCTCAACCTGAGCGAGGCGCGAACTCCCGTCCACCAGTTGGCAAGCGAGAACGTTACCACTGCACCAGCGAGCGGTGTGTGTGTGTGTGTGTGTGTGAGAGAGAGAGAGAGAGAGAGAGAGAGAGAGAGAGAGAGAGAGAGAGAGACCCATTTTGAGAAGAATGAAATTGGAGCAAGCCAAGCGGAAACTTTACTGCAACAGACAAATCATACAGAAGTGAAGGTCAATAAGGGGCCAGTATTGAAAGTTCTTTTACGTTGTGGAGACTTGTGACAGGGTAAACAATATCTTGGCACATCGAAATGATATTTTGTTACGCTAGTTTATACGCGTCACACTTACGGTTAGATAAAGAGAAGCTTTAGGTTTTTTAAAATATTATTTGTGAACTTAAGAAAATGTGCTGCCTCGATTTTTTTCTCTCGCTATCTAGTTCGACCTGAATTCATATAAAGAAGTATAACACATACTCAGGTTGCACAACGAGAGTTACTTGCAAACCCTACACATGTATATGCCACCAATGAGAAGCATCTGTTTAAGAAAGGGCATGAAGTTCATCCAGGGAAGACAATAGTCATTTTTATACATTACTCTCGTATATCCTGTACAAAAGTAAATATATCCAGTGATTCCAAACACCGGCCGTAGAGCGTCACCTCAACCATCCTTTAACTGCCATGCTCTTCTGAAGCCACCCGCATATTATTCCTGCATTATTATTCTTTTTACCTGGAAGGGCCGTATTCCTGTTGGTTTGCTATAGAGATTGTAATACTTCCTCCTTATTTTTGTAATGTATATTTTTAAAAAATTCTTGTACTGCGTATTATTGATGCAAATAATATATCGTTATAAAAAAAAGTTTAAATAATTATTAGAATCGAAGAACAATACAAAAAAATTACTGAAGCAGAAATACTATGAAGCCCCTTACGTTAACCAGAATACAGGTGACCATTTGATTAGTATTCCCCTCTTGGCCTGCCACCATCCCACTCAACGATGTAGCGAGCCTTGGGGCAGGAATGGCACACAAGTTTGTCATGATGGGTGGTAATTACACCACACCTGAGCACCGAGAGGCAAGGAACACCCACTACATCATAACAAGTCTAATACTCCTTTCCCTCTCAGATATGATTTTTGCATCATTACTATGTGAAACTATTCTGTTTCTGTCTGCCTGTCTGTCTGTCTGTCTCTCTCACGAAATTTGCTCTCATATTCCTTCATTTTAAATTACTGCCTTTCTTCTCTACTTCTTCATGGGTAGCCAGCGCCAACGTGTATCAAATACTTCGTGATTTTTCGAAGTCAGACTTTTTAAATCTTAGCCCTTTTCTTGGATATCGCATTTGCTGCTTCATTTTTATGATGTAGCGGGGAAACAGCTTTCAAAATCGTGCTATCATTCGCAATCATCTTTAGTGCTGAAAATGAAGACAAAGCAGCATGAGAAAAGAAGATACACGCAGTAGTTCAGTTGCCCCATGCTAGGCAGTTCCTATAGGAGTATAACTGGACTACGAGAGTAAAATATGGATAGTTATGTTTTTCATGGCTACATCTCATCCCAGTCCCGCCAAATCACTGAAAGGTAATGTGCCATACGGGAGGAGTGTGTTGGAATGTAAAGATAATGTGGCCTTCCTGTACTGCAAGACTATGCACAGCAGTGTTGACAATGCAGATGCTTGTGTAAGGTGTAGTGTTAACCCTTTGAATTAGCTGACGTTTTGTTTTGTCCTGATGATTTTATTCAGGCTGTGAGTTTTTCGAACTGGGCGCATTAAATGTAGCCTTGAATAGCCTCTTGGCTACCAGTATGTTCCCCTAGCCTGAATAAAATAGTGTTGAGAAGGTAAGATTAACCTGGAAGAAAATGTAATCAGATTCAGAGGGTTAATATGAAAGATCACAGGTATAGCGACCAATACTTTATCTGTTTTAATGATGCAAAGTAAGCAGTGCGTGTATGAAGTTGACTACATTTTTAGAGTTTTGGCTGAAGAATGAAGATTTTAAGTAGTTTCGGCCTTCCATCATAATCATAACATACCTTTTGTGTATTATACTTTAGACTTGACCTAGACACTTGAAGGATAGACCGAAATATAGTTAAGCAGTACATCACCTTTAAATACTTCTGCAACGCCATTATATTAAGATAATAGGTTTCATAACCTACTGAAGCATATTATACAAATGACCAAAAATTACAGTGCAGGCTAGTAATACTGAGCAAAAGTAAAGACTGGATCTGAATAAAGCACCGAAAATTAGCGTCACATAAAAATAAAAAAGACGAAAAAAATCTAGCTATAGAATCGTGGCGACGAACGAAAATCACCAATCATTCCTGGGCAAAAAGTGTTGAACCATCTAATTGGGTCCTTACGTCGCTGATTAATGCCACATGAAACTATTACTTTTACAGGTTTATGTATAATTTATCTTGCTTTATTTATCTCATTTGTTCCGGATACCTTTTATCCGTAAAATTTATTCCCGTCTAAAACACTGTTCTTTTAATCCATCACCGTGACGTCCCATCCTCTATTTATGTTGCCCCTCAACCACAGTTCGTGCATTATTTGTGGCCAATATTTCTTTTTACTCATCACGCCCTTCACATTAGTCATCTTGTCCTCCTCATCCTTCTCTTCTCTTTCTTCCAAGAGCCTTATTGTTCCTTCCTTCTCCTCCTTTTCTTCCTTTCAGCTGCCATCCTGTCCTCCTCTTCCATCTCCTCCTTCAGTCTTTCTTTCAGCAACCGTCTAGTTCTGTTACTTTTCCTTCCACAACTATCTCCTTTTGTTTTGCCTCCTTCTAACAACTATCTCCTCCTCCTCCTCATCCTCTTTCCAAGAAACTACCCATTCCAGTGCACCCTCCCTCATCTTTCTCCCTTGTCCGCCTTCATTGTTGGTCTTCTCTTTCTTCTCCCAGCTGTGTGTCAGTGGAGAGAAGGCAGTCCCTCCCCTCTGTCTGTCTGTCTGTCTGTCTGTCTGTCTCATGGTAGTAAGAAAATAAAAAGGAAAATCAAAGAAAACTGTTACTTGTTTGCTAGCCATTTTCTTAGGAAGACATTTTCTAAGAAGTTCATATTCCACATTCACTGGTCCTCACACTCACCACACAGTGTATTATTCAGTATTATCCTCTGTCCAGAGCGATATTGGGAGGGATAACTCTTTTAGAACCAGCGTAACGTCATATGAGTTTTCCTCTTTTATGGACGCGTCAGTGACCATATGTAATTAAGCAGGATAACCAGTTTCATCGTAACTTTGAAATATCCCCCCGTAGGACAAGACCTTCTCCCATCATTCTACACGGTGAACCATTTGGCTGTTGTTCTATTCCATCCTGTGTCATCAAACTTGCCAATTTCATCTCTCCATTTTGTTCTCAATCTGTCTCTTCCTCTCACTCCATATATGGGTTGCTTCTTCGATTTCTGAGTCCTCCATTTGTTATCTGCTCTACATAATTATCAATGCTCATATTCCTTTATTGCTTCCCATTACATGTATGATTTGAATGCGGATCACTGATATTGAGGGTTCATCGTTTTACAACTTCCCTAGAGCTAACTGAATTACATTTTCTTTCTTCAGCTTTTCTCCTTTTCTTTCAGTAAACACCGCCTCAGCTTATTTCGAAAGTTCCTTCATCGTTGTCATCTGTCTTCCTGTTTTTGTAAGCGACATTTTCGTTCTGTGATCTGAGCTTTGTCATTTGTCTTGAATCACTCTCTTTTCCCTTCCTACCTTTTCTGTAACCTTTTCCCACACAGATCTCGTTAACCTCGTCTCTCACTCGTTCACTCTTTAGTGGGTGTGCAGAAACTATGGCTTGGAGTGTACAGTGTCTTTCAAAGCGAAAGGAAAAGAACCAAATATCAGACTACGTCTGGATTTTGCCTTGTTTATAATACATCAGTCTTTCAGTTAGAAACATCAAAGTCCATTCGTCATCATTATCATCACCATCATCATTATCATCATCATCATCATCATCATCATTATTATTATTATTATTATTATTATTATTATTATTAAGAGCAAACGAGCGAAGCGAGCGAGCGATGTTTTCTCTTAAGTTTGGAAATGAGCAGCCCGGCCCGGCCCGACCGTCATGGTAAGCAGAAGCTAATAACTTAGCTCCTATGTGAAGTAGAACTGAGATTCTTTCTGCATGTGATACATTCATTCAGTAAATTTTTTTTATCAACCAAAAAACCCATGAAGGCCTTGGAACACCCTGGAATCTCGCGTTTTCCAAGGGAGTGTTCTGTTCTAACTGGCGAACAACTCAATTACGAAATCATATATAAACTGTAGATATATAGATATAGTTATATCTATCTGTCTGTCTGTCTGTCTGTCTGTTTCTCTTATTTTCTCTCTCTCTATGTATATACCTATCTGTCTGTCTGTCTGTCTGTCTGTCTGTCTGTCTCTAAGCCTGATTGATCACGTGCTCGTAGAGAGGTCGATGATGGGAATGGTTGTTGATACGAGGGCCGTGAGAGGGCGTTGTGGAGGTCTGTCAGATCATATGATTGTGGTATGCAAGATCAAGCTGAGAGGAGTGAGGTGGATCAGGAGAGAGAGAAGCAGTCAGGGAGAAAGACTGAAAGTTGAGAAGCTGAGGATTAGAGAAATGGCAGATGATTACAGGACCAAAGTAGAGGAGGATTTAGAATCAGTGAATTGGAATGAAATGGATCTAGACAGACTGTAGAATGCATATAGGGATTGCTTAGTTGGGAATGCTAAAGCAGTGTGTGATGTGGCAAGAGTAACAACAAAGCAGAAAGGTATGGCATGGTGGGATGAGGAGGTTAAGAGAGTGGTGGAGGAAAAAAGGAAGAAGTGGCTAAAGTGGTTACAGGATAGGGGTTCAGTTGAAATAAGAAGTGAGTATCCTGAGAGCAAGAAGCAAGTAAAGAGACTAGTGAAGAGGAAAAAGGAGGCAATGATAATCTAGGGAGAAAAGTGAATGCGAACTACTCTGAAAATAGGAGGTTATTCTGGAAAGAGGTGCGGAAATGTAAAAGTGAAAGCGGAAAGAAATGTGATGGTGTGAAGGATGTAGGTGGTAGATTATTAACCCATGGGAACGAAGTAAGGACAAGATGGAAAGAGTATTTTGAATGCCTGATGAATGGGAATAGAGAGAGCAGAGCGGCTGTAAACATGATTGGTTCTGGGGTGTGCAGAGAAGGAATGCAGTGCCAGGAGACATGACACTCGCACAGGTGAAGAGTGCCGAGAAGCGGCTGAAAAATGGGAAGGCAGCTGGGGTTGATGAGATATATGCAGAGATGCTTAAGTGTAGTGGAGAGAGTGGAATTTTGGAGTTATGTAAGAAACCATGGAGTGAAACTGTGCCTGCAGAGTGGAAAAATGCTGTGATTGTACCCCTGTACAAAAATAATGGTGAGCGAAATGAGTGTAAGAATTATCGTGGCATAAGTTTACTGAGTGTGGTAGGGAAGGTATATGGAAAAATCATTATAGAGAAAGTAAGAGAGATCTCAGAAGTTCTAGTGAGTGATGAACAGGATGGCTTTAGGAGTGGCAGAGGATGCGTGGATCAAGTATTTGCAGTGAGACAGGTAGCAGAGAAGGCTTGTGAGAAGGACCACAAGGTGCTTATGGCATTCATGGATCAGGAAAAAGCATACGGCAAAGTGGACAGAGAGGGATTGTGGAAAGTTTTGCGCATGTATGGTGTAGATGGTAAGTTGCTAGGTGCCATCAAGAGTTTCTATGATGGTAGTGAGGCATGTGTAAGGGTTAATGTGGATCTAAGTGAATGGTTCACGATCTGTGTGGGCGTGCGACAAGGTTGTGTGATGTCCCCATGGTTGTTCAATATACTGTATACATGGATGTGGTGGTGAGAGAAGTAAGAACACGCGTAATGGAGAGAGGAATGGCGTTGGTAATGAATGGTGATGGATGGAATATCACAAATTCGTTGTATGCTGATGATGCAGTACTGCTTGCCAATTCTGGACAAAAACCTGGTAGGCTAGTGCAGAGTTTTGCTGAGGTCTGTGAGCGTCGTGCCTTGAAAGTAAATATAGAAAAGAGTAAAGTGATGGTTATTGAGAGAGAAGGTGACTCCCGCTGCAATGTTACAGTGAATGGAGAGATACTGGAATTGGTGAGAGAGTTGAAGTACCTGGGTACAGTGATAGCAAAGAGAGGAAAATGTGCAAAAGAAGGTGAAAGTAGAGGACACAAGGAAGAAAGGTAGCTAGTGCAATGAAGGCCTTGATAAGAAACAGAGGCTTGAGTGTTGCAGCTGCACGAGGCTTACATGAAGGAGTGTTAGTGCCAACTTTAACATATGGATGTGAGACTATGGTGTGGCATGAAAATGAAAAATCAAGAGTAAGAGCAGTGGGGATGGGACTGCTGAGGAATGTATGTGGCGTACAGAGGGTGGATAGGATACGAAATAATGTGATTCGTGGAAGGTGTGGAGTGAGGAAATCGGTGGACACCAGAATCGAAGAGAGAGTACTGAGATGGTATGGTAATGTGGAGAAAATGGATAACAATAGAGTGGTGAAAAAGGTATACCTGAGAGAATCTGAAGAAGGGAGGAGGCGAAGTAGGTCAAGAAGAAGGTGGAGAGATATGGTGGATGAGTGTGTGAGGAAGAGAGGTTTGGAAGTCGGTGAGGCTAGGGAACTGACAAGAGATCGAGCTGGCTAGATGAATGTTGTGAAGAGAAGTGCATGATCAGGTATTTGGCACCTCTTTTTAACGTGGCAGCTTCCGGATTGACTCAATCGAATACATTTATGTGAAGCTACAGAACGTGTTGAAAGTTTTTGGCATATCAGACAGAGCCAGAATTCCAGGGGCTTGAATGATGAGTGAATGGAAGCGTGGCCCATTGGATTGGGCAAATTTGGGCTGTCTGGACATTGCTACTCCTTACCCTGCCATAGGATGGGAAAGGAGGTCCGGATGATGATGATGAAATATATATATGCGATTTTCACTAAACTATGGGTGTGCTGTTTCCTTCTGTGTGATACTTTTGTGTGATTACAGGTCGAATTCAACAGGGAAGAAGAAATATTGTTAAGACACTTTACATTAAGTACCTTCAAAAGTCAAAACCTTTGCCTTTAATTCCCCCATTATTTACCACACACAGTATGATATGCCACACAACTATAAAGTGTAATAATGAAAATAGTGATCCCAGTCAGAAGGCTGCCCAACATATTAGGGCTTTTAATATCGCCGCCTCCCTCGCTTTCCTTCACCTGTATATCGTTCGTCCGCAGCAATAAAGTTTCCGCTTGGTTACTCTCATGACCACCTTCTTATATCACAGTAATAGCCTGAACTTCCTTCCCTCTCATAATCGTATTTTCCTTCACGAACTATAAAACTGGGACACGAAGAGGCCTGTGGGAAATGGTCTGGTCTTTAGATTGAGAGAGAGAGAGAGAGAGAGAGAGAGAGAGAGAGAGAGAGAGAGAGAGAGAGAGAGAGAGAGAGAGAGAGAAATTTGAAGGAAGACGAGGGGCTGAGGTGGATGAGGCTGCAAGTACAGTCGACACCACTTTTTCTTTAGCTTATCTATCTTTATCTGCCTATCTATCTGTCTGTCTATCTATCTATCTGTTTGTGTGCCGAGCTACATAATGCCTGACGTCGCATCCTGTGAGGGGCGGCTTCGGCAAAATAACCCCCAAAAGGTTTTCTCTACCTGTTAAGTAACGGTCCCTCATCCCACGCCACACCACCTCCTTCACCTACACTTGTACTTTTATCTCTTTATTTCTTTGCGGCATCAGGGTCATCTGAAATGTGAACCCAGTTAACTCCAGTGTTAAGTTTCCCTCCTCCTGCGGCCCACCATCTTCCTTTCGTGCGATTGGGTAGTCGAGTAACGTAGGTACAGCCAGACTAAGGAGCCGCCAAGTTATACCAGAACTTCCACATAATGGCATCCTTCTCCTGCACCATACACCCAAGCATAAGCTGGTGCAGTAGTTACCATCCCGTGCTAGAACTGACTGCAATAATTATGTTTAGGAGCAAGATTATTTCTGCAAATTTTGTTCTCGAAAAAGAAAAGCGTGAATGCAAAAGTTATACCAAAGAAACAAGTAATTTGACAGGAAGGTAATACCCAGCAAAATGAACGAATTGCTTAACCTCTAACTCTAAATGTGTGACAAAGGATGAGGTGCTAGGAACCTTCCTGTCCCACTAATACTTAGTCTATCATTGTACAGTATAACCACACTATAACCAAGATTATGCACTCGCTGTGTCAGGTTCGTATGATACATTACCCATGTAAGATCCTATAAGAAAACGACAAACTTTATCATTTATCACTGTTGTGGTAGGGACTCACTGTAGACGATTTTGTTCATAGGAGTGAGTCAAAGAAGATTATATATAACTCCTCTAATTAGAAAAGCCTCTTCGAAACGGAATGTATTCATTTTCAGCTAGAATTATAATGAAAAATACATCCTCGTGTTGAAGAAGTAAAATATCCTGTACTATATCACGTACCCGACAAGAAGAGGAGTAATCCTATTTTGTGTCACCCGAAACAGCGAACCTGAGAAGCTTGTAACGTCAGAGCTAGGACAGTGTGAATTAGAGAAGGATAAAAACTGACAACCCAGCTATTATGTGGAGATTACTGCATTAAAAGAGACAGCCCAAGAAATATTGACCGAAAATGTCTGTCAGCGATTCGTTCATGGCAAGTTTAGCTGTGTGGACCACCCTTGAGTGAAGTGAGCTTACCCTTGCCATGATTAAGACGGTAACACTCTGAATCCAATTACACTTGGTCTACACATGAACCCTTCCACTCGGTCATATTCTTTGTCCTTAATTTCGCTCTTGCTAACTCCGAACGACTTAATTCATCCGCGGAGAACATCCTCGTAATGAAGAGCTTCACATTTATTCTTTATTCCGGCTACCGCCAAACAACGCATTTTAGTTGAGGGAAACCATTTTCCTCTAAAAAGCTAGAGTTTACCTCCATTTGGGAATTTTTATCCTTTTCTTATCATCATGTTCTTTTCTGCTGTTCTTATAGCCCTTGGATTAATAAGTATTTCATGCCATATTTCTTTTCTTCTCCCCACCTGAACTCACGATTTTTTTTCCTAATATACCTTTGCCACCCTTTTCCTCCTATTGACCAATTTTCTTTTCATATTTTCATATACTCTGATTTATTTAATATATATTATTTTAATGTACATCCATCTCTCTCATGGTATCACAAACGCTTACAGTTTTTTTTTTTTTTCTTTTTGTGCTTCCATCTTCTTTCTCTCCTCTTCCGATTCCCCGTTCATGCTTTTATAGACCTTGAGTAACTTAGCAAGTCAACATCCTCCTCCCAGTTTACTCCTTCATTAGCTGGGTGATAATACTGTAATGCTAACTCAGATGCAGTCACACAGGACCAACACTTCACAAACTTTTTTTTTTTTTTTTTCAACCTCGTCTTGCCTCTCTCCTCGCCATATATTCTGTTTTTGTTTGCAATGCCATTCAGTCATTAAACCTTTGGCAGATATGAGTTTCTGTGAATTGATTAATTTCGTCCGTAGTATGCCAGGCTGGAATGACTTAAGAAGCTCATAATACTCCTCAACTATCTCCCCTATCATCATCAAATCATCTCACTTCCGTCGATTCATCATCCTCTTCTCTTCGCTTTCTGTTAGCTCTAGTTATGCCAGGTAGCATTTCAATAATTTCCTTCTTAACTATACCGTTTATCATTGGATTAATTTAAACCCATTCCAACAGACTTCGTCGTAATATAATTCTTCCTACGTTATTAATTTCAACTTTTCGTAAAATTATGTTTAATATGTCCACAGCTTTGTAGTGTCTTTATGCTTTCTGTACCTGTCAAAGTTTCTTTATCTGTTTTCCACAAGCTCTTGGTCACTGCTTATAATTCTATTCTCATCCGCTCCTTGATCTGTATCCATGATACATCTTTATCGAAGCTTATGTAAACTTGTCTCAAAAGACGAGAATTAAAACATAAAAATCGCCCTGTTTGACCATACTTTTCATTCTATTATTCACTCAGGATTTTGAAAACGGGATGAAGCACGGTAAAAGAATAAACAAGAAAGCTCAAACGCAAGATAAGCTCAAGAATATGTTTGAAGAATGCCCATGCTCTAATCCCTCTTTTTTCATTTTCTTCACCATATTACTGTTGTCTTTTGGCTGACTCCTGTCACTGGTGATCCCAAGAAAAAAAGGATGTCCATGCATTTTGTTCATACTCGGTAACAACCCCCTTTCCTTGACACCTTCGGCCTCCAATATACTCTCCGGCCTTATCTCATCATCTCCCCTCTGTATGCAAGCCAACTCTCATACACATTCACAAAGCCTCCTCCATACTCGCTGCATTGCTGTATATCTATATATTAACCAACGAAACCTTCATTCCTTTTTCTGCCTCCACAGTTATCTTTGGCGCAGGTTTTGCCGAGCGCACAAACCATTTACATTAGCATTTCCATATAATCCTTAATAACTCCCATATCTCCCTAATGAAACTTACCATGCTGGAGATTTTTAAGGATTGGATGGAAACGAGTCAATTCTGGATGCGACCGCTAATGAGGCTCAGGGCTGATATTCTGTGGGGCATTAAAAGTTTCGAAGCACCTCTCCCTCAAGCGCTTTACTTGCCATTATACCTTGACATTCTCTCACATGCTTCATGTATCATTTTAGTAACGTCGCGATTTACACAAAAAGATACCGAGCTACAGTGTTCAAAATTACTGAGAGTTCTTGCAAACTCTCCATTGCCACTCAGTCCGGTAATCATACTTTCCTTTCCTTTCATAGCCCACTACCAAGATTTCTTCCTCCTTCCTTCGCCCTCCGTAATCCACCCTTGCGTCTAGATTAGCCTGGCAAATGACCTGAAGGAGAGAGAGTTGAGGAGGGGAGGGGAAGGAGCCCTGAAATAGATGCATTGTCGAAGAAAATGGGGGTGAGAAAATTAAGTACAAAGAGAAGGGCCAGTGGTAGTTAGGGAGAAGAAGACGACGTTGAATAATGGAGGTGAAAGCGCTGGTGGAGAGAGAGAGAGAGAGAGAGAGAGAAAGAGAGGGGGGGGGACCAGGTGGTTGGGACAGTGCACGATTGAAGCAAAAAAGTGTGCAGAAGAAGGAGGAGTTTAGATGACGAAGATAGGGTACTAGATGGATGAGGAGGGATGGAAAGACAAAGAAGAGAGAAAAGGGGGGAAGAAAAGAAAGAGAAGCAAAAAGGACAGGGTTAGGAGGGTATAAACTGGATAATATGGAAACAACGAATGTAAAAAGTTGGGAGGGTTAGATGAAGAAAATAAGCAACGGGATAAAATAAGGCAAAATAGAAAAAGAAACTCCTGAAAAAAATTGGAGAAAGGAGAAAATCGAGGTGGGTAATGAGAGAGAAGCATGGGAAGGGTAAGCACTGAGGCAAAAAAGATTGAGAGGAGAGAGGGTTTAGATGAAGAGGATAAGAGGGTTCAGGAAATTGTGGTAAGATGGGACGAACGAGGAATATGCTAGGGAGGAGAGGAAGAGGAAGGAAGGAGAAAAGGAAGTGAGGGAGGGACGAAGGAGGAGAAACGAGAGAGAGAGAGAGAGAGAGAGAGAGAGAGAGAGAGAGAGAGAGAGAGAGAGAGAGAGAGAGAGAGAGAGAGAGAGAGAGAGCATAGGTGGGAGGGAGAGAAAGAGGGAGGAAACAGGGAGAGAAGGGAGGGAGAGAGGAACGGGAGAGGGAGGGACAGAAGAGAGGGAGGGCGGGGAGGAGGAAGGAGAGAGGGAGAAAAGGGAAAGAGGGAGGAAAAAGAGAGGAAAGGAGGGAGGGTCGAAGGAGAAATGAAGGAAGGAAGGAGGAAGGGAGAAAGATAGGAAAGAGGGAGGGGGAGGGGGGAATAAGGGAGGTACAGGGAGGAACGAGGGAGGAAGATAGAAAGGAGGGAGGGAGGGAAGGGACTAAGGAGGGAATAGGGAGGAAGGATGAAGAAGAATGCAGAATGAGGGAGGGTTAGAATGGCTGCAATATTGGAGAGAGAGAGAGAGAGAGAGAGAGAGAGAGAGAGAGAGAGAGAGAGAGAGAGAGAGAGTCAGATAGAAAGACAGACGGAAAGAAAAGAGATAAACGCAACGTCAGAGACGAGATTCTATCGCTAGTCTTATTTCTTCGAGATTCAGGTTATTGGTGTTGTTGCTGAGCGACCCCAGTCTGTCTAGTTGAACAGACCCATCAACAGCAAGCAAGCAAGCGTCCCTGCAGGGCCGTCCGGCGCAGTGAACCGATGTTCCCTTGCGGCTAACTGCCCTTCACCAGAGCAAGACGAGGGTAATATTGTGTATCTAAAGCTGGCGTAGATGTGGCCATGTCTTCACGCAGGATTCTTTATTCCTTCCACAGGCGGGGGTTGTGTCTGGCCACTGGACATCTCCTGATGACGTAAATAATTTTAACAGACTTGTGTCTACCGTCAGTGTCAAATATTTCTTCTTAAATAAAAAATTTCTTCTGTGACTGATATGAAACGTAAAGATAATAGATATGCAGTTGACAAATGGAGGAAGAGATGGCTGGACTATGCAGTTTTGTAGTATTTCGTAATTACATTTTTCTGGGGTACGAATAAATTTTCTGAACGAAGGAGAACTAAGATTACCAAAAAGTTTTAAAAAATTATTTTCATCCTTTTGCAGCCTATTTTTGCTTTGTTTCGTAAAAAAAAAAAAAAAAAAATAGCGTATAGTACTACGGCTTTAAATCGTTTCCATAATACTATTTTTCTGGCTAGTATCATAATCGAGTGTTACCCTCTTGTTACAGTTCTGCATTCAAGACGGAGTGATGGCAATTTTACGTCTATTTAAAATGCATAGAGTATAGTGAATGTGTCCAGTGCATGGTGAGGAAAGACTTTGCTATTCAGTTAGACGAAACGCTGATGTGGGAGATGAAGTTGGATAATCGTGTCTCTTTTACGAGAAAGAGAGAGAGAGAGAGAGAGAGAGAGAGAGAGAGAGAGAGAGAGAGAGAGAGAGAGAGAGAGAGAGAGAGAGAGAGAGAGAGAGAGAGAGAGAGAGAGTAAAGCTGTGAATATGAATTAGTTTCGTAGGCACACAAGTAATCGTGAAAGTATGAAGCCATCCAAAGTCCAGGGCCACAGACAGACAGCTGTACAGTGGGAAAGATAGACAAAAATTAAGAAATGTTTAAAAAAGTAAAATAAACTCGAAAACAGTAATCGTGCATGCTGCAGACCTTCAGCAGAACCAGTCAGCCTGACAAATGATTAAAAAGCTGCGTACATACATACATACACACATACATACGTGCACTGACACACAATAAAGAGTACTGCGGCAAACAAAGCAATACAAATAATCAGCATTAAAATAGTGATTCATAATGCTTTCAACTTTTAACGAGTCTCCTCAGCTTTATAGGTAGACAAACATACAACAGAGTATTGAGATAACTGGGTGGAACATGTCTTAGGTTTTGTTTTGTTGTAACTTTGAGGGTATTGGGTCATTCAAAGTACATGGAGGTATGAAAATGTTGCTCTGGTGATTCTCCACATAATGATGAAAAAAAAAAAAAAAGCTAAGTCATCATATTTTCCAGACACCCTGCAATTTTACCTTTGAATCTGTGGTAGGTGGGGGCGCTCACCATCCACTCACTCAATGTAGTGCTGCTCTCGGGTGTCTGCCCTGTCCTCTCCTCCATCCTTCTTTCCTTCCATCTTCTATCTTTTTTTTCTTCATTCTTTCCTCGTCCTTCTGCCTACGGGTGACTTTACACTCCCTCTTCTGTCTTTCATTCCTTCATTCTTTCCTCTTTCTTCTGCCTATGGGTGACTCTACACTGTGTGACAAGCCAAATGGTTTCCTGTACACCAGGAATCTATTTACTTCGCTGGGTGGTAACCATCCATTCATCCATCCATCCATCATCCAATCCTACGTTGCCCCATGAGCAGCGTAGGAGCCCGGGGCTAGGCAGCTGGTCCAGCCATTTAAGATGAGAGTGACCAACCTCACTCATCCCTGAGTGGCATTACGTGAGCAATAAACCCCAACCACCCCTTGGATATAAACCTTCACCGGCTCAATCCGATTGGAGCACAATAATTACCCACTAAACCACCAGGCGCCAAAATTTGGTTATATGGTTACCATCCAGCGTAGTAAATAGTTTCCTGGTGTACAGGAAACCATTTGGCTTGTCACACAGTGTAGAGTCACCCATAGGCAGAAGAAAGAGGAAAGAATGAAGCCCTCTTCTGTCTTTCATTCCTTCATAATGAAAGAAAGAAAGACAGAAGAGGGAGTGTAAAGTCATCCGTAGGCAGAAGGACGAGGAAAGAATGAAGGAAAGAAAGATAGAAGAAGATGGAAGGAAAGAAGGATGGAGGAGAGAACAGGGCAGACACCCGAGAGCAGCACTACATTGAGTGAGTGGATGGTGAGCAACCATATAACCAAATTTTGGCGCCTGGTGGTTTAGTGGGTAATTATTGTGCTCCAGTCGAATTGAGCCGGTGAAGGTTTATATCCAAGGGATGGTTGGGGTTTATTGTTCACGTAATACCACTTAGGGATGAGTGAGGCTGGTCACTCTCATCTTAAATGTCAGGACCAACTGCCTAGCCCTGGGCTCCTACGCTCCTCATGGGGCAATGCAGGACTGGATGATGGATGGATGGACGGAGTATATAATAGCACACATAGTTCTCATAAGTACTGGATACCTAGGAAAAAATAATAACAGTTTTCAGAAGAAAGCAGTTGAGTAACATACTAACTTAATTTACTTAAATTTATTTAACGTAGTATTATTCATATAAATTAATTTCATTTAATGGATGATCGCTTTTGCCTTTACCACTTAAACCAAGTTGCTAGAGGACGGCCTCACCTATTTAACAATGAAAATGCCCCAGTTCTGTAAAACTGACATCTTCACCTCTTCAATAAACTGATAGATGCATAAAAAGACAGAAGTTAAAAAAAATAAGTGAACAAAGGTGTAAAACTGATTACATATAAGAAGAGCTATCGTGACTCTAAGATCAACTTATTTACAGAAGATGAACCGATCATTTGACAAAAGTATCTGTAAAATAATGCAAGGGAGGCAACATTCCTTCTTACTCGTAAGGGAGGTGGTTCATTTGTAATAAAAAAAAAAAAAAGATGGATAGATAAACAGACCAGCAGATTGGGCAAATGAAATAGTAAAAATATCAACACACACACACACACACACACACACACACACACACACACACACAAAGTAAACTTGGGTCTGGAAACACAACCTCGCAAGTTAGCAAACTTGAGGAGTAGATACGTGGATAGACAAACAGATGCACAATAAAAAGTGGGGAAAGAAAACAACGGAATAAAAGTAAAGAACTCAGTTAATAGAAAATGATGTTATGTTGTATGCCTTAAACTGGAATAGCCAGTTGGATCTGTAAAGTGATACATATGTGCATAAAAAATAAAAGTACTGATAGCAAACAAAGCTGTAGAGATAATGAACTAGTAATAATTTTTAATCTTGACGTAGATACCACGGGTTCAGCGGGTGGGCACATTAAATTTGATGGCTATAAAACTTAGTTTTTTTGTTTTTATGCGAGGAAGAAGGAACCAAAGGCCATGAGCCCGCAGTAACAGTTCCCTCCAAGAGAAAAACAAAATACAATAGAAAGCCAAATTCAAGATCCGATCATTTTGAGATGCCTGCACACACTGCGTTTGAAAGATTGGAGATCATAGGCAGCAGGAAATACAGACAGAGGGAGACAGTTCCAGAGTTGACCTGTTGCATAAATGAAAGACTGGGAGTAACGGTTAACTCTTGCATTAGAGAGTTGGACAGAAAAGGGATGAGAGTTTGCTGCCAGACGGGTGCTACGCGTCCGTCGTAGAGGTGGAGGAATGCAAGCAGACAGTTCAGAGGAGCAGTGATCAATAAAGTAGCGATAGAAAAGAGATAAAGATGCAACAGTGCGGCGAAGAGACAGAGGTTGAAGGGAGTCAGTAAGAGGAGGAGAGTTAATGAGACGAAAAGCCTTTGACTCCACCCTATTGAGAAGAGCTGTATGTGGGGAGCCTCCCCACACATGAGAGTTGTACTCCACACAGGGGTGAATAAAACCCGTGTATAGAGTCAACAATTGTGCAGGGGTAAAGAAAGAGTGGAGTCGGCTTAGCACACCCAATCTCTTGGAAGCAGATTTTACAAGAGATGTAATATGATATTTCCAAGATAAGTCCCGAGTAAATGAAACCCCAAGCAAGTTCAAGGATGATGCAGGATTGAGCTGAATATTATTAAACATTAATGGGTAAACCTGTGGAAGATTTTGTCGGCTTGATAGGTGTAAGAACTGAGTCTTAGATGCATTAAAAACAACCATATTATTTTTACCCCAGTCAGAGATACGAGCCAAGTCAGACATTAGGTGTGCCATAGCCTCATCCCTTGTTTGTTGAAGTAACTGTTGAGATGGGCGTTGCGGGAACCGAATGGAAAGGTGAAGGGTGGACACATCAGAGTATGAGTGGATAGGGTTAGATGTACAGCTTAGAAGATCATTGATGAATTAAAGGAAGAGAGTTGGTGATAGGACAGAGCCCTGAGGAACACCACTGTTGATAGATCCAGGAGAAGAACGATGGCTGTCTACAACAGCGGCTATAGAACGACCAGAAAGGAAGCTAGCGATGAAGGCACAGATAGAAGGATAGAAACCGTAGGAGGGCAGTTTGGAAATTAAAGATTTATGCCAGACTCGATCGAAAGCCATTGAGATGTCAAGTGCGATGGCAAAGCTTTCGCCAAAGTCCCGAAAGGAGGATGACCAGGAGTCTAAAAGGTAGGTGAGAAGATCGCCAGTGGAGCGTCCCTGATGGAACCCATACTGACGATCGGAAAGAAGGTTGTGATAGGAAAGATGCCTTAAAATTTTTCTATTGAGAATTGACTCGAAAACTTTTGAAATACAGGACGTTAAAGCAATTGGACGATAGTTGGAGGGTTGGGAGTGGTCACCCTTCTTTAGGACTGGCTGAATGAGAGCAAACTTCCAGCAAGAAGGAAAGGTACAAGTTGACAGACAAAGGCAAAAGAGTTTGCCTAGGCAGGGTGTAAGCACAGAAGCACAGTTCTTGAGAACAACAGGAGGGACCCTATCAGGCCCATATGCCTTGTTAGTACTGAGGCCAGTGATGGCAGAAAATACATCAGCTGAAGAAATTTTAATGTCAGCCATGAGGAAGTCAGAGGGGGGAAGTGATGGAGGAACAGCACCGGAATCGTCTAAGGTGGAATTGGAGGAGAAAGTCTGTGCAAAAAGATCTGCTTTATCAGTTGAAGAAATAGCTACAGAACCATCAGAGTAGAAAAGAGGAGGGAAGGATGATGAGGTGAAGTTGTTAGAAAGATTTTTGGCAAGGTGCCAGAAGGAGCAGGAAGAATTCGAGTTCGAGAGTTGAGAGCATTTAGTATGGATGAAATTATTTTTAGTCGAGCGAAGAACAGACTTAGCACGATTCCGGGCAGAAACGTAAAGATAATGTGATTCAGGGGTGGGTTGGCTCCGGTACCTTTTGTAGGCCCTCTCCTTGTTGCGGACAGCATTAGAACAAGCGTGATTAGACCAAGGCTTTCTTGCATTAGTCAAAGGATATGAGAAAGGAATGTATGCTTCCATGCCCGAGAGAATAACCTCCGTAATGCGCAAGGCACACTCAGATGGCTCCCGGCCATGGAAGCAATAATCATTCCAGGGAAAATCAAAGAAGTACTGCCTGAGGGCCTCCCAGTCCGCGGCTCTAAAATGCCACAGACGACGTTTCCCTGGAGGGTCCACAGGCCGTACCAGAGTGATAGGACAGGTTAAGGTAATAAGGTTGTGATCGGAGGAGCCCAACGGAGAGAAAAGATTAACAGAGTAACCAGAAGGATTAGTTGTGAGGAAGAGGTCAAGTATGTTGGGGCTCTCTCCAAGGCGGTCAGGGATACAGGTAGGGTGCTGTACAAGCTGCTCTAGGTCATTAAGGATAGAAAAGATGTAGGCTTGTTCACCAGGTGGATCAGTGAAAGGAGAGGAGAGCCAAAGGTGGCGGTGAACATTGAAATCTCCTAGAATGGAGATTTCAGAGAAAGGAGAAATGGATAGGATGTGTTCCATCGTAGAAGTAAGATAGTAGAAGAAATTTTGATAGTCAGTAGAATTAGGGGATAAGTAAACAGCACAGATATATTTAGTCAGAGAATGACAGGAGAGCCGAAGCCAGAGTGTAGAGAATTCAGTAGAATCGAGTTCAGGAACACGAGAGCAAGATAAGTCGTTGCATATATATACACAACAGCCACCTTTGGCTTTGAAATGAGTATAGAGAAAGTAGGAAGATACAGAAAAGGGTTTGCTGTCAGTTGCCTCAGACAGCTGAGTCTCAGTTAGAAAAAGAAGGTGAGGTTTAGAGGAGGAGAGGTGGTGCTCAACAGAGTGAAAGTTAGAGGAAAGGCCGCGAATGTTGCAGAAATGAAGAAGAGAGTCAGACAGTGGTTCCAGGCACCCCGAGTCGTCACCGGGAGAGGGGCGGATGGTGGGGGCATTTGTGGTCCCCCCCCCTGGGGACTCCGAGGCTTGGTGATGAGACACCATAATTTTTGACTTTTGGAAGTGTAGTGTGTACTGTGCATGTAGTTTGGTGTAGATAGTTAGAGAAATTTGTACTGGAGAGCATGCTGGCCTGCTCTCTGTGTAACTGAGACACTGAAAAAGTTCAGCAAAGGGGGATGGTCAGGAACTAGTCCTGAGGGCTGATGAAACGGGAGCTCCAGCACTCCCTGTCAACAGCTTTCCATCCACCTCGGGAGTACTGCCCTGCTCGACTGGTGCTACAGTCTACGCCTCGCCACACATTAAATCTTCCTCCTTATGATGTCTGAGTCACTTGCAAGCAACCGTGGCCATAACTCTTTTTTTCCTTTATTCCTTACTCCTCACGTGTGCTATGATATGCTGTGTTATGCTGTGCTGTGTGGTGTTAGTACGTCTTCCTCTTTATGTTGCCTCAGTCACGTGGAGATAGCTGGGGCTTGGCTCACTCCGTTCTTTCCTCATCACCGGTGCTATTCCTGTACAGTAAGCCCCCCATTTTGGCGACTAGCTGATGACTAATTGGTCCTAAAATAACCTTCCCAAACTCAATTTCGCCAAATCCAAGGGCACAATTAAATGAGGGAAATTAAACTGGCTCTGAAGAGTCAATAAAAACTTGATTTTCCTCCTATTCCACGTTTATTCTATTGTTGAGAGGTAATAAACAATATGCATATTAACATAACTTTTGAAAACTAAACCAGAACCAGAAATTGAGGGACATTGATAGACTAAATTAGGATCCAAAGCTGACAAAGTTAAGCTAACATCCGACTCCGTGGTCCCCCGCGAGGGCCAACTGCAAATCCGCCAGACATAAACTCGCCAAAATAGAGGGCTTACTGTACTGTGTCATACTGTGGTGTGCTGTGTGGTGCTGCATATTCTTCTTTATATTCCCTAAGTCACGTAGAACTAGTGGAGGACACAACTCATGGTTCACTAGGCCCTTCATTCCTCATGTGTCCTGTTATGCTGTGTTAGGGTGAGTGGTGTTATATCTTCCTCTTTATGGTCTCTCAAGCGAAAATGGCTGGAGACATAACTCATGGTTCACTCTGTTCTTCACTCCTCACGTGTGCTTTGCCATGCTGTGCAATGGTGTGGTTTGTTACGGTGTTAAATTTTCCTTTTTATGTTGTCTGTCATGAGTCAGTGGATGGGACCATATGCGTCACTCTATTCTTCGCTCATCACCTGTGTTGTTCTGTGTTGTGTTGTGTTTGTTTTGTTGTGCTGTGTAGTCCTGTGGTGTTTAATCTTCCTTTTAATATTGCCTCAGTCACATGAAAGCAACTGGGGACATAACCCTTGCCTCAATCTATTCTTCCCATCCCTCCTGTGCTCTGCTGTATTGTGGTGTGCTGTGTTGTGAATAGCAATATGAAACTTCCATCAAGACTACCGTGTTATGAAGGTTAATGTGATGTGAAGCTGTGTCAGATGTGCTAATAATGTGCTGTAAAAATATATAGTAGATGAACTATGCTGTTCTTTGATGTGGTGCTAAATTTTCCTCTATGTAAGCCCAGTGATGCTTATATGTGGGGAGATGACTCATACCCCACTCTGTTCTTCTCCCCGCACCTGTGCAGTAGTTTGCTGTCCTATGCTGTCCTATGCTGGTCTGTTATGCGCTGTTATGTGCTGTGCTGTGCAGGTCGATCATCCTTAACAGTTGAAGCATAACTCATGCTGCAATCTGTTCTACCTCCCCACCTGTGTTGTCTTATGCTGTGCTGTTAACAACGACGTGACAACTGAAGTCAGGATTGCAGTGTTCTGAAGGCTGATGTGCTGTGATGTGTCGTATGACGTCAGATGTGCTATTGTCTATAGATTTTTGCGTTAACTCACTACTGGACATAAACAAGTCCGAGTAGTCGTTCGCTGTGCATTTTTTTTTTTTTCCTATGGCACCAGGTTCATCTTAAACGTGAAGCCAGTGAACTGCAGGCTTAAGTTACCCAACTCCTTTAGTCCAACCTCCTCCATATGGGATACAGGGAAGTAAATGAGGGACATATGTATGACTGGCCTTGAGCCACCTGGTTATATCGATGTATAACATGGTGTCCTCATCAGCACCACAAAACTCAATTTCACATATATGCAAATATTATATAGAAATATGAAATGGAGAGTGGTCCACTCCCTGTTTTTCATGATTTTCGTTTTATTTTTAGTGAGTATTGGTACTATAAATATTATCATGTATAAAAGTTGCGTACAAATTTCTGTACATACAAATGCACGGAAACAGGGTTAATTATTGAAATCATACAGTATAATGTGGTATTCAGATGTCGTGTTCCTGTTCCACACAGCACTACCTCCACCACCCTTACATGTTACTTTATTTTGTCCGGCCATAGCACAGAGGGTTGGGTGTCTTGGTTCCTGTACCCCGTCTGACGCCCTTACATGGTTCCTTCCCGCTGAGCCTGTGTTGCTCTCTCACGCTTTGACCCACCCACCCCTTACTGCCTCCCCTACTCCTTCTTGATAACCCCCTTCTTCCACCTGTCTCCCTCCCCCTCCCTTCTTCCTCATCCCTCTTTTTTCCTTCCCTTTGTTTCATCCTGATTTTTTGTCATAACCAACTTACCACCCCACCCCTTTTCCTATCCTCTCATCTCAGTCTCCTTCCTTACCCCTCCCTCCTCTCTCATGTCCCACTTCCTCCTGAATTTCATCTTTTGACTTTCCTTTTCATCCCTTATCCCCCTCTCTCCCTGTCTTTCATTTGTGCCGTCTCCTTTCACCCATTCCCCATCCTTCCTCCTGCATCCCTCTTTCATTCGCTTTCATTCACCCTTTCAGTAGCCCTTACCTCTCTCTCTCTCTCTCTCTCTCTCTCTCTCTCTCTCTCTACCTACCTACCTACCTACCTACCTACCTACCTACCTACCTTCCTACCTACCCAACCACCTACCTAGTATTATACATAGTCCTGCTTTTCTTACTTTTTTCTCTTTCCCTATTCACTCTGATTTGATTGCAAAGTGCTTACTTGTTGTATGAATAAACACAAATATATGTTACTACATATACAAGGTTGTTTTTATAAACAAATCTCAGCCTATTCGTGTATGCCTCACGCTCAAGCATCTCTTATGGCTCTGCTCCATGCATATCAAAATTCGCTACGTATTTCTGTCTCCCTACCAGTTTTCATCATGTCCCGCCTTTGTCCCTTTTTCATCTGTGTGTGTGTGTGTGTGTGTGTGTGTGTTGTTAAGAATAAAAGTTTGCTTACTATTCCAGTCTGTTATCTTTGCACTTAGGGCTTGTCCTTCCTTCCCGATTCAGTGTAACAAAGACAATCGAATATGTGTTGAAAAATATACTTAGCCTTTTTCAGCTTCAATTTACTTGCCGCCAAAGAAACTTAGATGTAGAGGTTGCTGAATATTAATTCAACTTTCGTCGCTGACTAAACCCTTCTCAATCCTTGTTTTTTTTTTTTTTTTTTTTTTCAGAGGGTACCACACACACCTGACTTTCCTGTTTTTATCCCTTCAGGTTCGGATGGTGGTGTCTTCTCCTACTTTCGTGGATGAGTTCTGGGATGGCTGAAGCGTGCCATTCTGGACACACATCGTTTGTCAGAGTTGGGGCAGTGGGAAAGTCTGGTGTGATGGAGAAGGCTGGATCATCCCTGCACGCGTCCTCTCCCTCCTCCCACGCAGACGACAAGCCGACTCCGCTCATCCTCAAAGACTGGGGACAATTTTCTCCACAGATTCATATTATTTCCTGCACCTCTCGCATACCAGATTATTTCTCTGTATGACATGCTGATATAGTGTTAATGGTTATTTATGCAATCCATGTGTATACTAAGTCGCTAAGGAAGAGGCGTTCCGAAATCGCTGAAGACGCATAGAATACGGCACTGCATCACGCCTGCCCACAACCCTGCCCGTCCTACACGAAGCACGGGATCATAATACCATTTAGACTCAGGGTGTGGTAAACGCACTCACCTGCACCACCATACTTTACTCCTAATACAGAATTCGGGCAGCACATGTTCTGTATGTGAGTGTGTGTGTGTGTGTGTGTGTGTGTGTGTGTGTGTGTGTGTGTGTGTGTGTGTGTGTTCCTCTGTGTTCCTCTGAAACTTTCCTTACTTTAATTACTTCCCTCTTCTTCCCACCTCTCTGTTTATTAAATTCCTCTTCTTTTTTCCCCCTCTCACTCCTTCTCCTTTTCACTTCGCTGTCTCTGCTAATCCCTACCTGCTTCACCCCTCCTTATTCTGCCAACCCTTCTGCCTCACTTTTCTCTCTCTTCTTCCGACATACCCACTCACTTTCTCACCCTGCTTTCCCCGTCGTGCAAGTCCTGTCCATATTCTCACCCACTCATCTCTCTCTTCTTTCATTCTTTCCTCTCCCATCTTGCAGCTCCTAACCCTTCTCTCTCCCTTTTCTCCCCCCTACTGCACACCTCACTTCTCCCTCACTCCCCTCGCACCTGTCATTATCTAGTCTTTCCAACTCCCTCCCTCCCCCTTTCCCCCCCTTTTTTTTTTCAATTCCTTCTCCTACTTTCCTCCATCTCACCGTTTGCCTCTTTCCCTCCCCTTCCTTCTTTCTCCATTCTCCCCCTCCTCCCTTGGCCCACCCTACTCGCCCCTCTTCTCGTGCTGTGCCTGCATAACACCGCAGTACACCTGACCTGGTCCACGTACCAAATCCATACGGTACTGAAGCTGATGGTCGCTGCTTCACCATCATTATTGCACCACCCGCTGCATGTTACGAGCCTCACCACACACACACACACACACACACACACACACACACACACATTGCCTGTCCTTTGGGTTAGGTTATGCTGGATTAGGTTATGTTGGGTTGGGTTACGGTGGGTCGAGTTGGATTGGGTCTGATTTGGGAGGGTTGGTTTGTGTTAGGTTGGACTGGGATGGGTATGGCAGGAATATTTTGTTAGGCTGCGTTGGGTTGGACTGAACAGCGTTGGATTGGGTGGAATGGGCTATGTTCGGTTAAGTTTGATTTGGTTAGGTTAGGTTAGACTGTATGGCGATGGGTTAGATTAGGTCATTAATACACTGCTCGCTGTTAATCACGCGGACCACACGCACACACACACACACAAACGCAGGGGTGTGATTTCTAGCGGAAGTATCACAAGCTTGAATAATTGCTTCATTATCGATTTCCCTAATTTTTTTTTTTACCGAATCCCTTATTTCATTAAAATTTAAGTGAGATGTTTATTACACAGGCCTTTGTAAGTATATTTGTTGTTTAATTATAAGTTCTTTGGCTACCAAGAAAAAGGATGATATAACCCCCTCACCCTCTTTAATCCGTGCCTGTAGTAACATGGCCTGTCCTTTTGGCTATGATGTTAGGTTAGTGTTTTTACCTGTGAAGCTTCAGGCCCGTAGCACCAGGATTCAAATCCTGGTGCGGGTATCTGGCACCCTTTGTGGGTTGGTGGGTAAGACGAGTACCTAGGATGACGTCTTGGGAGAGCAATTGTGGTAATACCGATGATGAAGTGATCCTGTATCATAAGGCAGTGGTTGAATAAGCCACCACAGGCTTAGTGGCATAAGTCACGGAGATGAGTATCGCAGCTAAGTGCCTCCTGATGTCTGCCCTTTTTAGGTGGTACGAGGTTGCTTGCAAGCCAGGTGTTGGATGGTGGTATTGCTACATTCCCACACCCCTTTTAGTCGCCTTTTATGCCTGTGGGAAGCAGGTAAAGTAGAGAGGGGCGATATTATTGGGCGGCTCTGCTGCCTAGTTATATAGATGTCCCTCATCTACCCCCCAGTCTACCGAAAATGGAATGGTGAATTGGCGAAGAAAGATATCTTCAGCCACCAGTCTACCGGGTCCATGTTTCAAATGAAGCTGATCTTCCATTAATAATAATAATAATAATAATAATAATAATAATAATAATAATAGTGAACTAATATTAATAATAATAATAGGGTAATAATGATAATAATGATGATGATGATGAATATGATTATTATTATTATCATTATTAATTTTGTAAGAAGAAAATAACAATAACAGCAAAAACAACAACAACAACAACTACTATTACAGTACTTCGACCACTATTGCTACAGCTACTGCTACTACCACTGTACTAATACTACTTCGGACTATTAGTAACGAAACTGCAGGGGTGTACAAAATTCTACTGTATGTAGAGACTGTGACTTGGTTTTTATTGGTGGAGTTGGAAGGGATTTTGACACCTGAATTAAGGAACACTAGTATGCTTGTAAGACAGACAACATAAATAACGCAGTGTATGTTCACTTTTCAAAAAACGACCATAAAATCGACTGGAAATCTAGCAAAATTATGCACCAGTGTGTTATCTGTAAGAAACGTAGGATAGTAGATGCTGTATGTATTGAGAGATGTAATAATTTTAACCATAGTGAAGGAATGTGTAAATTAGATCCAATGATGAGAGAATTAGTGGCCAGGTCCTTGCCACCCTTTGTAATCCCTCACTCAGGTCGTGGACAGTGTAGAGGGAGTGTCAGGTAAGATCGAATCCGGTGCGGTTGGATAAAACCAGTATACAAGCAGCTTTTCAGTAACTGTATGTATTGTACCACTCTTGGTCTGTAGCTCCACCGACGAGGGTGACAGCTGTCGCCGAAACTTTTGGCAAATACATCTTTTTCGTCTTCCAGTGTAGGTTTTTGTATCCTATTTCATGTTTACGATACTGTGACTCTTCAGTTATGATGACCGGAAATTTGAGGATACTTCTATGCTATGTTCATGTGCGCACATTCAAATCTGCACACGCACTCGCACACACGTACACGTACACACAAATCTTTAAACACACACACACACACACACACACACACACACACACACACACACACACACACACACACACACACACACACACAAACACGCACGCGCGTACACATGCGATCCCCCTTAAAAGAACTGGTTTATGGTTTAATTTTTTTTTTTTTAACAGAACGGAGGAAGGATTAACAAATGAATAAATGTGACCATTTGAAGTAACTGATGTTTAGCTTTGTTACTCAATCTCTCTCTCTCTCTCTCTCTCTCTCTCAGCCAGTCAACTGCCAAAAGTGTGAACAAACTTAAATGTGGCCAACTAAGTAGGTTGTACACTGTGATAAGGAAGATTGACATAGGATTGTGCAGACTGACTAGTATGTGGACAAAATGATCACGATGGGACGTTCTGATCACGATGACACAAACTGAACTGAATGTGCACGAAGATGGGGCAATCAGATGGAATCATTTTTTGTGACTGTCATAATTACGATTGTCCTTCTATGTGCCTTATTCCTTCAAATGGTACAAATTATAGCGTTAATGCCATCGTCCGTTCTGAATACAGTACATGCTGCAGTATCTCTTTCAGGACTGTCTCATTCTCCAGGGCAGCCGCATTCTACAGTACATCATGCTCCTCACATACGCTTTCACAGGTATTGTACAAAACTGGATTACCAACCGTCTCCATGATCCATACGGAAAATAATATGAAGTTCATGGTAACAGCAATGTATCCTAGAATATATTTTGCATATTATTTTGTGTATCAAGAAACATTGTGCATCTTAATCTAGTTTCAAGCTTTGTGTTGTTGTTGTTGTTGTTGACCCAGACTCTTCGGAACGTGAACTGAGTGAACTGCAGGATGAAGTATGCCCATCTCATGAAGTCCTCCATTGTCTTTTAGGGGTATGAGTTGGGAAATGAAGGACTATACTAATGCTGTCGCGTGAAGGCGCCTATCTCTACTGAATCAAGCTTTCCTATACACAGGAAGTGCACACTGTTGTATCAAAGTTCCGCACGATGAACGACAATGGATTTTAGAGGTTCTGCTAAATTAGTACCTATTGTGTTTTTCTTGGGCACTTTGTACAGAGGTGAATAATTATTAGCCCAGATGAGTGCTTTATTTTGGGTAACGCCACACCACTTTATCCAGCTTGGGTAAATCCCTGTTCCTCAGAGGATCTCCATCAATCTCGGTTAACTCACTCAGGGAAGGTGCAGCATTTTACTGTTGTATTCTGGCTAACCACAGACCACTTCACACGTTTTTGGGAAACATTTACGCCTCAGAGCGCTAACCTTTTCAGTGCAATGACGTCCTTGTTATTTCAGTCTGGCTGCCGTCAGATAATTTACTGCAGCCTAGGAGAGCGCCCTCGTAGTGAATGGGTCAGTGAAGGCTACATCTTCATCTTCCAGCTCTAAACGTCTATCCAAAGCTGAATAAAGTCGTTGTGAGGTGGCCAGACATAAATATGTAAGACGTCATCATATTCAAGGGGTTGTTCATGTTGTTGTTGTGACCCAAAGTTCATTCTCACACATGAACCCAGTGAACTGCAGGCTATGCTGCCCTTCTCCTGCAGTCCATCATCCTTTAAGAGAATAAAGAAGTAGTCAAAGGATTAAATCGTGGTAATAATGATTCATCGAAGACAAGAAGCCAATTGCAAAATTTTCTTATGTTTCAGAAATCTAAATATGTACTTATCTGGCTACAGAGAAGATTGCCTACAGTCCATCGTTTTAATTTCTTTCTCTGATAGTGCGATATACTGACAGTCTTTAGCCCTGACGCAAGTACTGGACATCATAAATTGTGAGCTCCTCGGTTTTATCATCCACATATATTTATCTTCTGTGGAAACAGTGAGACAAGTAAATAGGGCGTGTCCATGGTTTTTCAGGCAGACTAATTTATAGGTAGTAACCTGCAACTTCCCTCACAAATACTGTACCACGTTCAGGATGGAACTGACTAATATATTTTCCATGTCAAAGCACTGCTTCAAAAACTAGTAAAGGTATCGATGGAAGAGATACGAAATGCCAAGGGAAACAAGAGTAGGGCGTGGCAGACATAGTTAGCAATGAAGGAAAAGAAGTGAACAAGGTCAATAAAAATGTAGATGAGTAAGAGCAAAGTTCTTAAAGTTTAGGTACATACGCATACAAAGGAAATTCATTCGGGAAACATTTTTAAAAATGCATGACCACATTACAGGAGTGTTGCTTGGGAGTTTGAACTGAAAGAAAGGTACAGAATGAGGAGTTTGTGTTGTATACGCAAAATATACAATATGAATTATTATTAGCAGCAAACAAAGGGCCTTTCATTGTTGACTTTAAAATAGCCCTCACTCCGTAGTGAATGCTGAGCTATAACTATACATTAATACTATAATATGGTACTATTTGCAACAAGTGGTATGGTAAGGATAAAGAGCCGTAACATGATCTTTTTCTGACACTTAGCTAAATAAAATAAGTTGGGAAAGGGCTGAGATAAAGTTAAGTTAGGTTAAGTTAAATGTTACAAAACTATAGTAAAAATCCTGAGAAGTTAATCCCTTAACTAATATTCTGCAGTTTATTATTGCCCACCGAGCGAGGCAATAATGTAATCGCCTGTGTCTGTGTGTGTCTGTGCGTCTGGGTGGTTGTTTGTGTCGATATGCCTCCGATTGCTAGAGGATTTTGCAAGAAAAAATGCCATATAACGTTTTCTTTTGGCCTGTCATTATTCACCATTTTCTGTCATACCCTTAACGAAGAGAATTTCTACTTAAAGGGTAATTATTAGAAAATTTTCAAATGTCATTCATACTCAATGACTTTCACCAACATAATACCCCTTACTTCAGGCTTCTAAATGCTGGTATGATATTTAACTTGGCAGGAGCAAAAAGCAAAATCCAGAGACTTATTCTTTAGATTCTGGCAAAGTTGCTTTGATATGCTTCTAATTGCCAGAGAATCACTGATCCAGTTCTTTACTGACGGCGGGCGGTAGGCATTCGAGGGCCAATGATTTTGCTTTTAATGTTGCTGTTATTGGACAATTTTTACGTAGGTTAAGAGAGCTCTGTATAAGTGTGGAGGTCAGTGAGAGTAACATTATATATATATATATATATATATATATATATATATATATATATATATATATATATATATACCTTCCAGTATGAAACTTTTACTTTAAACTGAATAACATAGTTCGTAAATGACAAGAACAAAACATAATATATATGACGTAACCATAGCGAAGGGATTAGTGTAAAGTTAGTGAAAGTAAGTAGGCTGTATGAGAGTGGGGGGTGGCACAGGGCAAGGGTCCGGGCCGTCCACATCGTGACAACTGACGCAGCACCAGACGCACCGCACTGTAAGCAAATTTTAGTCATACAGCACATTATGAACCCTGGGGCCCTGTACGTGTGTGCGTGTGTGTGTGTGTGTGTGTGTGTGTGTGTGTGTGTGTTGCCAAGATGGTTTTAGCAAGCTGGACATAACTACAAAATATCTAAGAAAATACATTACATTTCGCGGACAAGCAACCGAGGAGGCGGAAGGCCAGACCCCTTCCACATACTATGCTCTTTCCATTTTATCACGGCCTAAAGCTGACATTTCTTCATTCTGAATGCTGAAATGTAAAGAGCGATTAACAACAGAGCATCACGTTGTCATGAAGTAGTAAGGATAGAATATTAAGTGGCAGTGGTGTCTTATTATGTCACTACAGAAATAACTTCATTGGAATAAAAATCTGCTCCTAGTTAAGGTGAAAGAACTATACTCCTAATCTGTGTCGCCCATGCATGTTCCTTGCGTCGTATTCTCGTAAGTTTAGGAAGCTTTCTAAAATCTCTTCCTAAGTGATTCATTTTGCACGTTCCACTTTAATAGAGCATATACTCTTCTCTGTCTCTTGTGTCTCCTTTATACGGACATTGATTGCATATATAACATGCAGTAAAAGAGAACTCTGCGCCGTACACAGAAATACACAGTCAAGGAAAAGGTTCTAGCGAGCCTCTTTACCGACGGAAAAAATGGCTTTGGGATCGTACTGTACAGTCCCCGACACACATGTACAGACAGGCTCCATATTGCCAGAAATACAGTATCTTTAACTGTCTACTTTGATCAGTAACATCTCAGTTACATGAATTGGATTTTATGTCTCCTAAAAACACGTCCATTCAATCAGATATGCTGTAAACAAACAAAGCATTGCACCATTGCTTGTAACTTGAAGCCTGACTGTAAACGCCAAACCAATGCTGCAAGTGGGTTTGGAAATTTCTTAGTGCCTTTTTTGCGATTTATTATGGGTATCACGCCCTGATTATCTATTCAATATTACTAAGTACTCTCTAGTGTCGGTATAGTTTGCCTCAGTAAATACACCGTGGAAAAAAAATTGTACTGTAAACATGTAAAATAAATCACCGAGGAAGAACTGTTACGCAATCCCCGAAGCCAACCATAAAAACTGCTGACAACCACAATACTTCGCAGCGTGAGCAGATGAATAAACCATACCCACATATTAAGACTGTGCTTTATGTGCGGAAACAACTGTGGCCCGACTTCCAGGTATGAAGAAGGTTCAAGTAGGGCCCAGCTGTTGTATTTTCATCATTAACACAACTTCAGTTTGCCTGAAGATGATCCAAGTCGGCTATGCACTATTGGATCTTTACAATGAACACAGTATCAGTATGCATGAGGAATGTCTAAGTCGGGCCAAAATTATTGTACCATCACAATAAACATGATTCCAACATGAGAACGTAACTCCTAATTTTAGCAATTCACGACACTTGATTCTAGAAGCAGATACCAGATGTCGCGTTGTAGTCTTATTATAGCCTAGCGATTTACTATGCACAATATGCTCCTCGTTAATCTTATATGTTAGTCATGTAAGCTATATAAACTACATAAATACCATACAAATGCTGAACTGTAATATCTAAAAAAAAGTCAACAAGAAAGAGTTACCACAAAGCCTCCTGTGCCACTCAGATTACGGACCCTTAAGCTTTTTCTGCAACACTGGGTCGAATTCAGTGGTACTTGGGCGTGTAATGAACAGGGTAGTTGGAGAAAATGACGGCGGTATTAACCATGCACCAGTCTAAGGGCAGAACATGCCATTCACTGCAGGGTACTGCCATAATACAGTTCCTAAAATGTAATAAGCTTTGGAATGTTGTGGATTTTAGTTTAACAAGCCGGAAATTTACACCCTTCAGCCCCTTTACGTTATTTTATTCTACATTACCAATATCACTATCAAATCATTCGTCATTATACGAGATCAGAGGAGTAGTGAAGGAGTCAATGAATGCTATAACAATCTGTTAACTTAGGAAAGTCACTGATTGAAACTGAGAAATGAGAAAAGAAAAAAAAAGAAAACAAAAGAATGGATGAAAAAGAAAAGTAAAAGCACATCCTGGACTTGAAGGTATTAATATGTAATAATACTACCTAATAGTACAGCATATCTGAAACAATGTCAGTAAATTTGCTTTAAATTTTAAAAGCTTATATTGCATGTAATATAAAACTCAGAATTAACCTTCTAATTTGAATGATGCAATTTTCAGTTAAGTTATAATACCTTCATTTTTATTCTGTTTAAAAACTCGAGTAACATTTCAAAGTGAAGACGTTAGACCCAGCTGTCCTTAACAGTTTCAGCACGAGAGGCTTTTCTTTCTTTGAATTTAATCGTCAGGAAACAGCAGGGATATTTCCCTCGTTTACCCCAGTGTGAATGAGCTTTTGGCCCTAAGGTTCTACAGGGGTTCATCAAGCTGACAACAAGAGTTGTGTTCTAAATGACTTTGGAGATTTGCAACTAGTCTTCCGTAGCAATTTATTGTGCCTATTGCCTATTGCACCTCTACTTTTTATTTTATTTATGAACTTTTATTGTTAACAATGTTTGCCTCGATAACATGCCAAAAGGGTAAGGAAGAGGTGCTTCTAAGTAGTCTATACTACCCAGAATACGCGCCTAGCACACACACACACACACACACACACACACACACACACACACACACTTTCCAATAAGATTTATTATGCACCTTTCAATACTTGCAGTATTTCTCGGTAACATATATAAGCAAATGAAATTTCGAAAGTGTTGTAAAACAAATATAATATATGTATGGATGAGTTTGAGAGAGTGTGTAAGAAACGGAATCTAAAGGTGAATGTAGGGAAGAGTAAAGTGATGGTCTTTGAGAGAGGTGAAGTTAGTGAATGTACAGCGAGGTTGGATGGTGAGGAATTGGAAAATGTGAGTACGTTTAAGTACTTGGGTAGTGTGATGAGTAACGATGGAGGTTTGGAGGGTGAAGTGCTTGAAAGGGTACAGCAGGGAAGAAAGGTTGCTGGTTCTTTGAAAGCAGTGATAAGAAACAGGGAAGTGAGCATGGAAGTGAAAAAGTTACTACATGACAGTATTGTGATACCAACTCTAACGTATGGAAGTGAAGCTTGGACATTGTTGGAAGGACACAAGTCAAGAGTGAGAGCAGTGGAAATGAGTTATTTATGAGAAGCCTGTGGAGTCACATGGAGAGACAGGCTGACGAATGAGGATATAAAGGAGCGTTGTGGTGTGGATGTGGAATGTGATAGGAAGCGTTATGAGGAACACACTGAGGTGGTTTGGCCATGTGGAGAGGATGGAGGGTGAAAGACTGACGAAGAGAGTGTATGTGAGTGAGGTGGAGGGGGGAAGAGGGAGGGGGAGGCCGAAGATGAGATGGAGGGATGGGGTGGAGAGGTATATGAGAGAGGGGGGTGTGATTTGGGAGCAGGGCAGTGAAATGGCGGGGGACAGGGCGACTTGGAGGCGATTTGTTTGCGGCCACCCCAAACGGGATTGAGGCGTCTGGCAATAGATAGATAGATAGTATATTTTCTATATAATATAAAAGTCGACTGACAGCTCTCTTCTCCTAGTTATTCATCACATCAGTAGACCTATATCTTAATTTAAGGACTAAGGCTATTGGCTCATCTTGTGTGTGTGTGTGTGTGTGTGTGTGTGTGTGTGTGTGTGTGTGTGTGTGTGTGTGTGTGTGTGTGTGTGTGTGTGTGTGTGTATTCATCCTCTAACCCTGTTCACCCACATCTCCTCCCAACTTTTCCTTTTTATTGTTGTAACTACTTCTCTGCAATATACCTTGTTCTCGCGTATTCATTTCATTACTGAACTCTTCATCTTATAATTTTTATCCCCACACACAATATTTTCCCTCCCCACACTGTCCCCTCTCCTTATTTTCTTCACTACACCTCTCCTCCCCTCCCTCTCGTCTCCCACTCCCCTTCTCCCCACACCCCCTCACCCTCTCCTTTCTCTTCACTTCCTCACTTCGTTTTCTCCACCTCACACTCTCCTTTCCCTCGCTTCACCCCCACGTCTCCTCCTCACCCTCTCCTTGACCCCTCACAGTCTTTTATACCCCTCATCTTCTCTTCTCTCCCCTTCCCTCCTGTTTTCATGTCTTTGCTTTTGACTCATAGAATAATCATGGTAGTTATAACCAATACCGTATAATTAACAGCCTCGAAAGATCCTATAGGTATGTTGCTGTTTGCTCCTTTTTGCACTCCACTGCATGTTCCAGCCCTCCTTCTCCTCTCCCTCTCCCCTTCTACTCTCACTCAGTTTCTCTTCCCCTCACCCTCTTCTCTGCCTACCTCACCTCCTCCTCTCCTCTCCACTTCACCTTCATCCTTTCACCTATCCTTCTTCTGCCCCTATTCTCCTCTTACTGCCGTGACTCATCTGCTCTCTGTTCGTTGTTTAACCTTGCCACAGATGCCGATGTCGCAAAGTCTTCATAAACATGTCCTACTACTGTGAGACGTACCAACAGCTGGGGGGGACGCACGCTTACTGTACCAGCTGTGTGTGTGTGTGTGTGTGTGTGTGTGTGTGTGTGTGTGTGTGTGTGTGTGTGTGTGTGTGTGTGTGTCCCTTATTTGTATTACCCTCATCCTTACAAGTTTATTTCTACATCTCATATGTTAGTAGCTGTCGACACAAAAGACATATAACATACAAGAGTAAAGTAAGCGGTAATAAGCTTAATATACTGTATAGTTCAAAATAATGTGTCAGAGCCCATTCTGAACTGTAGTCTTTTCAACTTGGCAAAATTTTCCGTCTCTCCATCTTGAGTGCCGAGTCGTGGCAAGAGATATGTACTAGAATAATACGCTGTGCACGTTGATAATAGCGTTTGTGAGTAGCAGTGAGTGCTTAAGGTGCAGCAGCGGTGTGTGCAAGGTGTACCCAGACCGTATGGTCAACGTGCGCCGTTGGCAACAAAATATCGATTACTGTTCCACTGCATCTGCATCGCACTGGGGACATGTTCGTCACTTCTATCCTGACGCATCATTATAAAAGCTACTCATCTAGGCGCAACGAAGAATACTAAGTACTTGCCATCTTAAAACAGTGGCCGACAGAGGAAAGTCAGAAGCAGTAGAGTAGTAATACTAGGAGAACTTGCGTCCCCGACTGTAGAGTATGCGTAAAACCATTCTATTCTCTGGGGAAAGAACTAAATAATATTCTTACTGCCTGCGTGTACCCCCATAAAAATATAAATAACGTGTGTGCTATATAGAAATACTGTGGTTCAAGCAAATTTTAGGGTTTATTTTTCTAGCAGCATCAGTCTTAGCGCACAGACTTAACGGTCTCTTGTCTGATGCCCGCAGTCCTCCTACGAGCCACGCACATCCATATGCATGTTACCACTTCGGCTCAAATATATAATCTCTCTAAACACAAGTAAACTCGACTGTAGATAGCATGAATAAAACAAAGTTATATCGTTATAATGTAAACTTATCGCTTCACTCCAGTGACGTTTTTGCATTAATTGCTCTTACCACCAAATGATTTTATGTTGTGTCTAGGGACACTTCGTGCTGGGGGAGGTATAGTCCTCACCGACCCATTCACTTCAGTAAGTTCTACCCGCGCTGAATAAAATCGTCTGGTGGTAGCAAGAAAAAGATTAAAAACTACGTCACCAGACTGAAGGGGCTAACGATATTGGCTTCCATGCCTGTGATCGACAGCCTAACATCCAAGAATCAGCAGCTTGTATTTGCTCGCATGCTATAGTCATTTCACTTTAACCTGCAAACATTTTCTTTCTCTTACTGCTTAGTTCTCGGAGGTTAATGACAGAATATGACGATGCTACGGCTATACATCCTTCCATAGCAGAATTGAATGACTAGATTATACTCTACAGTTAATCTGCTGCCGTAACTCAGACTTCAAGATATATAGATGGCAATTTTAGGCCAACTGAAGAAAAAAGAGCATTGTATTTGTTTATAGGTGGTGCTGACAGCAGCCGCTCTGCTAGTAGCTAAACAACTTTACCCCACATGCAGCTTTATTTACCATCTTCCGCTGTAATTACCTCAGCCAGACATGTTAATGACTGTATGCATTATAAGGGAACATAAAAAACTTCTCTCCACCCACCTGTAATGGTATGATGCTCACTGCTCCAAGGCAGCTCTTCGGACCATATTACTGTGGCGAGTGTGTGTGTGATGAGTGTGTGAAATAAAATCTCAGGTTTGTGATGTGTCTTGAAACAGATAAAAAAAAGTGGTGCGTGTGAAATAATGAGCATATTACAATAGAGCGTTTACTTCCATCTAACAATAATTCGTAATCCCTTTCAGCCGAGTTGATGGTCACAATGGAGATTTGATATGACTGTTAACCAAGGAGACTTATTCCTCTAACTTTCGCTCTGTTGAGCACCACCTCTCCTCCTCTAAACCTCACCTTCTTTTTCTAACGGAGACTCAGCTGTCTGAGGCAACTGACTGCAAACCCTTTTCTGTATCCTCCTACTTTCTCTATACTCATTTCAAAGCCAAAGGTGGCTGTTGTGTATATATACGCAACGACTTATCTTGCTCTCGTGTTCCTGAACTCGATTCTTCTGAATTCTCTACACTCTGGCTTCGGCTTTCCTGTCGTTCTCTGACTAAATATATCTGTGCTGTTTACTTATCCCCTAATTCTACTGACTATCAAAAATTCTTCGACTATCTTACTTCTACGATGGAACACATTCTATCCATTTCTCCTTTCTCTGAAATCTCCATTCTAGGAGATTTCGATGTTCACCACCACCTTTGGCTCTCCTCTCCTTTCACGGATCCAACTGGTGAACAAGCCTACATCTTTTCTATCCTTAATGACCTAGAGCAGCTTGTACAGCACCCTACCCGTATCCCTGACCGCCTTGGAGAGAGCTCCAACATACTTGACCTCTTCCTCACAACTAATCCTTCTGCTTACTCTGTTAATCTTTTCTCTCCGTTGGGCTCCTTCGATCACAACCTTATTACCTTAACCTGTCCTATTACTCCGGTACGGCCTGTGGACCCTCCAGGGAAACGTCGTCTGTGGCATTTTGGAGCCGCGGACTGGGAGGCCCTCAGGCAGTACTTCTTTGATTTTCCCTGGAATGATTATTGCTTCCATGGCCGGGAGCCATCTGAGTGTGCCTTGCGCATTACGGAGGTTATTCTCTCGGGCATGGAAGCATACATTCCTTTCTCATATCCTTTGACAAATGCAAGAAAGCCTTGGTTTAATCACGCTTGTTCTAATGCTGTCCGCAACAAGGAGAGGGCCTACAAAAGGTACCAGAGCCAACCCACCCCTGAATCACATCATCTTTACGTTTCTGCCCAGAATCGTGCTAAGTCTGTTCTTCGCTCTACTAAAAAATAATTTCATCCATACTAAATGCTCTCAACTCTCCAACTCGAACTCTTCCCGCTCCTTCTGGCACCTTGCCAAAAATCTTTCTAACAACTTTACCTCATCATCCTTCCCTCCTCTTTTCTACTCTGATGGTTCTGTAGCTATTTCTTCTACTGATAAAGTAGATCTCTTCGCACAGACTTTCTCCTCCAATTCCACCTTAGACGATTCCGGTGCTGTTCCTCCATCACTTCCCCACTTTGACTTCCTCATGGCTGACATTAAAATTTCTTCAGTTGATGTGTTTTCTGCCATCACTGGCCTCAGTACTAACAAGGCATATGGGCCTGATGGGGTCCCTCCTGTTGTTCTCAAGAACTGTGCTTCTGTGCTTACACCCTGCCTAGGCAAACTCTTTCGCCTTTGTCTGTCAACTTGTACCTTTCCTTCTTGCTGGAAGTTTGCTCTCATTCAGCCAGTCCCAAAGAAGGGTGGCCACTCCCAACCCTCCAACTATCGTCCAATTGCTTTAACGTCCTGTATTTCAAAAGTTTTCGAGTCAATTCTTCATAGAAAAATTTTAAGGCATCTTTCCTATCACAACCTTCTTTCCGATCGTCAGTACGGGTTCCGTCAGGGACGCTCCACTGGCGATCTTCTCACCTACCTTTCAGACTCCTGGTCATCCTCCTTTCGGGACTTTGGCGAAAGCTTTGCTATTGCACTTGATATCTCAAAGGCTTTCGATCGAGTCTGGCATAAATCTTTAATTTCCAAACTGCCCTCTTACTGTTTCTATCCTACTATCTGTGCCTTCATCACTAGCTTCCTTTCTGGTCGTTCTATAGCCGCTGTTGTAGACGGCCATCGCTCTTCTCCTAGATCTATCAACAGTGGTGTTCCTCAGGGCTCTGTCCTATCACCAACTCTCTTCCTTTTGTTCATCAATGACCTTCTACACTGTACATCTAACCCTATCCACTCATACGCTGATGACTCCACCCTTCACCTTTCCATTCGGTTCCCGCAACGCCCATCTCAACAGTTACTTCAACAAACAAGGGGTGAGGCTATGACACACCTAATGTCTGACTTGGCTCGTATCACTGACTGGGGTAAAAATAATATGGTTGTTTTTAATGCATCTAAGACTCAGTTCTTACACCTATCAACCCGACAAAATCTTCTACAGGTATACCCACTAATGTTTAATAATATTCAGCTTAATCCTGCATCATCCTTGAACATGCTTGGGGTTTCATTTACTCGGGACTTATCTTGGAAAGATCATATTACATCTCTTGTAAAATCTGCTTCCAAGAGATTGGGTGTGCTAAGCCGACTCCGCTCTTTCTTTACCCCTGCACAAATGTTGACTCTATACAGGGGTTTTATCTGCCCCTGTGTGGAGGACAACTCTCATGTGTGGGGAGGCTCCCCACATACAGCTCTTCTCAATAGGGTGGAGTCAAAGGCTTTTTGTCTCATTAACTCTCCTCCTCTTACTGACTCCCTTCAACATCTGTCTCTTCGCCGCACTGTTGCATCTTTATCTCTTTTCTATCGCTACTTTAATGGTCACTGCTCCTCTGAACTGTCTGCTTGCATTCCTCCACCTCTACGACGGGCGCGTAGCACTCGTCTAGCAGCAAACTCTCATCCCTTTTCTGTCCAACTCTCTAATGCAAGAGTTAACCGTTACTCCCAGTCTTTCATTTATGCAACAGGTCAGCTCTGGAACTGTCTCCCTCTGTCTGTATTTCCTGCTGCCTATGATCTCCAGTCTTTCAAACGCAGTGTGTCCAGGCATCTCAAAATGATCGGATCTTGAATTTGGCTCTCTATTGTATTATGTTTTTCTCTTGGAAGGAACTGTTACTGCGGGCTCGTGGCCTTTGGTTCCTTCTTCCTCGCATTAAAAAAAAAAAAAAATCATAACTAAGGCTCATTCAGTTTCATGCAACCACGACTTGCTGTTCAAGTTGTGGGAGTGGCCCAGTTCCGTCAGAAGGAAACAAACCAACTATAGAGGAGTATCAGCAACCATTGCTATAGCCTATCACTAAAAATATTTCGTGAGTCATCGTGAAGTCTTACAACATCCGTAAAAACTTGTAGTTGTTAAATTAACCATGTGTGTTTGTCATCGCTGGAATAAATGACTGACAGCAAAGGTGAACAAAAAGGTTATCATGCCCTTGAAAAGAAAAATGTTTAAGCCGCTTGTTTTAGGAGCTGTGTCACAGGCAAATTCACGTCACACCACTGATATAGCTCTTCCAACTCAACTTGACCCATATTTTCGTCCTTTTGTTGCTTATTTCATGTAGATCAGCGACAGAGAAACAAAACAATGCTAGGGCTGTTCATCTTTTCTGTAGCGTTTCTTCGTTGTTAGTGTCATACAGTAATGTTTTTGATAATCTTCCGTTTGGCTGTGAGAATAACTGTAGGGATATTATAGTGTAACTGGTCAGAGTTATTAGAATGGAGGACGATCAGGCTTTCTGAGACAAAGTAAATTTTGTTCTCATCTATTCATTATTTTGTTTTCTCATCCATTCAGTCACTCGTTTCTTCATTCTTTTATATCTGAAATTCTTCACGCACAGTCGTTCATTTTCCCATAAGCGGTGTTTCAGTCTTACATACAACGATGACAGAGCTGAGGTAGGTACTATTCAAAGACCTTTCACCATATATAAGTAACATAGCATGCTGTTTCACTGGACATTTTGCTGTAACTGGTGCTTCATTCGCTAACAACCGATTCCTGTTGGTTTCATTAGTGTTGTGTCCGAGTGTTGACTGATATTGTCTGTCCCTGATGTTTATGGTCATACCCCAAGTGAAAGTTCATTAGCCAAGCATGGTCCAGTAAGATTCCATAAATAGCCTACTGACAACGGCAACTTTCACATTTGCTTGGAAAGAGAAATCTTGATTCAGATTTGACTTTGTGGTTATCAGCGACTTAACAGGTGAGAGATATTAATTCTTTTAGAAAAGCTGTTTGGATCGTATTCAGTGTTCAAAGGTTATATATAATTTTACCAAGCCTTTTAGCTAAACTTTCTCAACTTTGTGTTATTTGAAACGTAGAGGGAATCCGAAATCTGAGTAGCTGCTTTCGCTCACACGGCAGAAATCAGAATTTAAAAAGAAAATGGTGTAGAAGCCAGTAAGAGCAGCACCGAAATCTGAAAAATGCCATGTAATGCCGCAGTTAATACGCTTGGACCTTAAAAAACAAAGCACCGTAACTTCGCATGTATCCTAAACTTGAACAGGTTTGGAGTAATTTTTATAGATCTCAGCTAATTAACTGTTATCACAAATCGTATTGTTTTTCGTCTTTAGTATCTTCAACATTATGCTGTGATGTGATTGTGAGTTAATCAAGCGATATACAAGTGGTCATACATAAAATTTAAGCTTGGGAGAGTTTATAAATCATGAAGTGTTTGGTAGTTGTACGAGTCACAGCGAACGTATGTACAGGCAATCTTATACACAGCTTTAAGTATAAGAGTCTCTGTATACTAAGACGTGTCTAGTAACTGTATGAGGCACAGAGAATAGTACAGTAAGGAGAGAAAGATTGGAGACATATGCCCCTTTTAGTTACCTCTTACGAGAAGCATGGATACTTGGGAAGTATTGTTTACCCCCATCCACAGGGGAATTTAGAACACGAGACTCTGTATATTGAAAAGTGTTTGGTAGCTGCATGAGTCACAGCTAACATATCGGCTATACAAGCAATCTTATACACAGCCTTAGAGTGTGAGTCTATACAACTGGTAGCAAGTCCCAACAAACGACTATACAAGCAATCATATAAACAACTTAAGCTTAGCCCCTTAACTTGGTGGCGTATTTCATATTTGATTCTTGCTATCTCCAGACGAGTTAATTCACGTCAGGTCAATAGACTTCTCAGATATGGTGGGAATTTTATACAGCCTTTATTAATTCATCCAGTACACTAGACCCTGGATCAGCAACCATTGGCCACATCTGGCCAGACAAAGTTTAAAAGCTTGGCGCCATGGCGCCATTTTGAGAGTTTGGCTCACCATCTAGGTAGCCTCTCCTCTTGGTTTGTACTATCGATTCAAGGTGAGGCTGGGTTGCTCGTGTTTTTTATTTCTCTAATATGGTGAAAATGGCCACATGTGGCCATAGTTGCAAATAACGTTAGTATGGTGTTTTTAATGGTATGTTTTTAATTTTGTGGGGATTTTTTTCTAGGGGGATGTCTGGAATCAATGTATCCTTGTCGGCAACCCTTGAGAAGGCTGCAACCAAAGTTATAGCCAAATATGTAACGATAAGTGTAATTTTGATTTTTTTTTTTTTACTATAAAAAAATTCTATACTTTTTTTTTTTTGGGGCCAACATTTTCAATTAGTCTTTACATGTGATAAAAGTTTAATAAATGTGCAATGAATATAATTTTAAAATATTTTTTCATTTGCCGATGAATCACTGATGCCCTCGGTGGTTGTAATACTTTCAGGAATAATATTTCTACTTTCAGGAATAATATTTCTACTTTCAGGAATAGTATTTCTTCTATCCTAGCCCAAAAGGATGCATTGAGGAGCCTGGTTACCTGCAGAATATATATATATATATTTTTTTTTGGTTCATTTTCCAAAAAATTTCTCTCATTTTTACGGCATGGCACCACCATCACCCACAGGCGATAAGGGCTGGGGGCACCGGACCATCAAGGGGGATGTCTGGACTCAACATATGCTTTGTCAGCAACCCTTGAGAAGGCTGCAACCAAAGTTATAGCCAAATATGTAACGATAAGTGTTATTTTGACAGGTTTTTGGTGCCTTTAGAAAAAAATTTATTATAAAAAAAAATCCATACTTTTTCTATTTTTTTGTGCCAACATTTTCATTAGTCTTTACATGTGATAAAATTTTAATAAATGTGCAATGCATATAAGTATGTTTTTTTTTTTTTCCAAAAATCCTGGCCACATGTGGCCAGTGGTTACTGACATCGTTACTTGGCCATGGCTGCTGATCCAGGGCTAAGCTAAGTGAAATCGTCTGTAGGTACCAGGAATTAAATATAAAATACGTCGTAGGATGGAAGGGAATGAAATAGTTCATAAATACAACGCTATTTTTGGTGGCTTGGCTGTGGTTGTGACTGGGCCATTTCCTCCCATCGGCGAGACGTCACACTGGAGGGTTTAGCATACGATATAGACCCTGGATTATACTATAACCTAGTGTTAGATCTACGGTACAGTGAAGGGTTTAGCATACGATATAGACACTGGATTACACTATAGCCTCGAGTTAGATCTATGGTACAGTGGGGGGTTTAGCAGCACCACAAACACCCTGGGTTACACTATAGCCTCGTGGTAGATCTATGTGGCTTTACAGATTTGCCAACACCTCTTTCGAAGTTCGTTACATCTCAGTATTCTGTTGTATGTTTTTGGTGCAAACAATGTCGGTACTAAAATGACAGATAACACGAGATTATTAAGGTGAGATATGGGAAATAAGTCGCTATGGAAGAGCAGCCAATTAAGCTTCCTACCCCCTCTGCAGCACATATCATCGTTATCACTCGTATTTCGTGAATGTCTCCCTCCCTTATTTCTCTCTACTTTTTTTTTTAACAGCTTTTCCTGATTTTACAGCCATAGATTCACATTTTGGTCCATTCACTTTTCCCTGTGCACTGGATTAGACTATGATATCCCTGGCACATGTGACTCGCCCTCCTTATAGCTGTCTACCATTTTTTTTTTTTTTACACTTCTGCAGGTTTCGCGCACCCTTGATTTTTTTTTTTTTTTTTAATTCTGTGCTCTGCCTCTCCTTGTACAGTACATCTGATAAGACCACAGGGTCACTCCTATATGTAGCTTTCTTCCTCCCTTCTTTGTTCCTGTTGTCCTTCTTTCTCTTTTAATTTCTACTGTACATTTCTTGAGGTAACAAGCCTTCATTTCTTACTCAGTGTCTCTTTCACCTTTCATTGTCATCAAAATTAAAATTCATTTATTTTAATTTGGCGGAGATTCGTTCTTTTGCAGCCAGTTTCCCGTAGTTCAGTGATAAAAAAAAAATAATAAGACAATACTGTAGTTCAACATTCTTCTCACGAAACGTCTTCTTAACTAGCAGCATACTTTAATGATAACCTCTTGTTGTTCCCATGCATTGAGGAGAGATGGCAGCTTTACCCATTGAGTAAATATAACCTAGGATCACAAATTATGTCTTTCTTTCTCTCCTTATCCTTTCTCTCTCTTTTTCATACCCCTTGATATTTTAGACCTCTCTTCTTCATACTTAATTAGCATACTTCTCCTCATATGTGCTCCACTTATGGTAGGTGGAAGGGCCACCATCCATTCATTTGATGTAGTGCTGCATGAAAAGCCAATTTGCTTCTTGTATCTCTGTAAACCACTTCATGCGTTGGTTTATAACTATACAGGAAACAAATTAACGCGTTATATCATAACGGGTTAAGGCGCTTTAACAGGATGTAGCCCATAAGGATCTCAGTCCGAATGGTGGTTGGTGTACATTGGTCACACCGTCAATCAGGGACAAGCAACTGGTCACTCACCTTAAACGTCTGGACTCAGTAGGTTGGACTCGGGTCCCTGCATTCCTTATAAGGTAATAAATGAAATATGGGTGGATAGATCAAGATCAATAAACTCACTTCATTTCTCTTTAGTTTCCGTTCCCGTTATTCATTCAGGTCAATCTCGCTTCATTATATAGTCATACATACCTTCAGTCAAAGCACTATATTGCTTCCCACCACATCTATTATCACCCAATATATATATATATATATATATATATATATATATATATATAGAGAGAGAGAGAGAGAGAGAGAGAGAGAGAGAGAGAGAGAGAGAGAGAGATTCATACAAATGCTCCAGACCCCAAAGTAAACAGACAAATAAGAGACAGATTCGCACACATGCGTGAGACCCCGAAGTAAACAGACAAGTATCACATAAGGTCAACTTGGCTCATTTTTCTTGCTGAGACTTATGGCTAGGCAACCCGAAGATGAACACTGCTCTTGCAACGCGAACTAAGAAGCGGCCGAGGGAGAATGGACAAAAGTAATGGCTTGAGCAGAGGGAGAAAATGGTCTTAGTAAGGAGAGAAAAAATAGAGTTTATGCAACTACGGAGATGAAAACACACACACACACGCATATATATATATATATATATATATATATATATATATATATATATATATATATATATATATATATATATATATATATATATATATATATATATTTACAGAGAGAGAGAGAGAGAGCTAGTTAGTTAGGTAGACACAAGAGAGATATATAGATATTAATATATACAGTATATAATGTGACTGCATAGCCACAGAAAAGCTGTTGTGTATGTGACCTCCAGTTTCACATGAACCATTACATGGTAGTGATGGTAAGCATGGTTGAGATGATCACTTACCTGTCGCGGTGGCCATAGCTATGAAGTTGACGGCCCAACAGCGCCAGGATTCGAATCCTTGTGCGGGCAGCTGGTGGCATCCGCGTCATGTGCTCATCCAGCATTTATGAGTTGATAGGTACAATCAGTGCCTGAGGTAACACCTAGAGAATGTATCCTTGATAAAGAGTGGGCGAATTACGCACCACAGGCTCAAAGGCCTTCCTCATTCGTACTTGCCAAGCATCGGGAAATGTAACTTCCAGTTATCACTCTCCCTCTGAGGAGAAGGATCGTCATTACAGTTGACCCCGTACGGACTGACATGGATACAGAGTGAGGTAGGCTACATGCCAGTTTTTTACCCTTGCTTTCAGTCTAATATGAGTAACAAATCTTGTGAGTTGTGTCTGTCCGTGTGTTTTATTGATGGCAAACTCAGACGAGTGTTAAACCCTTGTGAGTTGTGACTTATTTTGTTAACTGTATTCACTGTTGCATATATAATCTTGTGTTCTATGTATTCACTCCCTCGTTTAATGAAAGTTGAGGATGAAGAAAGTTACGAAAGCCAGTGTAAGATGAAGCAGGAAGGACCCTCGCTGGGACGGAGGTATTCACACGAAAGCAGTAAACTCTTGAACTACGTACTTACAAGAGTGGGGGAGAGAGAAAGAGGGAAGGAGTCGGGGGGAGGGGGGGAATGAGAGAAACGTATAGAGAGAGCATGGTTGAATGGGAGAAGGAAAAAGTGGGGATAGGGGAGGAGAAGGAGAATATATTGAGAGAGAGAGAGAGAGAGAGAGAGAGAGAGAGAGAGAGAGAGAGAAATTGGAAGAGTTGATAAGCTAAGTGTAGGAATTTCAGGAGTTTCAAGACGGAGGTTAGGACGACGACTTACTTCACTTTATGATCGCTGCCACCACACGATTTTAATCAGCTTGGTAGATCTCATGTAGTGAAGATGTTAGTGAAGCTGTCTGACCACTACGTTTTGAAGTCTCGTCCAAGCTGATAACAAGGGTTGTGATGTAGAGAGAATAAAATATTTCGTCGTACTGAAGAGGCTATACCAGACAGAAAGTGGGTACAGAAAATATGGATGAATGAGGACTGGAGCAAGAACGAGAACTGATAAAGGAAGGGAATAACGGGAGGTGCAAGATGTGTTTAAGTACGTGTCTGTGCGTTCCAGCGTGCATGCGTGTGTGTGTGTGTGTGTGTGTGTGTGTGTGTGTGTGTGTGTGTGTGTGTGTGTGTGTGTGTGTGTGTTTACTGGTCAGAAAACACAGATGGTAAAACAGCTGCATATCTTAACCCTACACCCTGATGAGGCACAGGCTTATTCTATTTATTCAGCTATCTGATGGTTTTATTCTCCTTTGGATGGACTACTAGTAGGGAATGGGTTAAGGAAGCTTATATCTAACTCCATTCAGTCTGAAGAGTTTACCCGGAGCTGTATAAAATTGTCTGGTGGTTGCCATAACAGAGTGCGAATTACCCCATGGGAATGAAACGGTTAACAGGATTTACCGCAAGTGAAGGGGACATTATCTCGTTTTGATGTTTGAGGCAGACGTACCAACTGTTTCCAAGTTGATAAAGATGATTTTATGCAAGTGAACGATATCTGCCAGTGGAAGAATCAACTGTGTGATGGAGATAAGTGGAATAACAATGTATAGAGAAAACGGGTGCGGCTAAGAGAGGGGACATGAGAAGGTTCGAAGGTTGTTAATAAGTGTGGCCATTGGTCCACATAAGATAAGCTATTTTTGCGATATTTACTCCCGTAGATATGCCACCAGGAACTCAGGTCATTCTTAAAGACTCAGTACTACAACTGCATACTTTATTAGGAGAGATTTATGTAACGCTTTCGGCGTCTACCAGTTCACTATCTCTCCTAAAATCATTCGGGGAGAGGTAAGTAACTTTCCGTTCTTACCCAGTGCTATGACATTACGGTGACTTAAGGAATTGTCAGCTGTGTACAGATAAAACGGTCTTCTCAGTGTTCCCTTGACGAAGCAGCAGATCTTGGCCAGCGGATTAGACCACTGCCAATTCATCGCATTCTGGCAGCGTCAGAGTCGTGGCTACTAAGCAACAAGCATCTGCTCACATACATTTGTCTCTCTCTAGGTAAATAAGATGTCTTCCGACGTTTAATAGACGTATAAATGACAAATCAATGATACACCGATGTTACAGATGAATGTTAAGAAAATTACATTACAATATACTGTACTAATAATAAGGGCATACTATTTAATAGTGAGGTATTTAACTAAATTTAATGTACAGTACATAGATAAGAGAATGATAAAATACTTTTGTATGTTATAGTGATAAATAATAAAACTGTTTTAATATGATGGTTATACTGGATTAACAATGGTATCGCGAAAGAACAAGATCTCGTAAGAACTAAATAATGTTCACTAAAGAGTTGGATGTCCACACGTCTCTACACAAATCAGCACTGTACTGTATAGTAGAGAAGGAGTTGGCCGTGGGTCGTCCGTTTCGTCCTGTTCCCACTCAGGTTTCTCCATTTTCAGCGTCAGGTTACCATTTCTTCACGTCACTTTCTGATTTAACCTTTCCTTGCTTCATGTTGTGACCTAATATCATGTAGTCTTTTTTCCCTTTTTCCATACTCACTTAGACCATGTCCATTACTTTTATTTTCGTACACCGTGATTTGTTAGTGTTACCTGTCCGAATATTCCTGTCAGGTCACTCGAAACTTCTGGTGTTTATAGACTATTGCTCCACTAAGTCAATTCCTCTCTGTATATACCCATCACGTCAACACTTTGCCATCTACATAACTGAAATCTTTGCACCTATAAATTTCTCTTCTATTTACCCCATTGGTAATATAACTATTACCTCTCTTCAGAAAGACATGAATGATTACCTAAACAAATTTGGCTTTGTGAGTGTTCAGATATCTCACATATTTGGTAGTTAGCCTTTCATCCTTCTGTTCAACAACATTGATGACAACGCTGGCCAGACTCCTTCCCTGGGTTTATATACAGTATAAGTAGCTAAGTGGGGCTCTCTCAGCGGTTCACTTGTCACACGTGATCACAGAACCATGCTTACCCTTGCATCTTGTTGGTTTATAGTGAACATATTATTATTTTTCGGTAGTTTGCCTTTATATCGTGAAGGTGACACTAAATGTAGAACAAGAATTAGGTGAATATCAAATAACGTACCTGAGTAGGACGCTTGACCATTACTGAGCAGTTCCTACCTAAGAGAGTCAAGAGAATAAGAAAATTATAGCAAAGAACCCGCATCTTTTATGAATACAGTAATTGCCATGCACCATTCCTTTAGATTTCTGGAGGAATGAAGCCCGGGGGTGTGTAGAGATTGGTCACGTAATGGAAATGTGAACGGTTTCAGATATCTAGATAGCGTAATAAGCAAGTCTGTAAGTTTAATGGATGAAATTCAAGAAAGGGAAGGAGGGTTGCAGCTATAACGCAGGCGGTGAAGATGAAGAGGTAGGTAAAAATGTAGAGGCGCTGTCCTCCACAAGGAAACATTCGTCTCGTCACAACGAAGGATGGGACAGAGTGTGGAGGTTTGGTTCCTGAGTGAATGCCGCATTTGTCTTTCCCCGCCCAGATAACAGGGGCATCACAGCAGACTTCACATCATTCCATTATTAGCAATGTGGTTACCACCCAACGTTATGAATGGTTTTCTGGGTTACAGAAAACCATTAAACGCGCCACCCGGTGTGGAGTCATCTAATCAAGAAGGCAGCACCACATCGTGAGTGGATGGATGTCAGTACAAACATCCCTGCATGACAGTATCGTAATCGCCACACTAAAGGACAAATAGCGTGTTGGTTCATTTCAAGGCTAGTATTTTTTGTTCATAGTTTGGATACTGGAGCTGAAGACAGTAACTGAGAGCATTAAATGGGGAGTGAACACATTTTGTTTCTATGAAGTACCACATTTTTTATGGTGGCATATCAATTTATAGATACGGTAATAAATGGAAATGAAGTTTCAGAAAAGTTCTACCGAAACCAGCCTTGTTTCTCGGCAGGCAAGCAGGCAGGCAGGCGGAGGGTAAGGGGTTCAGAAGTGAGGGAGGGAAGTGGCAGACGCGAGGTAAAAGCAGCAGAGTGAGAAGAGGGAGCGGTAATAGTGATGGAGTGGCGGCAGATGTGAAGGAAGGGTGGGGGGAGGGGGAATTAGGGGAGAGAGAAAAGAGGGAAGAAGGGATATGATGATGATAACGAGAGAGAGAGAGAGAGAGAGAGAGAGAGAGAGAGAGAGAGAGAGAGAGAGAGAGAGAGAGAGAGAGAGAGAGAGATGAGGTATTCGTAAAACATACTGAACAAAAATAGTCTATAAGGATGCTTGCATATACTTTTGTCTTCACTCAGTCAGCTACCAAACACTTTACAGCCAAACTGGAATGAACGCCACATTGAAAAACACAAAAACCCGACAAAACGATATGATTTCTGACATCAAATTACTGCCATAAGAGACTTGTTTATCGCAGAAACTGGTCAGGATCTGCTATTAACACAGACCAAATTCAGACCGTAGATGGGGCAAAGGGGGTGAGCATGGGGGTGCCAAGTTAATAAGATGGAGGGAGGGAAAAAGGTGAGTGAGGAACATCGAGGGAGGAAATGAGAAGAGTGAGCGTGAGGGAGGGAGGAATGAGAAGGGTGAGGCAGATGGAGGAGGGGAAAGAGAGGGGTGAGGCAGATGGAGGAAATTAGGAGAGTGAGGGATATGGAGAGAGGGAAGAAGCGTAAGGGGGCTGCAGGGAGGGAGGGAGAAGGGTGATAGATATGCAAAAAGAGAAGGAACAGAGTGAGGGAAATGGAGAGATAGAAGAAGGGTGAGGGAGGTGGAGAGAGGGAAAGAGATGGGTGAGTGAGATGAAGGAAGAAAGGAAGTGAGGGAAATGGATGGAGGGAAGGAGAATAGAGGGAGGGAGAGATGGGTGAAGGAGGACTAGGGAGGAGGAAAGAAGAGAGAGCAAAGTAAGTCCTAATAGGAATCAAGAGAGGACGGGGTGGGGAAGCAGGGCAAAAGGGGGCTATGAAGTGAGTGGGATGGGTACCAGTTCCACTGTCTGCCGATAATGACGATGGACGGACTTCCTCGTTTCGTTATTTATCTACTTCCTATTTTTCTCTTGGAGTTCTCACTAAAATACACAAAATACATGTACTTTCCCAGTCCCTCTCCTCCCCCGCCTCCTCTTCGGCCTTCCCCCCCCCCCGCCCTTCTGATGGATGAACTCACGTGTTTACGTTACTCATTTTTTTTTTTTTTTTTTTTTTTGAGGTGCGGTTATACTAAAAATATTTATACACTTTTCCGATCCCTCTCCGCCTTCCCTTCCCCCTCTCCTCTCTCCTTCCTCCCTCTTCCCCTTCTCTATCTCCTTCCCTTCACCCTTTCCCTCTCTCTACTCCGCCGTCTCTCCCACTCCCCTCTCCTACCTCTCCCTATCCTCTCTCCCTCTCCCCCCTCCTTTTCTCTCTTCCCCTCTCCCCCCCTCTCTCTCTCTCTGAGACTTTCTAGCAATAACATACAGGTTACAAGTCACCGGTAAAATAGTAAAAGTTACTTAGTTGTGCCATAACGAGTGTGAGGTGAGGTTAACTCCGTCAGTCTGGTGATGTATTGTGTATATTATTCCTGCTGCCTCCAGATGATTTTATTCAACCTTGGGAAGATTTCTGGTAGGGAAGGGGCTAACGGAGGCTAATTATAACGTTATCAGCTAGAAAACTTTCATTAAAGTTGAATATATCAAACTTGTAAGAGATACAATATATCATGTACATCATCAGACTGAAAGGGTTAAATTGTTGCTACTGGAAATTGATGGTGACTTCTTAAGCTCTGTGTAGTCACTTATAAACTGTATTCACTGACACTCACACTCTTATGACTTAACACTCAGCTGAATAAAATTGTTACTCATTCATCCTCTCAGGCTCTAATGACGTTCACTCAGTTGAATAAAGCCGTCATGCCATAACTAGAAAAAAACTGCAGATTTGTCCATACCATGACAGGTTAAATTGCCTGGCCTTATCCAGAAATTATTCAAAAGATATGTTAGGTCTGAAAAATTTTTGTCTAAAGAAGTAGCTACCACAAAATCACATCCTGAACAAGGCACCCTGTTATTGCTGTTGCTGTTGTTGCTGTTGTAATTGTGGCCCCAAGTTCATCTGGACGCAAACCGGGTTCACTGCAGGGTAAAGTTGTCGTTCTTCGGCAGTCTACCAACTTCCTTTCAGTGGAGAGGGAATGAGTTGAAGGATATTTGCATTACTAGTCAGGAGAGCCGACAGGTCATATCAGTGAAGTATCACTTCCTAACACCAAGGCTCTGTATCAAAGGCAACAACAACTGTAAAGAGAGGCCAGAATAGACACAAAGATATTATGATTAACACAAAGTCAATCCAACGCTGTATTTAATAGCTTTCCTAAGCTTGAGCTGTGAGAGACTGTGTAGTCGTTTGCCTTCATTCTTATAACTGGCAAATACGCCACAAATAAATAACAATGAATATTAAAGTGAAAACAACACGAAAAACAATACAAACTGCGACAATAGTTAAAATCACAACCACCAGCATCATCAACATCAGCAGCAGCAGCAGTAGCGGCAGTAGCCTGAGTCAGTAAACTGGTTAAATTCCATTACAGGCTATCGTAAATGCGACGTCTGGCCAACCAACAAACATAGAGTCGCCATAGAGGATTTTTGTACCTATTCTTGGAGAGAGGCTGGGGGCTGGAGGAGAATGGAGGGAAGAGAGAGAGGGAGAGGGAAAATGAGGGATGAGAGGAAGGAAGGAGAGAGGGAAAATAGAAGAAAAGATGGAGGAGAGAGTTGTTCTTGTTGCTGTGGAGGTGGTGATGGTATCGGCGGCTGCCACAGGCTCATTTGAAAGTGAACCGGGTAGATTAAAGGCTGAGGTTGTCCTTCTCCAGCAATCCACTCTCCATTCGGGGATAAGGAAGTAATGGAGGGACGTTTTCATAACCAGGCAGTTCAGCCGCCCGGATATGTCGATGCTACAACATGAAGGCGCCCCTGTCCATCACCTGAATCTTTGGGTAACGGTGTAATGAAGTGCTGGCTGTGGAGAGCTTCTACTTGTTCATTATTCATTGGCTGTCTTTTATGAATGCCTGTTGCTTGAACTCTCTAAAGGCTTCCATGAGGAGTGAATGAATGTATAAACAGATTCAATGTGTACGAGTACTCTGATGGTAATATCCATTGGCCTATTCTTTTTTAAAAGCTCCACATCCTGTGGAGCTCTTATTGGTACTGATGATTATGATATATATATATATATATATATATATATATATATATATATTGCCAGACGCCTCAATCCCGTTTGGCGTGGCCACAAACAAATCGCCTCCAAGCCGCCCTGTCCCCCTCCATTTCACTGCCCTCCTCCCAACTCACACACCCTTCTCTCATATATCTCTCCACCCCATCCCTCCATCTCATCCTCGGCCTTCCCCTCCCTCTTTCCTCCTCCACCTCACTCACATACACTCTCTTCGTCAGTCTTTCACCCTCCATCCTCTCCACATGGCCAAACCACCTCAGTGTGTTCCTCATAACGCTTCCCATCACATCCACATCCACACCACAACGCCCCTTTATATCCTCATTCGTCAGCCTGTCTCTCCACGTGACTCCACAGGCTCCTCTTAAATAACTCATTTCCACTGCTCTCACTCTTGACTTGTGTCCTTCCAACAACGTCCAAGCTTCACTTCCGTACGTTAGAGTTGGTATCACAATACTGTCATGTAGTAACTTTTTCACTTCCATGCTCACTTCCCTGTTTCTTATCACTGCTTTCAAAGAACAAGCAACCTTTCTTCCCTGCTGTACCCTTTCACGCACTTCACCCTCCAAACCTCCATCCTTACTCATCACACTACCCAAGTACTTAAACGTACTCACATTTTCCAATTCCTCACCATCCAACCTCGCTGAACATTCACTAACTTCACCTCTCTCAAAGACCATCACTTTACTCTTCCCTACACTCACCTTTAGATTCCGTTTCTTACACACTCTCTCAAACTCATCCATCAAGCCTTGCAGCTCCCCTTCGTCTTCACTCAACAACACAGTATCAACTGCAAACATCAGTACAGGGAGTTTCCAAACACTATCCTCTCTCACCAGGGCCACTCCAGCATCCACTACCCTACCTTGTACCTCTTTTATTACCCCATCCATGTACAGATTGAACAACCATGGAGACATGACATATCCCTGTTTCAACCCAACTTTCAAAGAGAAAAATTCACTTAGTTCACCATCCACACGCATTGCAGCCTTCGCACCATTGTACATACTCTTCACAGCATTCAACAACTTCCCATCTACTCCATATATTCTTAACACTTTCCACCATCCTTGTCTATTCACCCTGTCATATGCTTTCCCCAAATCCATGAAAGCCGCATACAACTTCTTTCCCTTCTCTAGAAACTTTTCCACTAAAGATCTAAGAATGAATATCTGATCTACACAACCTCTTTCCTTCCTAAAGCCTCCCTGTTCTTCTCCAACTAATTCCTCTGTTCTTTCTCTAACTCTGTCAATAAGTATCCTACCATACACTTTTCCTATTGTACTAAGAAGACAAATGCCCCTATGATTACCACACACTTCTTTTTCCCCTTTTCCTTTGTACAAGGGAATAATTATACCTGACTTTCAATCCTCTGGGACTCTACCTTCCTCCCAGGCCAATCTGCACAACTTCCACATCCATTCTACTACTATCTCTCCCCCATGCTTCAGCATTTCACCACACACTCCATCAATTCCTGGGGCTTTCCCCGATTTAACTTTCTTCATTGCTTCCACAACTCCTATCCTACCGATTTCTTCCTGTCTTCTCACCTCCCTCCTTCTCCCAGCCATTTCCCAGCCACTTATACTCGCATTACTTCCATCCTCTACGTTCAACAATTCCTTAAAGTGTTCTCTCCATCTGCTCACTTTTTCTCCCTTCTCTACTAGTAATCTACCATTTTTATCTTTCACTCCCCTGCTAACTTCACTTCCACCCTGTCTTACTCTTTTCACCTCTTTCCAGAACATTTTCTTACAGTGCCTCCACTTTACACTCAAATTCCTTCCAAATTCCTCATCCACTCTCTTCTTACTCTCTCTTACTAATCTTTTCACCTCTCTCTTTCTTTCTACATATAACTCTCTCTTCCGCCTCTCAACTTCTTCCACGCCCCTATTTCTCATCCATTCATTGTATGCTTTCTTCTTTTGTGCCACAGCCTGTCTCACCTCTTCAGTCCACCACGCTGTTCCTTGCACCCCCCCTCCGTCTTCTCTTCCTTCCACACACCACATCACATGCTGCACATATTTCTTCTGTAAATATCCTACACACACCTTCCACGTCTACCATCTGCTCCAATTCATATTTGCCCAATCGTTCCTCCACTTCTCTCTTATACTCTGCCTTTTTCTCATCCTCTTGTAACCTTTCCACTCTCCTTGCAAATACTCCTTCCTATCGTCTTTCCCTTCTTCTATTCCTCCATCTTACTTGAATTCTAATTCTGGCCACCACCAAGTAGTGGTCAGAAAGTCCACTCCCCCAACCTCTGTGAGCTCTTGCATCCATTACACATCATCGCATCCTTTCATCCACACACACATAACCATTGCCTTCCTTTCATTCAGTTCACCACCCACCCTTCTCATCACTCGCCATGTATACCTGTGGATCATTTTATGCCTGAAGAGGGTATTGGCTATAACCAACCCCCTCCCAGCACAAATGTCCACTAACGCACTCCCATTCTCATCTATTTCAGCAGGCACACCCCACTCACCAACTATTCCATCCACCTTCACATTCCCAACTTTACCATTCATATCACCGATCAAAAACACTCTCTCATTCCTTCCAAACTTTTCCATGCACACTTCTACATTTGTCCAGAACTCTTCTCTCACTCTTCTAGCACGATCTTGCGTTGGCGCATACACACACACAATCGTCCACATTTGTATTCCAACTTTCAACTTTACCCACACAATCCTTGACCCAACTGATCCATACTGTCTTATGCTTTTCTTCCACCTTTTGCACACAACTATACATACTCCTTCCTTTGCCCTCTCATTCTCACCTACTCCTGCACATATACCCCATCCATACTCCCATTCTCTCACACTGTCTCCTCTCCATTTTGTTTCAGTTATTCCACATACATCCACTTTTGCACCCTCAAGCACCTGGACAATCTCTCTCTCTTTCACCTCATCATTCGCTCCCCTTACATTCCACGTTCCGATAACCATGTCGTTTGTCCGGTCCTTGGTCGTCATCGTTTGGTCAGTCCTTGTCCGAGGCTTATTGTTTGTTTTTTTAGTTAGCTGTTTTCCGGGGAGGGGCACTAACCCTCCGCCAACCCCTTTTAGTCGCCTTTTACGACAAGCAGGAATACTGGGGGAGTATTCTTGAAAAACCCCCCTACCCCCAGGGGGTATGTATATATATATATATATATATATATATATATATATATATATATATATATATATATATATATATATATATCATCAGCAGCAGCAGTTGAGGTTTACTGCAGGATCGGCCTATCCCAACCGAAACAGGGACGATACAGCCAATGTATCTCAACCTAGTGGCTTAGGCTGTCTGGTAGAGATTGTACTGTATGTAGGGTGAGAAGTGCTTGAGAGTGTGACTGTAGTGCTGTAGTGGCTTTGGATGTGTTTGTAGTCAGTGAACCAAGTGTAATCTGCCCGCCCTAAGTCGAATGGATGCAGTCATACTAGTATGCGACACTGGTTCAACCACAGCACCCCTTGTGTCCGCCAAAGTAGCAAGTGGCTTGGTGAACGCTTTCCCAAAGTTTTTACAACTCTGGCAGAAGGCGAACCTGCGCTCACCAGCTTGCGAAACGCACACTCTATCACTGTACCACAGAGGCTCATATATATATATATATATATATATATATATATATATATATATATATATATATATATATATATATATATATATATATATATATATATATATATATATGGGGGGAGAGTTCTAGAAGTCGGGCATTCCAAGACCGTTCGAGATAGAGACTTGAAATTTTCAGGAGTGATGTATCTTGGCCGAAGGCGCCTTTTGGCAATTTTTTTTTTCCCTAGCACTAGCGCCTTTTATGTTATTTTTTCTATTTTGCTCTCTTGCACAGCAAAAATTGCTGAATCGATTGCCTTGCAAATGTTCCAGTATGTAGTCGTCAACATATACTAGTGGACCTGGATATTGATACTGAGGATCCAACAAATAATTTTTAAGATACTGAGGAAAGTCCAAACTGCCGCCACATGCCTGAAAGCGCTAAATCGGAAAGTATTTGGCCGATTTTGACCAAACTTGGTGGAAATGTAGTCGGTCATGAGTGAACATGATGGGCATATACCAACCACTTTCTACGACTTTGAATGACTATGAAAAAAACTATGTTGTCATCAAAGCAGCATTTAGATATACAAGTATTCTTTGCGTTACATCAGATGTACAATGGCCAGTAAATATCCAACAGGATGCACATGAATTTCTGTCACGGCTATTGCAGCGCCTTCATGATGAACAGGTTGCATTAATGCAGATCAGAACTCAGCAATGATCCAGATTGCGGAAGGTCAAATATTACACTGTTTCCATGCAGCAGTTGTGGGAACTCATTTCAAGACTATAAAGAGTTTCGTCACATATCTGCACCATTTTCCTCTATTGTTGCGATTGAGCCATCAGACTTTCTGTCAGACCGTCCTCGCAGACATTGCCCTGCGCCTCAAACAAGATGTAATACTGACATTACAAGAGCTCCTGACGTTGCTTTTGTATTGCTCACGAGAACCGATTCAGATATCCAAAATATATATGAAAACGTTCAAATGCAAGAATAGATTGTCACTAAACATGACATCCATTATACAGAATGTCAACAGTTATAAATCATCATGGCATGGATATTGCAAATGGTCATTACACAGTCCTAATTAAAGACCACAGACTTGATCAATGGTTTCACTTTGATAACACTCATTTCTGAGTACATAATTTACCAAGACTTAGTAGCTTGCCATATATAATGGTTTACACGAAATTATAGATTCTCACATATATAGATCTTGGTTAGAACAACAATCATGACACTTATCATTGCACATTTAATTTGGGATGTATTATATATAATGCACCATTTGCCACAACCACTCTTAATAATGTGTATATTTCAGAGACTGTACACCACATCTGGTGTATAGGTGTGGATTTTTTTTTTTGTCATTCTATGTGGAGTTCTTTGAATGTTGCTTCAGCAATTTCAGAATTCTAGTTTTTTCTGTTTTTGCATCCTGCCAAATGGAATTAAAGTAGAGATATATTGATGATGATGATGATGATGATGATGATGATGATAATGAATTTATTACTTTTCCTCAGCATGAATAATAGTAAGATAATGATGGTGGTTGTGATGCTGCTGCTGCTGTTGCTCTTGTTGTTGTTGCTGCTGTTGGTGATGATATTAATGATGACGTTGAATTTATTACTTCCTCTGAGCATGCTGTTGATGATGATGATGAATTTATTACTTTCCTCGAGCATAATGGTGATGATGATGATGATGATTATATGATTAGTTTTCGCGTCTGTAGCTGACAGAAGTGTGAGTATGATATGAAGTTCCAAGGAATGTTAGGTTGATTCTGAACTGAGTATGAGAATGAATGTGGTGTTGCAATGAGAGGCCGATTGTGAGGTTAGAGTGAGAGCTTGAGTGTTAGGTTGAGTGTGAAGTTAGAGTGAAAGGTTGAGTGTAAGACTGGAATGAGGTTGTGTGTGGTTGCAGTGACAGGCTGAGTATGAAGTTGGAGTAAGACTGAGATTAGAACGAGAAATGAAGTACGAGGCCGGAATGAAAGATGAAGTGTGAGGTTGGAATTAGAGGTGGATTGTGAGGTTGGAATAAGAGGTGAAGTGTGAAGTTGGAGTGAGATTAGAACGAAAGGTTAAGTATGAGGCTGATTGTGAGGGTGGATTGAGAGGTAAAGTGTGAGGTTGGAGTGAGAGGTTTATTTTGAGGTTTAATGTGAAACTGAGTGTAAGACTGAGGATGAGACTGAATGAGAGGTTATAAGTAGAGTGGTGGAGTGTGAGGTGGTGAAGTGTGAGGTGGTGGAGGGCGAGGTGGTGGAGTGTGGGGTCGTGGAGTGTGGGGTGGTGGAGGGTGAAGAGATGGAGTGCGGGGTGGTGAAGTGCGGGGTGGTGGAGTGTGAGGTGGTGGAGTGTAAGGGGGTGGAGGATGAGGAGATGGAGTACTGGGTGGTGGAGTGTGAAGTTGTATTAGGTGGTGGAGTGTGAGGTGGTGGAGTATGAGTGAGTGAATTTGTTTGTCACTGCGTCTCTCTCTCTCTCTCTCTCTCTCTCTCTCTCTCTCTCTCTCTAATATGGTCCAGCTGTCTGTCCCCTGTCTGCCTGTGTGTATGTTTTGAACTCCATGTGTACATAACTGCTTGTGTGTGTTTGTGTTTCTAGCAACTATGTAATCATTTCTCTCTCTGTGTAGTTTCCTGATGATCTGTTTTCATTTCGTACTCCGTGTTGAAGCTTCTGATTAACCATGTGTGTTTTTTCTGTGTTCGTGCGGTGTAAAGCCTTCTGTGTATCCTATTTTGGTTTTATTTCCTGCTCTCTACATACAATAGATAGTTTCTTCCTAAGCGTCAGCAGTGTTCCCATCCTACTTGTCACACACCTGTCTTTGATACCGCTTTAGTGCTAATATCCAATGTCCGTACTAACCACATGGTAGGGCTCTCTCATTCAGACTAGCCTGATGGTATTGGTTAGGACCTTTTCATGACGTGTCAATAGGTCTTGCGGGATAACGGTAAACAGTGTTTCGAGGTACTTAAAATCCACAAACTGTTACTTGTCCTACGCTGGGTTTGGTCTGATATTGCATTCATAAACTCTTCTAAAATCAAGTTTTGTGTAAGACTCATTGTATACTGTACGAGTATAAGTTTGTCTTCACTCAAGGAGCTACCAAATTCTTGGCTATCAAATTATTATAGAAACATTACACAAAAAAGAAAATGATGAACAATATGTAAAAATAAAGAAGAGCTGACTGTGTTGGAGACTTGGTTTTTCTGTAAAGTTAGTGGCGGCTGCGACGGCGGTGATAGTAATGGTGTATGGTGGCTGTAATACTAGTTGCAACCCTAGGCTTATTTAACCATGAACCCGTTGGACTACAAGCTGATGTTGCCCTGCTCCCGCAGTCCAATGTAGGGGGACTGAAGGACGCTTGTGCAAGCGGGCAAGTCCAACACACGGTTATATAGGTGCCACCATATAAAAGCCGTTCCTCTACAACACCCCATAAAATTGGTAAAATTGTAAATACAACCCATGGAATCCTGTCACACAACAACCCAATGCGCTATCTACCGCACCACAGTCTCGAGTGTGTGTGTGTGTGTGTGTGTGTGTGTGTGTGTGTGTGTGTGTGTGTGTGTGTGTGTGTGTTCTTCGCATGCTTATTTTTTTTATTTCATTGTCCAAGACAAACTTTTCTTTTCACTCAATATGGCCAGTGTCATTAATACCGATGTCTCCAAGGTGTAAGCAAGATTATAATATTTTAGCCTTATTTAAGGGATGTCTGTAAATGTTAAATGCTATCAGCCTGCATCCCACATTACCAGGTGCAGCCAACAACGACACTGGAAGGTCAGACATGCTCTACTATCACCACATGTTTAGAATTATCTTCAGTATTTCTGGTTTTGTCCACAAGTTTGTGCTCTCAGTTTTGATAATGTGGTCCTGAACCTTTCACTGTTTTATCCACTCACTCACACTCTCATTCTTAATCCAGTCTCAGTGTGCTGGAGACACCTTCATATGGTGGCACCGATACAACCGGGCGTCTCTACTACCTTGTTATCTAATCTTCTCTCAGATACTTCCACATCCCCTACAAGGTGGGTGGTGGGCTGCAGCAGAAGCCAACTCGAGCCTGCAGTACACCAGATTCACAATTTATATGAACCTGAGGCAACAACAACAACAACAACAACAATCCAGTCCCCCATTCACTCACTCATTCATCGATTAATCCATGAACTAAGTCAGGGTCTCTCCGTCTCTTACTCACTCACTTATGACTACTTTCATGATTACTTAATCACATTGGTGTATATATCTCTATTTAACACACACACACACACACACACACACACACACACACACACACACACACAATGTCTGTTTAATTGTTGGTGCTTCTCTCTCTCTCTCTCTCTCTCTCGTAAAGGCTTAGTAGGGTCTTCAGTACGTCTTTTTTTGTGTCTAGCACATCTTCCTCGTTAGTTTCTCTGACAGTCGTTTCATTTCACATACTCTCTTCCCTTCTTTCCTCTGTCACTTTTTGCTAATCTTTTCCCATCCCCTTCCCTTCTATTCCTTTGTTGTTTTATGAATTATTCCATTCCTTTATTCCCTCCCTTGTGAAGTCCATCCCTTCCTTTCTCCACTGCTTCGGTTCTATATGCTCATTCTCACATAATCTCTTCTCTTCCCTTCCATTCCCTTCCCTTTTCTTCCTTATGTTTTTCTTTTTATGTTCTCGTTCTCACCCCTTCCTTTTCCTGCTTTTTTTTTTTCATGGCCCCTTGCCTTCGCTTCCATTCTCTCCCTTTCCTTCCATTCCTTCCCCCTCTCCCTCACCCTTCCCTTCCCCTCTCTTCTTTTGCCTTCTTTTCCGTATATATTTCTTCCCTTTCCCCCGTCCCTTCCACACCCTGGTCCCTTCCATGCGGTTCTTTTCTCATGACCTCTTCCCTGCCTCTCCCTGCTGACCCTTCCTGCATAATCCTGCTTGACCCACTGATAAAAGCCACAACAACATGCATGAGACAGACGCAACTCTGGCTATACTATTTTCCTATTTAGGGTGTCGAACGAAATTTTTTAGAAACTTCAGGGGGTTACTATATAGATAATTTTGAGTAAACATGCTATATGGCCATGGATCCATTATCAGTTGTTACGGATCTACCATTATGACATGATGATTAAAAACAATTACCCCTCAAATTCATCCATGAGGTCATCAGGAACTGTAACTCCATAACAGGTGTGAAGATCCATGTTGATTTTTTTTTTCATAGTAACATCTGGTATAACCTGAAGTAAAATCTCACCCGTCGCCCTGTATACACTATTTATCATACAACCATACGGTATTCCAGTCAATTTGTTCTACTAGGACGGAACTAGGCCGCTCCCACAATTTGAATAAGTCATGGTTCAACAAAATCTGATGTGGGAATCGACTCTTTGGATACTATAGTCAGTTTGTTTGTACTCAGTGAGACCTGGTAACTTTCACTTAATTTTATGAGCTTTAGATATGAAACAGGAATGAGTCCCTTTCATTATTTAGGTCTGATTTCACTTGACGGAACTGGGTCACTTCTGCAGCATAAATAGTAACTCCTGGCTGCAGCTACAGGAAAGTCGGTGCGCCTTAATTGAGAGGTAGGAATGAGTTTCCCCGGTTTCTTGTCAAATCGGCCCTTTAATCTAACCACAGGTACCATTGCCCTTTAATAAATGTTGGTTTTACTTTTATAACTAAGACTTCGAAGGGAACAGTAAAAGCCCACAATTTTTGAGAGTCAGTTTTAGAGCACGTGTGTCAGCCTATTAATCATCGCCACACAGTGCGGTCGGTAGCGAAGTATCAGAAAGACCAAACGGTTATATACCGGGTTACGTATTCCATTCATTTCTGTCCAGTGACATATATTGATTTTTTTTCCTTTTCGCTTCTGACGATTATATCCAGCTTGTGGAAAGAAATCAGATTTTGAAAAGGTTGTTAGAGGCTGTAATCTCCTCACTACAAATACTTCTACCAAAATCAACAAAATCGCTTAAAAATGGCAAAAATAAATGATTAACTAAATAAATGGTACGAGTTAATGACATCAGCGATTGAAGTTAACTGTACGTTCTTCCTCGCAATCTTGGCTATACATTCCACAGGTGCTTTTCATTACTTGTTGTGTGTGTGTGTGTGTGTGTGTGTGTGTGTGTGTGTGTGTGTGTGTGTGTGTGTGTGTAGCGTGACTTCATAACGAGATGTGGCAGTGTTTTGGTGGGTAGGGTTCTACTGTATAGTTCCTTTTTTAACGGAGCCCTTTGTAACACTGAAAACATTCTTAACTGTATTCCGTAATTAAACCTGAGATGATGAAATTATATAACATTATAATCTGTGTTCAGTTCTACATGATGTTATCCAGTCTAAAAATTTTCAATGAAATAATTATGCATAGATGCATGAGTGTCTTTTTTCCTCCTTGGATATCAGTATAAGTATCAGGAATAAAATGTAAAAAATAAAAAAAAATAAAAAAACACTATGGGACGGAAGAGGTTAAAACTCCACACAAGATAAGCCAAATTATGAACCAAATTTCCCGAGCGGAGCGCAACAGAGGAAGTCGTGATCTAGACGTGAAAAACAAAGACCTGTGGGGAATAAATCCACGTTTATCATGATATAGTGCGGCGGCTGTTACCACCCTTTCTTATCATCGGCGGGTGCCACAATGTGTTTGGATATTACTCTGTTTTGGTGGCGATTAACCACTGGGGATTTTTATTATACTCCTTACACCTTAACTCGCCCTAAAACTGCCATCTCGTCCTCCGCGAATGATGATCTGTAACTAAATATCAATACTAGAACAAAGGAAAGGATGGAGAGCCGTACTGTTGTTTTAGTCTAACGTTATGCTACGGGAAATAAACTGGAAATTTACTAAAATCTCCACCAAGTTTAGATGGACCAAATATAGCTGTGAGGGAAGAAAAATAAAAGGAAAAATAAAAGGAAATAATAACCTCTTGTTTTGCGGGGTGAGGATCGGGGTGAAAGGTAACTGATGGAAAACGTAAATGAATGAAAAATATGGAGAAAGAACAGAGTAGGAGAATTGCGAAAAGGCTAAGGAAAATTAGGGCATTATTCCTTTGCTCCAGCAGCCTTCCACACAATACGCTGCAAAGGTCACAGGGTAAATGAACTGTGACGAGTTTATATATGGCCAAATTCTTGCGACTCAGGTTCTTTGTCAAAAATTGGAGAGGGGTTTGTGTGTGTGTGTGTGTGTGTGTGTGTGTGTGTGTGTGTGTGTTTACCTATTTGAATTTACCTATCAGTGCTCAACAAGGTTTGAGCTAAGCTCGTGCTGTCCCGCCTACAATGATATAATTATCCAACTTTGCTTTGAAAGCATGAATATTCCTAACACAACCACATTTTCATCCAAATTATTCTATTTGGTTACACTTCTTACTGGAAAGCAATATTATCTTAAAATTCCCTAGCAAGTTGGTATCTTTGATTTAAAACTATGTCCTCTCGTTCTTCCCTCATCCCTTATGATATAATCTTTTTCATGAATGTTCTCTATACTTCACGTAAAATTCTACAGCATTGTCATTTCTCCTCTTTCTTGTCTTTCCTGTAATGTAGTCAATTTCAACCTTTCCGATCTCTTCATACTGCAAATCTCTTAAGCTTAGTATCCTTCTTGTTGCCATTCTTTGCACCTTCGTTAATTTACTCGTATTTATACAGTATGTTTCTTTAAGTGGGGAGACCACACCACGGAAGCATATTCCAGTTTTAGTCTTACCAGCTCCATCATCTGTTTACCTAGCACCTCCTCGCTCATACACAATAATTAAGTGCTATTCTTATATTCATCAACAGATTATTCGCTCCACTGGTTATCGTATTTCTATTCTTCTCTGGCGATAATCCCTGTTGTATTATTACACCCCAAAATTTTTCCCGAGTAACTTTGTTAGTATCATTGTACCCAATTTTGTAATCCCAATTTGATTTTCTCCTACTTATGCCCATCTCAGTTACATTACACTTAGTGGTGTTAAAATCAATCTTCCGTGACTGCCTCCATTTTTGAAGTTGATCTAAATCTTCTACCAACACTCTACAACTCTTTTCATCTACATTTTTTTTTTCGTGATTTTTGCATCACCAAACACATTCATCTATAATCGAACTCCACTGGGCATATCTTTTACATCAGGAACATAATGGGGGCTAAAGGTTCTCCTTGGCGCCTTCCACATATCACTGTCTCCCATGTTGAAAACTTGTCTCTAATCATAGTTCTCATCTGTCTGCCGGTGAGGTAACTCCTTATCCATTTCAATAAAACGCCATCTATGCCATCAATATTTTTAAACTTCGAAATCAACCTCTCATATACCACTCTATGAAACGTTCTCCTGAATTCCAAGTAAGTACAATCCACCCACTCATCTCTCATCTCTTTCCTGTAACGCATTAATTACTCTGTCATAAAAACTCAGCAAGTCTGTGATATATGAAGTACCTCAGTGAAACCTAATTGCATAGAGGTTATTATTTTGTATTTCTCTAAATGAGCAACCCATCTCTTCTTAATTATTTTTTCACACAATTTACACACAATAATTATTAGAGACACTGGTCTATAGATTAATGGGTCTTCCCTGCTGCCACTCTTATATAGGCAATAATTTGCTCCCTTCCAATCCCTTGGCAAATCTCCCTTCATCAGAGAAAATTTTATTATCTCTCATGTTGGTTTAACTAATCCTTCAGCACATTCGTTGATTACCCAACCAAAAATGTTGTCAGGTCCCATTGCTTTGGTTACATTCACATTTTTCATCAACTCCTAAAGCTCATCAGGTTGAAATTTTAAGATCATTTAGTATATTTACCCCGTTCTCATGATTTATTTCCGACATTTGATAATCCTATTCCTTTACATATACCGTCTGGAATTTTTCGTTCATAATGTCGCACATGTCTTCTCTTTCATATTCCTTGTTATCATCTTTTATCATGCAGTTCTATCTTTTATTCTCATTTTACTTTTTAAATACCCTCAAAACAATTATGGATCACTTCCAAACTTATCTATTATATTATTCCTTTCATATTTAGCGGCTTCTTATCGTATAATCCTCACAAAATCATTTCTACAATATTTATATCTCTTCCATGTTGATTCACCCTCAGTTTTCCTTACCATATTCCAAGCTTTGTTCTTGTTTTCCATTGCTATTCTACATCTGTCATTAAACCATTCTTTTTCCTTCTCAGATTTAACTCTATATTTGAGAATAAATTTTCTAACGCCCTCATTGTAAGCTTTCTTATATTGAAAGTATTTTTTCCCACATTCTTTTCTTCATTAAACTCTCTCCAGTCATATTCCCTGAAATATTTTCTCAAGCATTAATATCAGCTTTGCTATAATTATACCTATCTCCTTAATGCTTTTTATTTCATCTTCTTCCCAGATTATAGGCTCAAGACTAGTTAGTATATGATCACTTACAGCTAGAGGAAAACAGTACTTTATATTTTGCACATCATTTGGATCTTTTGTGAAAACGAGAACCAAATTCGATGGTTCATCATCACCTGTTGTTCTTGTCTTTCCCTAAATATTTTGGGTCGGTAAGATGTCTATCGCCAGTTTATGTAATTTAAAACCCCGTGTATTATTACCTGCATTACTTTCCTGCCAGTTAACCTCTTTACAATTAAAATCTCCGTTTAATACCTGTCTATTTCTTCTGTTTCTTCTTCGTCTGTCAATAGCAAATGGTAGATTATAAAATAATTAATACGACTGAACTAGCTTAACCATGGATCTATATAACGTCATAGTCACGTCTCTTTATTCCTTTATTTTTAATTTATTTTAGTTCGCAATCTCCAGGCGATTTTATTTAGCATTGGAGAGACTTTACTATCCGTATCCTTCAGCATGTAGAATTAGATCTCACAGTCATAGTCTACTCTGTAACAAGCAGCCTCGAATGGACCATAAGGTCTGTTGCTGTTTGCTTTCCTTTGTACTCTCTCTCTCTCTCTCCTCAGTTCCCTTCCACTCTCCGTTCCTCATTTCCCTCCCTTCTCTCCTCTCTCTTCAGTTTCCTTCCAAACTCCCATTCCACATTCCCCTCTCTTCCTTCCCCTCTCTCCTCAGTTCTCTTATTCCTCATTCCCCTCCCTTCCCTCCTCTCTCTCCTCAGTTCACTTCCGCTCTCCAGTTCTCATTACATGCCCTCCTCTCTTCTCTCCTTCCCTCTCTCCCTCTCGTCCACTTCCATCGCCCTCTCCTCCTCTCTCTCCCTCCATCTTATCCCCTCCTTCTCCCCCCAGCACCAGCAGCCACTGTTCCCCCCTTGTCCTTTAGGATCCTGAAGTTTTCATCCCTACCCCTCCCCTCTCCCCCCACCATACTTCTTCCTCTCCTCACCACCAGTGCCCCTCTTCTTATCTCCTCACCATGTCATTACTTTCTCTCTCTCTCTCTCTCTCTCTCTCTCTCTCTCTCTCTCTCTCACACACACACACACACACACACACACACACACACACACACACACACACACACACACATGTGAGGGAAACCACCAGAAAAAGAGGACTCGATGTACCTTCAGTGCTAGATCTCATATTTACTAGGCAAGAAAATGATACTGACAGTTTAATATATCACCCTCCACTCGGCAAAAACGACCATGCAGTACTACATTGCAACTTCAGGATAGCATATGACATAGTTAACAGCAATGAAAGTTACAAAAAGAGCCTAAACTATAAAAAGGGAAATTATCAAGACCTAAAGAAGTATTTCTTAGAAGTTGATTGGGAAAATGAGCTTAGAGGACAAGATTTAAATGCTGTATATAAAAAATTCTGTGAATTTTATGAAATAGGAGTCCAGAAGTACATCCCACAGCACAAAGAAGCAGATAAGAAAATACAGAAATGGTTCAATACAGAATGTAAAAAATCAAAAGAAAGAAGAGGTTTGTTGTGGAACAGATACAGAAGACACAATAGTGAAAGGGCGTATAATAATTACAAACAGGCAAGAAACGATTATACAAGAATAAGGAGGGAAGCCCAAAAACAGTTTGAGGAGGATATCGTAAATAAAAGTAGTGATCAACCGAACCTGTTTTACAGCTACATCAGAAGCAAAACCAAAGTAAAAGATATAATACAATCCATTACGGACGAGGGAATCACCTATACACAAGAGAAAGATATTTGTGAAGCACTAAATAAGAATTTCCAATCAGTTTTTACAGAAGAAAAAAATTTTGAGGGGAACTATGTGGAACATGCATGCCCACACATACTACCAGATATACAAATATCAGAAAAAGTAATACAAGAGGAGTTAAGTATATTAGACAGAGGAAAAGCAAATGGTCCTGATGAAATTTCATGTTGGGTGCTACGAGAATGTGCAAAGGAGTTAAGTAAACCATTATTTTTAATTTTCAAGAAATCCTTGAGTCAAGGTAAACTACCTGATATTTGGAAGAAAGTAAATATTGTCCCCTTATTCAAGAAAGGGAATAGACAAAATCCACTCAACTACCGACCAGTATCACTGACCAGTGCTGTAAGGAAGGTATTAGAAAAGCTTATAAGAAAAGCTTGGGTAAATCATCTAGAAGAACACAATATGATAACAGAAAGACAGTTTGGTTTCAGAAAAGGAAAATCATCTGTTACTAATCTGTTGAGCTACTATGACAGAGTAACAGACACAATACAGGAAAGAGAAGGATGGGTGGACAGTATCTATTTAGATTTCAAGAAAGCATTTGACACAGTACCACATCATCAAGGAAGAATTCGAGGCAAACTGTTTTGTTGGATGCAAGATTTTCTCCTAAAAAGAGAAATGAGAACAGCACTAAGGGAAAACTACTCATCATGGAAAGAAGTAACTAGTGGAGTACCACAGGGCTCAGTGCTGGCACCAATCATGTTTTTAGTGTATATAAATGATATAGACAGTAACACTGGAAATGAAAGCTATCTAAATATGTTTGCAGATGATGCAAAAATACAAAGGAGAATTACTAACTCAGACTCTTGTAAAGAGCTACAAGAAGAATTAAATAAACTTCATGAATGGAGTAATACATGGCAAATGGAATTCAATGTGGACAAGTGTCATGTAATCAAGTTTGGTTAAAGTGGAAAAAGACCTGATTGGGATCATACGTTAGGAAATACAACCCTACACACATCAGAAAGAGAGAAGGACCTAGGTGTGATTATCAATAACAGACCATCTCCGGCTGACCACAACAGTGAGAAGGTACTGAACACGTATACACTGCTTGCAAATATGAGAATAGCGTTTACATACATAAATGAAGACATGCTAAGAAGGATAATAACATCATTCATCAGACCAACCCTGGAGTATGCATCAGATGTCTGGAGCCCTCATCTCAAAAAACACATAGACAAGATTGAAAAAGTTAAAAGGGCCGCTACAAGATGGATACCAAGCTTAATGGATCTAAGTTACGAAGAAAGACTTAATAAACTGAATCTACCAACACTACAGGAGAGAAGGAAAAGAGATGACATGATAATGCTATATAAATGCATATCAGGGAAGGAGAAAATAGACATAAATGATTACTTAGCATATGGGGAAGCATCAGCAAGAGGACACTGCAAAAAACTGCCTAAGAAGAGAGGGGATAAAGACGTGAGGAAATTCAGTTTCCCAAACAGAGCAATTCATCAGTGGAATGCACTACCGAATGAAATAGTGTGTGCCAAAACAATTCACTAATTTAAGGATATGTACGATAAATATGGTTAAGACACGGGGCAGTACGAGCTTGACTCATTCCTTTAAAGATACAATTAGGTAAGAACACGCACATGCACAGACACTACAAAAATATTTCTTCTAACACATGCATCATGCTCAGTACAGGCACCCCTTCCCCGTTAGTCCTTCGCCAGCATGGGTAAAAGATAATTCTGGCTACTGTTCTCATCTTCGGAGAAGGTTCGACTGTAACCATGATATGTTTTTGTGACTACCGTATTATTGTAGCCATACTATATAACTCTAACCATACTATATAACCGTACATTCATGATGTCTTAAACCTGTGGACGTGATCAAGAGTGCATGTATCGGCTAATATCATAAGCTGCAAACGCAAGCAGCAGCCGGCTTTGCCCTCGCTCTGCCCTCGGGCAGTTTGGGGCTTGACACGGAGCGGGTTGGGCCTGTGGAGTTCTCTAAACAAACCTCCGTTATTCACCAGTCAAGATCTCTGGATTTAACCTAACTGGGGAACGAGAGAGGAGTGGCACACGACTCTGCAATAGACCGCATACAGACTATCACAGTTAACCTTTTCTCTGCAATGATGCATTTTCATTCAATACTCATGCATGTATCGAATGATGCTATTATAACTATGTTAAACCTCTGGAATGAAGGAGTGAATGAAAGCTGCAGCTAACCCCTGTCACTTTAAACGAATCCCTGAAGCCGAGCAAAACTGTCTGCAGATAGAAGAATAAAGGAAAAGCAACCAAACCATACGTGCTCCCTACGTGCCAGGTGGGTTGGTGGAAGGTTAGTGCCCCTCCCTGTAAAACAAATAACTCAGAGTCAAATGGCCACCCCGTACGGGATTGTGGCGGCTGGCAATAGATAGATAGATAGATCTCCGTAACATATGCCTTTGAGCCTGTGGCAGGTTATTCACCCAATATGCTGGGAAACAAGACCCCTGCAATACCCAAGTATCTATAGTGACTTCCCCTATTTGTTACCCTGGGTGCTTGCCACATCTAATCACCCAGCAAAAAGTGGATGGTCGCTTTCGAATGATGTCAGCTGCCTGCGCCAGAATTCAGACCTTGGGAAGCCAACAGCTTCGCAGTCTGCGATGCTAACTACTAAGCCACCGCGGCGGTAAAAAAAAAAAAAAAAAAAAAAAAAAAAAAAAAAATCACAGAGAAGGCGTTATCAGATCAGTAATACCCAAGTAAGTTGAAATTTTATTGCATTCGTTGGAAACACTCGCTGAGAAAAGGACTTTTTTTTTTTTTTTTCTGCGTCTGATGTAACAAAAAAATACTGGGTACGCTTGAGAGTTCGTGTTACTGTGCACACCGGCATAACTGCACACAACGTTCTGAGCTCTTCAAGCAGTACCATCATCCCTTGCATATTATTTTACGGCCTTGACTCTGACTCTTGACATTTTTAGGTCCAGATTCAATCACTTGGTCTTCATCTGTTCCTCAGTCATAATTCAAAAATCAGTTTAACTCCATCCAAGGGATTTTCCATAATGGTCCCCATAGGCGGATGAACAGACAGACCACCAACAGACAGACGACAAACCGAGCAAAGAACATAACTACCCTGTGGAGTAAATAAACAGGAACGCACCGCAATAAACAAAAACATAGTCCTTGTTGGCAATTACTTCAAAACTCTCACCTTTTCCTAAACACTCCTGACCTGACCCGACCCTTCTCACACTCATTCACGGCGGTTACTTTTGTCCTCACCTACATTTGTGGGGAGAGAGAGAGAGAGAGAGAGAGAGAGAGAGAGAGAGAGAGAGAGAGAGAGAGAGAGAGTCCGGTCTCCTTCTTTAATGTTCCCAGTTTCTCTTTTATTATTTGTCTTTGTTTTACCTGCTTAATTTGCTGAAGTTCCTAATCTATTCCATTCTCGCCTCTATCTTCTTCTTCTTCTTCTTCTTATTTTCTCTCTCTCTCTCTCTCTCTCTCTCTCTCTCTCTCTCTCTCAGTGATGAGAGGGAGAGAAGGGTAAAGTGAGAAGGTGAGTGGTCAGGTTTTGAGGGTGAGTCCATGGGTGAGCCTTTCAGTATTTACGCCTCGTTTAATGGCTACCTGGAGGGAAGTAGGGAAGGCTAAGGGAGATGGAGGAAAGAAGGAAGGAGAGAAGACGGAAGGTGGAGAGAGGCAGGGAATGAGATGAGGGGACAGAGATAGGGAGGGAGGTGTAAACATTGATAGCACGAGAGAATGTGGCAGAGAGTGAAAGAAATTGTTGTAGGGACGGAGAGAGAGTAAAGATTATGCGTCTTCTTATTATTATTATTATTATTATTACTCATTATCATCATTATTATTATTATTATTTTTATTATTATTATTATTATTTTTATTATTATTATTATTATTACACTGAAACTTACATCAATAACACGCAAGAGGATATTATACCCGCAACTAGAACAACATATTTTTTTTTAGTTTTCATGCTGTTCCTATTTTTTTTTTTTTCGCTTGTTGAGCCCCCCTGGTGGTAAACAAGATCTAAAGATGTTCATAACAAACACGCATATATATATATATATATATATATATATATATATATATATATATATATATATATATATATATATATATATGGAGCCTCTGTGGTACAGTGGTAGAGTGTGCGTTTCGTACACAGGTGAGCCAGGGTTCGCACCCCGCCAGGGTAATAAACTTTGGGAGTGTTCACTCGGCCACGAACTGCATTGGCGGACACCAGGGGTGCTGTGGTTGGACCAGTGTCGTTTACTATAAAGTAAGCTTGCACCTAGTCGGCTTGCGCGGGCCGATTACACTTGGTTCACAGACTACACACACATCCGAAGCCACTCCAACACAACAGTTACACCTACAAGCACTTCTCACCCTATATACAATCTCTACTAGACAGCCTAATCCACTTGGTAGAGATACATTGGCTGTATTGTCCCGACTTTGGTCGGGATAGGCCGGTCCTGCAGCGGACATTCAAACGGCTGATGAGATGATATATATATATATATATATATATATATATATATATATATATTCACTCATCATAAATGTCTGGAGCAACTGCCTAGCCCCGGGCTCCTACGCTCCTCACGGGACAATGTAGGGTTGGATGATATATATATATATATATATATATACTCTATATATATAGATAGATATAATATATATATATATATATATATATATATATATATATATATAAATGTGTGTTTATATATAGATAGATAGATATAATATATATATATATATATATATATATATATATATATATATATATAAATTTTTTTTTTTTCTTTTTTGCTATTGTGCTAGAAGATATGGTGAAGTGTGGCAAGGCATGATGCAAGATGCAGGTATCTTGGTATGGTGTAGAATGGTGCTAGAAGGCGTTGTGGATTGTGGTAAAGTATGGTGCAAGATATTGAGAAGGATTAAGTGTCGAGGTCAAGTACAGATTAAGGTGCGTCTTGTTGAAGTCTTGCAGTCACAGACACATATACATACATAAATATACCGGTATATTGATAGATAGATAGATAGATATAGATAGATAGAGAGATATAGATAGATAGATAGATAAATCCTCTAATGACACAAGTAGCCATATTGTCTCAGAAAATAAATTTAGGTTGAATGACTCCCCCAAAACGTGAGGTAATGTGGAGCTCCTTGCTCGTTGGTTTGTCGCTGGGGAGATCCTGACTCGGGGAATGTCGGGATACGACTGAGCCCTTCTGTCCAGGTGAACCGAGCGGGAAGCAGCCGCGTGACGTCATGCACCAAGTTGTCTCGATTTGAGGCAGAAGTGATCTGACCTGCTAGTTTTTAGATCTTGGTGGTAAAGGCTGTATCAACACCTTCAAGTCTGGCAAGTGTTTCCTAACGTGAAGGAGATTGTTTGGAGACAGCAAGAATAAAATATAAGATACGTTAGCAGATTACTGAGGGGACATGAAATGCTAAGTTTAGTTTATGGCACCTTTTTTTAGTCAGTCTTTTCACGTATATTAACAGACATAAATTTTAAGTAAGAAGTTTGTAAACTATAATTCTGTTTATAGTGCAATGTTTCAATAACTTCCACTAAACTTTAACTAACACAACTTTTAGGGGTAAACTACTAAGAGCTTTTGGCGTCTACTTGGTTATATAAAATATACACAGGAAGTTGTATGGTAATCGTGCCCTTAAAGCAAAGTCCTGTATATTGCACGTTCTTTTAATAATTTTCTCATAAACTTTTACTAACATCATCTTTAGGGAGGGCACAAAAGCTTCTTGCGTCTATTTACCGATGATGTAAAGTATATGAATGAGTATGTAAGCAAACTGGGCATGAAAAATAAGGCTCTATTTACAGCACGTCCGTCAAATAATATTCTCATTTACTCTAATATAACTCTTAGCTAAGAAATACAACGGCTCTTCGTATCTATTTGCATAAGTGCTTAAGCCAGGACGCAAATGCGGGTTTTTACACCAAAGTCCTATTCACAGCACGGTGTTTTAACAATTTTCTCATTATTTTTTAAGATGGCATAAGTAAGGGGCTTTTGCGTGTATTTGCCATTGATACACGATTACAAGGGGAAAATTTGCATAAAGCGTCATAGGTGACTGATCATCTACCCCTCAGAATAAGAGGCAAGGGGTAAGGAAATTAATGACATTAGCCAGACGGGAGAGATGAAGAGCTTCATATACCAGGGTCCGATTTTATAAGGGACCCTAAGCAGGAGGGGATCATAAACGATAAACGAATTTAATCAGAGGAGTCTCAACCTAAAACGAGTGCCAGAAAAACCGGGACCCATATTTGTAAAGGCTTGTAACCAACAGAGAATGCTGGTCAATGTAGCCCTTCAGATACTATACTCCATACTGATCAGTAAAGTGCGTTTAGTGCGCGCGTGACGAGCGAGAGAGCGTTTGTACGTACCCCTATCATCATAATTTCGTCTTGGTGTAAACTTTCAACCGTTTTGGTGAGGTGGTTTAACAATAACAGAAGAAAAACTGACCTAAAATATTTATATTCGTACTTTTTCTCTCACTCAGGTTTCTTTCTGGATGTGCAAATAGCCAGGCTCCGTAGCATTTATCACACACGCAATGTTCAGTTCTCTGCTCCCGACTTGCCTTGTCAACGAATTGCTTCGGTAATGCTTGTCTATTGGTCAAATGAAAAAAAAACAGGAATGGTGTGACTACCCTTGCTGATTTCACCCCCTAAACATAGAGAAAACATTTGTGTAAAATTATGAGCATAATATCCGATATTTAATTGTTAGAATTCATGCAAGAAAACGTGGGGTTACAAAAGAAAACCTTTTTTAAATTTGATTTCATAGTGGAGCAGGTAAACTGAAACCCTCAGTAAATTCCCTTGGAAAACTGGGATTCGAAGGTGTCTCATGAATAATTATAAAGCTAGAAAAAGCTATTGAATGTATCTATTACCTGCTGAAAGAATCTCTTCTCTACCTCACATAGTAGAAAAGTTATTAGCCTCTGAAAATCATAGCGGTCAGGCAGTGTCGTGTCGGGCCGGGCCAGGTCGTGTCTGGCAGCTCATATCTCAGCTGAACGTAAACATCGCTTCTCTCGCTCGTAATAAACGTTCAGTTCCTCTTTGATTACGATTAGCAAGTCACAGGAAAACCTTATCAGAAATCATATTGTTTAGTAATATTTTTCTGCTTTGTTCAATCATCCTTGCTGTTAAGTGTGTGATAGATGTGGTGAAGAACCATACAATCTCCTCGTCCTTCTTCCTTTCCACTTTATTGGCTAAAAATTTAGGACAGTTTTTCATAATATGGTGCAGTACTTTATATTCCACTGTAGCATATCTTTTACATTTTTTAAAATGATACTTCCTACATTAGGAGTCAAGGACTTCCCGGTATCCTGTTTACAAGAACATTACCTAAGAATAAATTTAACCTGTACTGAAACTTACTATGTACTTACATATTTGTTTCTTAAAACATTATATGATTTATTTTGTTAGTTTTTGTCCCTCGCTATTGTTAATGGGTGAGTTTTATCTGGTGAGTGTATTTCTTGCGATTTTTTTTTTTTTTTTTTAGTGAGTTTGTCCGGTGAGAGTTTATCCGGTGAGTTTATCAGGTAAGTTTATGTCCTGTAAACTTTTACCCAGTGCTCTTTTCTCCGGTGAGACTTTGCCTGGTGAGTTTATCCCGGGTGTCTTTTTTTTTTTTTTTTTTTTCCCGTTGAGTTTATGTTATACCGCCAGGAAAGTAAACAGCAACAAATCTATTGGTTCTTTTGCGATTTTATGCCATAGGTTCTGTTATAAAATAATAAGGTAACTCTTCTACGAATCACAGAAAACGATGGCAAATCTGAAAGGCTCCTGATGTTTGTAATTTTTCCTTTCTCCCTCCCCCTTCCCAGAACGATGTGTTGTGCGTTGCTAAGCAGGGAAATAAATCATCGCAGCAGAATACTTCCTCAGCGGTGATATATCAGCTGAACAAGTGGTTTCTGCATAATGGCGTGGGAGGGGTGAGAGACGTGGTGCCGGGGAGGGAAGGGTATTGGTGAGAGAGAGGAAAATGGGGAAGGAGGTAATGGTTAGAGGTGAGGAAAGAACGGGGAGAGAAAGAGAAGGGGGGGGGGATAAGGAGGAGAGAATAGAGGAATGGGGAGAGGGTAAAGGTTGAGGGAGACAGGGTGGGAGAGGGAGAGAGAGAGAGAGAGAGCGTGGGCTGGGTAAGGGAGAGAAGAGTAGAGGGGAGTGGAGGGAAAGTTACAGAGAGGAGAGAAAGAGAGACAAAATAAAGGGAAGAAAATGAAAGGTGAGAAAGGAGGGTAAGGCAGGGGAGGAGAACGAAAGAAAATGGGAGGGGGGAAGAAAGATAGAGAAAAGGAAGAAGGAAAAGCTTTGACTCAAAAGGAGAGGAGAGGATTAAGAAAGAAGAGGAAGTTTTGGAGGATAGGTTGAAGGAAGGAGTGGTGAAATAGTGTACTTCGTCTCACTTTCCGCTTACCCTTCCACCTCGGAAAAAAACAACAGAGAAAACAGAGTGTAGAAAAGAAGTGAGATAACGAACAAAAGAAAGAAGAGGAAGGAAAATGAAGGGGAATAATGGGGAAAGAGATAATGAAGAGTTGGGTTGTGGGTTAAGGGTGCGTTAGCATACAGATCCCCTCCCTAGACCAGCTGCTGAATAGAGAACAAAAAGAGAGAGGAATGAACAGAGGGTAAGAGAAGAGAAAGAATTGGAAGAAAAAAGAAGATGAAGAGACAAGAAGATACGAGGAGGGTGTAAGGGGTAGGGGTGAGTGAAAAGGATGGGGTGTGGGTAGAGGAAGGGAGAAGAGGATGTACAAAGGAGTGCACAGGAAAGCAAACAGAAATAGTCCTGTTGGTCCTTTCGTGGCTGTTTCGTACAGAGAAGGTTGCAACTAACAAAACTATTCTACCAGTCAAGGATAAGGATAGAGAAAGGGGAAGGCTCCCTCCCCCCAACCACAAAACCCTCCAGCCGAAGCCGGCAGGAAATAGCGAGAAGGATCACCATGAGGCATAGAAAAACTGTCATGGAAATTTCATAGGAAAGAGGGAAAGAAAATCTTTAAACCATCTACCTGAAAAGGAAGTCAAAAATATTTACCAGTGTTGTTCTGCAGGTTACATCATCGGGGTTTTGGAGCAAAAAAAAAAAAAAAAAGAAAGAAAGCTGACATATACAGAAGTGCATTATTCAGGCTTAAACATATTAAGCTGGGGGTTTGAAGACAGATGCTTATCCAAGCGACCATTAAAGGTTAGTACTGTATCTATCCATCTATCCATAGCCCGACGCCCTAATCCCGCAAAGGGTGGCCGCAGACAAAACGCCTCCAAGTCGCTCTATCATCTACCATATGACTACCCTCACCCCTACTCACCCCCCCCCTCCCTCATATACCTCTCAACTCCATCCCTCCACCTCATCCTCGGTCTACTCCTCCCTCTCCCTTCCTCCACCTCACCCACATACACCCTCTTAGTCAGTCTTTCATTCTCCATTCACTCCACATGTCCAAACCACCTCAGTGAATTTCTCCTAATCTTCTCAACCACATCCACATCTACCCCACAACGTTCCTTCACTTCTTCATTCGTCAACCTGTCCCTCCACGTCACTCCACATGCTCCTCTCAAGTAACTCATTTCCACTGCTCTCACTCTTGACTTGTTCCCCTCTTGCAAGGTCCAAGCCTCGCTTCCATACGTCAGGGTAGGGAGACGGTGGCTCAGTCGGTAGAGAGGTGGCCTGCAGTCCTGACGGACCCAGGTTCGAATCCCGGCTGGGGCAGGGAACAGTTTAAGGATTTGAAATTCATTAAATCAGGCTTTACTGATCTACCAGAAGACCCGCCAACATGTCGTAAAAATACCCCCGCTAATACCAATACACCAGTCCTGTATGAGACAGCCCTAGCATGTATTCAATATGGACGATGGGTGTTAGCGCCGAAGTGGTGACATGTAGAGGTGTATGGTATGTAGGAGGACTGCTGGGCCTTGATAGCAGGCTGTGAAGCCTATGCCCAGAGTAGGACGCATAAAAAAACAAAACAAACATTACCATCATGCAGCGACTTCTTAACTTCCATACTCACCTCCCTATTTCTCATCACTGCTTTCAGTGTACCAACAACCTTCCTTCCCTGCTGTACCCTTTCATGCACTTCGTCCCCCAAAGTTCCATCCTTACTCATCACACTACCCAAGTACTTGAATGCACTCACATTCTCCATATCTTCACAATCCAACCTCACTGCACACTCTGTGACTTCATTCCTCTCAAACATCATAACCTTACTTTTGTTTACATTAACTTTCAGATTCCTCCTCCTACACACTGTCCCAAATTCATTCACCAAACCTTGCAACTCCCATTCATCCTCACTCAGCAATACTGTATCATCAGGAAACAGCAACACCGGAAGTTTCAAAATCTCACCCTCATTCATTAGGGCCAGCTCCACATCAACTGCCCTACCTTGCACCTCCTTTACAACCCCATCCATGTATATATTAAACAGCCATGGAGACATCACACAACCCTGTTTCAGTCCCATACTGAGATCAAAGAACTCACTCAGCTCACCATCCACTCGCACCGTAGCCCTAGCTCCCTCGTACATACTCTTCACAGCACTCAGCAATTTCCCCTCCACTCCATATATTCTTAATACCTTCCACATACCTTGCATATCTATTCTGTCATAAGCTTTCTCCATGTCCATGAAGGCAGCATACTCTTTCTTTCCCTTCTCTAGATACTTCTCCACTAAACATCTTAGAACAAATAACTGATCTACACACCCTTTTCCCTTCCTAAATCCCCCTTGTTCTTCTCCAACTAGCTCCTCTGTCATATGCCTAACCCTATCAATGAGTATTCTACCATATATTTTACCAGTCACACTAAGAAGCCAAATACCCCTATGGTTACCACATACTTCTCTCTCCCCTTTTCCTTTGTATAAAGGAACAATTATACCTGATTTCCAGTCCTCTGGAACCCTTCCCTCTTCCCAAGCCAATCTACACAACTTCCATATCCACTCCACAACAATTTCACCCCCATACCTAAGCATTTCACCACACACTCCATCAATTCCTGGGGCCTTTCCCAACTTAATCTTCTTCATCGCTTCCACTACTTCCGCCCTACTGATCTCTTCCTCCCTCCTCTCATCTCTTCTTCTCCCAGCCATTCCCCAACCACTTATACTCACACTGCTCTCACTCTCTACATTCAAAAAATCCTCAAAGTGCTCCTTCCATTTCCTCAATTTCTCTCTCTTCTCCACCAGCAATCTATTATTCCTATCTTTCATTCCCCTACTATTTCCCCTTTCACACTGCCTTGCTTTCTTTACCTCCTTCCAAAACAATTTCTTATTCTCCCTCCATTTCACACTCAGATTCCTCCCAAACTCTTCATCCACTTTCTTCTTACTCTCCTTCACCAGTCTCTTAACCTCCCTTCTCCTGCTCACATATACCTCTCTCTTCTCTCTCTCATCTTCTCCCCTACCTCTACTCGCTAACCATTCACTATATGCCTTCTTCTTTTGTTCCACAGCTCGTTTCACCTCATCATTCCACCATGCTGTCCCTTGCACACCCTTGCATCTCCTCCTCACTCCACAAACCGCCTCACACGCTGCGCCTATCTCTTCCGTGAATATCTTACATACGTCTCCCACCCCTTCCATCTGCTCTAGCTCATACCTTCCCAATCTTTCTCCCACTATGCTCTTATACTCTGTCATTTTCCCACTGTCTTGCAGCTTCTCCACTCTTCTCACAGGAGCTGTTTCCTCCTGTCTTCCCCTTCGTCTCCTCAACCATTTTCTTTGCAGCTCTACCTTGGCCATCACTAAGTGATGGTCCGAGACTCCATTCCTCCACCCTCTCCACACTCTTGCATCCAACACTTGTCTTTTCATTCGCTCATCCACACACACGTAGTCTATCATTGCCTTTCGTTCAACAAGTTCACCATCCATCCTCCTCATTACTCTCCATGTATACCGGTGGATCATCTTATGACGAAAGTAGGTGTTGGCTATTGCCAACCCCTTACAAGCACAGATGTCCACCAAAGCACTACCATTCCCATCTACTTCAGCTGGCACACCCCACAGACCAACCACTCCATCCACTCGTACTGTATCACAGTTTACAAAATTGGAGGGTAATTTGCTCTATATATTTACAAATCTATTAAAGAACAAATGGTTCGCTTTAGGAGACTGGAATCATTTGCCAATTATTTTACGCCCACTGCCTTTAGTATAAATCGAATGATCAACTATGAAGTATTTATCAACAGCCATGTTATCATGTCCTTCGAATGTTTTAAAAAATTGAATTAAATCTCCTCGTAACTTGCATTTGGTTAGGGTAAGGAGATTCAGGGCTTCTAAACTCTCCTCGTATGGTTTATTTTTCAATCTAAGTATCATTTTGGTCACCCTAGATTGTACTCAAGTTTCTCTACCTATATCTTTTTTGTAATAAAGCGACCAGAACTAGACACATTACTCCACGTGTGGGCGTATTAGAGAATTATATAAGGTGAGGATGATATTACAAGATTTAATTTTGAACGTTCTACCAATGAATCCCTATAATCTGATGGCTTTCTTAATAACCTCCATATTCTGTTTGCTTGGTTTAAGATCATTTGTTTTTGTAAGTCCTAAGTCTTTGTCATGACTGACATCTAGTTGAATATTCATCGAAGTGTAAATGGCTTTTTCATTTCTACTTCCAATGTTTAGCACTTTGCATTCAATAATATTAAAATTCATCTGCCAAAGTGAGCCCAATTAAACAGTCATCGAGGTCACTCAGTATAGCATGCCTCTGTAAAGATGTGTCTGTTTTGTTACCAATTATACTATCATAAGCAAATTTGGTTATTCTAAAAATTAAACCCTCATCTAAATCATTTATATACAGTACCCTCACGTCCAAGACGGTAATATTGTCGCCTGAGGGTCCCATCTAGGACGAAAAACGTCTTGGACTAACACAAGACCTTATGGAAAAAATTATTAATGTCACAAAATCTTCGATAAGTGCCCCTAAAAACATCAACCTAGACCTATTTTGGCACCAAAACAAATTTTCTAACCTTGAAAGTGTGTGTTTCTTAGCTTATCTCCAGCTTAGTAGCTCAGTTATCTCCAGCTTAGAATCCTGAGGTAGATGGCAGCGCTTCAAGGGGTTAGCAGACGGTTTCCTAAGCATGGTTACGTAAGGAGAGGCAATAACCTAGGAGCAAACGAAGAGTGCAACAAGCAGTAAGTGTGTCCACGATGCTTTCGTGAGAGAAAAAAATTAAGCCCCGCTTGCTCATCATGTGACCAGATGCCAATATTTTATTGGGCAACATCTCAACACGTCACACTCCCGGGCGCGGGAACCTCGTTGGACCGGGTGAGAATGTCATAGCTGTATTCTCCTCGGATTTTGGCCGTTATCAACTGTTCCGTATTGGACTTATGCAACCGTATTACAGCAGTATTTTGGATTATTATTTATCGTTACCGTGTTGGACCCATACCGTCTTGGACAAACCTGTCTTGGACGTGAGGGTACTGTATATTGAAAACAAAATACGACCCAATACTGATTCCTGTGGCACACCATTAATAATATCTTTCCATTTTGATTCTTTAACATTTATTACGACACCTCTGTTTACGTTCTGTAAGCCAATTATCGATCCAGCCGTGCGCATTGCCTCTGAACCTATGCACATTCAATTTGGTCTGTCACTCAGTGTAGAGTCACCCACAGGCAGAAGGAAGAGGAAAGAATGAAGGAAAGAAAGACAGAAGAGGGAGTGTAAAGTTACCCGTAGGCAGAAGGACAAGGAAAGAATGAAGGAAAGGAAGACAGAAGAAGATGGAAGAAAAGGATGGAGGAGAGGAAAGGGCAGACACCCGACAGCAGCACTACATCGAGTGAGTGGATGGTGAGCGCCCCCACCTACCACATAAGGCAAAAACGATGTTGTGAAATTTTGAAGGGATTATTCAGTTGTAAGTGCTGAACAAACTTATCTCTGAGAATAGGTTTCAACAACTTGCACACCACTCAAGTTCATCTTATTGGTCGATAATTTTCTGGTTGTGATTTGTTGTTTTTTTCTTTCTTTATATCGGGGTTACATTTGCAAGTTTCCATTGATGAGGCACCTGACTGTGCCTTAGCGATTTACTGAATAGCTCAGCTAATGGCTTAGGTAATTCATTCATTGCTTCTTTTAGAATGTGTGGAGATATTTCATCCGGTCCTGGTGTTTTACTCACTTTAGATTTGCCAATAGCAAGTCTACATCATTCCCTCTAACAGCTAATATCGCTCATTATGTTACCCTCTTCTAAGGTAACAGAAAAACCTATTGGAATGGAATCTGTATTTTTAATTGTAAAGACAGATGCAAAGAAAATGTTGAAAATTTTAGCCATCTCTGTTTCGTTATTGGTACGCCCTCCATTATCTGTGACTAGTGGGCCAAATGTTGGTGACAGTACCTTCTTGTTTCTGAGATAGCTGAAAAATTCTTTTGGGTTTGAATTACTGCTACACTATGTGAATTTCACTGTTTTTCGTATTTAGCTTTATTTTCATTTATTTATTTATTTTTTTTGTTTGCTTTTCAACAAAAAGCGTCATATTAATTTTTATCACTTTGATTCTTTTGTGATAACATAATTTTTGTGTGCTAGGTTTTCTAGCTGATAGGCAATGCTTAATTTCCACATTCCACCATTTGGGTTAATTACTTTTAAGAGGCAGTCTGTTTTGCATTGGAATACATATGTTACTACATTAATGAGAATATCTGTGAATGATTTTCATACATCATTAATATCTACTGTTTAAACAAAAGGATTCCAGCCGCTAGAACGAATTATCTCCTTTAAATTTTGAAAATCTCCTCTCTTATAACCAGGCACTTTCTCATAACTAGTCCTGAGGTTGTCGTTACTGAAACTGAAGTTGAATGTGACCATGCTGGTGCTAAACTCTTCTCCTACTATGACATTATTTATCAAGATTTTTAATGTGGCCAAAACCTGATCTATCCCCTCGTGTTGGGCAGTCTACGAACGATACAATGAACTTTCTTGCAAGTTAGTGTACAGGTCCAACCCTGTGTGTGACAGAGTTTCACCTCATTTGGCTACTGGTAAGCTAAAATCACCAAAGATTATATTATAGGTGCTATATATTTCAGCAATTTGGTTTTTAAATTTCACCGTCTGTGTTATTGGACTGTGCTGGTATACGGTACGTTAGTCCAAGTACTGATGTCCTACGGGATGAATTTGTATAGTAGAAAGAAATGCTGTCAACATTATCAATGGAGGGATGAGAATTGTGACTGGATGAAATCCTACTTGAATATATAACAGTACACCGACCCACACTCTATTATTACTCTCACTACTGAAAATATTGTAACGTGGTATGTTGTACTCCGCTAAAAAATCTCGTTGTTCCGTGCTGAGCCATAATTCTGTCACACCTATTACATAATTATTTTCAGCAGGAACATAAGTCCCTAAATCTGAAAATTTATTCTGCAAACTACGCTCGTTCACGAGAAGAGCTTTAATATCCTTGCCTCCATTAGTCTGTTTATGATTCATAATGTCTACATTAACTTGCCTAAAAGCCTTGTATGATGAGTGCAGCGATAGCTTATTTCAATAATCAATGGCTAACGTTTTTAATCCTAGAATCCCGTCATCAACTAAATCACGTAAAAAAAAAAAAAGTTTGTCCTAGTAGAAGGCTTTCCCACTTTGCAGTGATGGTGGCTTTTTTTCTATGGTGAATGCGTGAATAAGAGAGATATGAACCTTAAGGAAAGCTAATGAATTGATGAACGATGGAATGGAAATAGTATGTAGAATGGCACGACGACAAGGATTGCATTTATTTATTTACTTATTTATCTACAAAAAGCGAGAGCACGTTGGTGCGACTTTGTCCATCTATCTCTCACTAACAACTTTTTGACCCGAGGTACTTCACTTTCAGAGCCTACTGTGACTTCAGCAAAACAGTGTAACACTGCACTACACGGGGGACGTTAAGCAAATGTCCCTGAAGTTTCTGCATCAAGTATTTTTGTACTTGTTCATTCTGCACCCGAGGAAATAGTATATACCTATTCCAGGGCCAGGGCATTTTCCTCCACGACTTACACGTACACCTCTGCGTACATATTCCAGGGCTAAGAGTCGAAGTCACTGTGCTGCATCAATTGTCAGTTTCAGGGTTACTGACCTTGACTTTGCTGATGGTTCAGTTCTCCTAGAAGAGCCGCAAGAGATACTTTTTTTTTTTTTTTTTTTTTTTTTAATGCGTGGAAGAAGAAACCAAAGGCTGCGAGCCCGTAATTATTGTTCCTTCCAAGAGAAAAACAAAATACAAGAGAGAGCCAAATTCAAGATCCGATCATTTCGAGATGCCTGGACACACTGCGTTTGAAAGACTGGAGATCATAGGCAGCAGGAAATAGAGACAGAGGGAGACAGTTCCAGAGTTGACCTGTTGCATAAATGAAGGACTGGGAGTAACGGTTAACTCTTGCATTAGAGAGTTGGACAGAAAAGGGATGAGAGTTTGCTGCTAGACGGGTGCTGCTCGCCTGTCGTAGAGGTGGAGGAATGCATGCAGACAGTTCAGAGGAGCAGTGACCATTGAAATAGCTATAGAAAAGAGATAAAGCTGCAACAGTGCGGCGAAGAGTTAGAGGTTGAAGGGAGTCAGTAAAAGGAGGAGAGTTAATGAGACGAAAAGCCTTTGACTCCACCCTATTGAGAAGAGCTGTATGTGGGGAGCCTTCCCACACATGAGAGTTGTACTCCACACAGGGGCGGACAAAATACCTGTATAGAGCCAACAATTGTGCAGGGGTATAGAAAGAACGGAGTCGGCTTAGCACACCTATCTCTTGGAAGCAGATTTTACAAGAGATGTAATATGATCTTTCCAAGATAGGTCCCTGAAACCCCAAGCATGTTCAAGGATGATGCAGGATTAAGCTGAATATTATTAAACATTAGTGGGTATACCTGTGGAAGATTTTGTCGGGTTGATAGGTGTAAAAACTGAGTCTTTGATGCATTAAAAACAACCAGATTATTTTTACCCCAGTCAGAGATACGAGCCAAGTCAGACATTAGGTGTGCCACAGCCTCATCCCTTGTTTGTTGAAGTAAGTCCTGAGCTGGACGTTGTGGGAATCGAATAAAAAGGTGAAGGGTGGAGTCATCAGCGTATTAGTGGATAGGGTTAGATGTACAGTGTAGAAGGTCATTGATGAATAAAAGGAAGAGAGGTGGTGATAGGACAGAGCCCTGAGGAACACCACTGTTGATAGATCTAGGAGAAGAACGATGACCGTCTACAACAGCGGCTATAGAACGACCAGAAAGGAAGCTAGAGATGAAGGCACAGATAGAAGGATAGAAACCGTAAGAGGGCAGTTTGGAAATTAAAGATTTATGCCAGACTCGATCGTAAGCCTTTGAGATGTCAAGTGTAATGGCAAAGCTTTCGCCAAAGTCCCGAAAGGAGGATGACCAGGAGTCTGAAAGGTAGGTGAGAAGATCGCCTGTGGAGCGTCCCTGACGGTTACCACCCAGCGTTCTAAATGACATAATATTAACACAGCGCAGTCACCCAAAAAACCAAGTAGGCAACACTACATAAGGTGAGTGGATGATGGTCGCCACCACCAACCAAGGTTAGACAGATGAGTAGATAGGCAGAGAGATAGATAAATAGATATATAGATAGTTAGGTAGAGAGACTGACAAAGAGACAGAATTCAGTCAAATAAACCACTAGAGTGACGGTGTTAAGTGTGTCTATTGCCATTCGCCTAATCCCAGAGTTCATCCAGGGTGGTCGAGAAGGAAAATGTCTCCAAGCTCCTGCACCACCACTCTTCTCTGCACCTGACTAGTCGCGGACACAGATACTGACTCATATCTTTATGATAAATAACGAGACAGTGATCAACGAATTTAAATACCCAGTGATGCAGTTTTAGCAACTGATAAGCATTGAATTTACCCAGTGATGTAGATTTAAGAATTCGAGCAAGTTTTCACAGTGTTATGTAGCGTATTCATATTTGCTGGACATAATATTTGCGGGTAGCTGTACAGTTTGACAACAAGGTATTGGGCATCTTACCGCACATATCGTTTTGAAATATGGACGAGGCACTGCGATATGTGGGGCACCCTGCAATTAGAAGTGCAAATAATGTCCTTGGTAACTATTGCAACTTAAAATCGTTTAAATCGTCACATATTGGACGGAATATTTTTTTAAGCAATATGTTGATAGACTCATGTGCGTCTGAAAAACTCGCGCCAGTTTTCACAACCTTTCTGTCATCAGGTGTGCGATACTTTTTTGGTTGACTGTACACCCAAACACAGCTATGAATAAACACAGGAAATTGTATATGAAATAAACAAGAAGCGGTGCCAAGGCACAACAAACTCGTTCCCGGCAGTCATTTTAGTGCTGACGTATAAACACAACAGGATATCTAGTCAAAGATGTCACATATCATATTTGGAATAAATCCGGTGAAAATTGACGATTTTATGCCTATTTGAAATTTTAGGCCCGACCCACCTGACATTGACCCCCTTACCGCTAACTGGGGAGTGACCCCCCTGATGTAATGAGGCATGTCACAGGATGCAGATTTGAAAGATGCACCTTTAGGTTTTGGTTTCATGTCGATATGACGAATTTGGAAGGAGTTATGGCAAAAAAAACTATTTTTAATTTTTATTCGCATTTTTTTTGGCCTTCAGCTTGGGTCTTGGCCCAGTATGACCCAAAATTTAATCAGGTGATCAAATGGACATATCCCACCATCCCTGTAATTTTAGTCAAAATCGCACCAGTAGTTTTCGCATAAAGTTGTTAACAAACAGACAGACAGACAGACAAACGAACAGACAAACCGAGTGAAAACAATACCCATCCCCGTGGGACTGATAACAAAGAAACGGGGTGAAAAATGCAGAGACGGAGGGAATGCAAATTTAACAGCGAGTGAAAGTGAGACTGGTGGAAATAATGGTGGGTCATCATCATCATCATCATTATCCTCCTCCTCCTCCTCCTCCTCCTCTTCCTCCTTCTCCCCCTCTTCCTCATTCCATTCCACCTCCTCCATCTCCTCTCTCTCCTCCTCCTCTTCCTCCTCCTCCTCCTCCTCCTCCTCCTCTTCCTCCTCCTCCTCCTCATCTTCCTCCTCCTCCTCCTCACCATCGGGATTTTTTTAATGTACCAGGGGTCACTGCTTCAGGATGAAACTTGTGTACTTGTCCCACATGGGAGAGTTCCTTGTCTCATTGGAGTGAACGGAGCTAGGGCCTGATTGACTTCTGCCCACCTTAAAAGCGCCAGGCAAGGCTGCCGCACCACCCCAAAACATCCACACTGTGCAGTCCCCTCGTGTCTACAGGACACCCCGTAAACTTAACATAGCGTCACGTAATGTCATTATACATTTTTCAGTTTACTCAGTGCATATGAGGTAATATGCAGTAAGCACAGATTAGGATCTGCACAAATAGCCCTGAGTTAACGGTCACTACTCTTACTTTCGACCTGTGATGGGCTGTGGATCACTGAGGGTCCCTGTTAGTCAAGTGACCACCATCGGGATTTTTTTAATGTTCCAGGGGTCACTGCTTCAGGATGAAACTTGTGTACTTGTCCCACATGAGAGAGTTCCTTGTCTCAGTGGAATGAACGGAGCTAGGGCCTGATTGACTGCTGCCTACCTAAAAAGCGCCAGGCAAGGCTTCCGCACCACCCCTAAACATCCACTCTGTGCATTGCACATCCACACTGTGCACTGTGCAGCCCCCTTTTATCTAAGACACCTGTCATATATATTTCAATCTCCCCAATGCAAAGAAAGCAATATAAGCACAGATTAGGGTCTGCACAGATAACCCTGAGTTAATGGTCACTACTCTCCCTTTCGACCTGTGATGGGCTGTGGATCACTGAGGGTCCCTGTTAGTCAAGTGACCACCATCGGGATTTTTTTAATGTACCAGGGTCACTGCTTCATGAGGAAACTTGTGTACTTGTCCCACATGAGAGAATTCCTTGTCTCAGTGGAGTGAACGGAGCTAGGGCTTGATTGACTGCTGCCTACCTCAAGAGCGCCAGGCAAAGCTGCCGCACCACCCCTAAACATCCACACTGTGCAGTGTGTAGTTTCCACGTTATGTCAACAGACTTCCCATAAACTCAATGTACCGGTTTATAATGTCATGCCGTAACTATTAGTTTATTTGATTGCTTTCTCTTTCAGGTTACTCAGTTGGGTAGCTTATAGACAAAGTATTATAGAATGTGACTTTTCCTTTCCAGTTTTTCCTATGAAATTTCCATGTCAGTTTTTCCATGCTGCATGGTGATTTTTCTCACTTTTTCCTGGAGAGTTTGGTGGTGGGGGGAGCCTTCTTGCTTTACTATCCTTATCCTTCAGCATGTAGAGTTAGAGCTTGTAGTCATAGTTTTCTCTGTAACAAGCAGCCTCGAAAGGACCATAAGGTCTGTTGCTATTTGCTTTCCTATGTAGTCCCATGTAGTCCTCCTCCTCCTCCTCCTCCTCCTGCTCCTGCTCCTCCTCCTCCTTATCATCATCACCTTCATTATCATAATCTCATTTCTTATTATTATATATTATGTAGCCAGGAGCATGAATTATTACTGGCTACAGAATAAGAAAAATATATATACTATCAATAAGCTAAACAGAAATATAGGAAACGAAAATGACAATAACACACCACCCAAGATAACAAAAAGTAAGCTCATTATTCAGTTAAGGTCTAAATTATGTAAATATGATTGCGTGTTTCAGGATTATTAAGAGCATTTTTTTTTTTTTTACTTTGTGAGTGAAGTTTTGAAGAGCGTATAATTATGACAGTTCTTAAGGAGCTTTTCCGAGATGATCTTGCCTGGGAGTCTTCTGGGAAACTTCAGTGCTGGCTTTGGACTGGGGTTAGATTAATTGCTACGTAAGCATGTTACGACAGCTCATTTACATGTAGTACACACCACACATTGCTTGAATCACCTCGCACAAGCCTGTCACATTGACACACACACCTCACTTTGCTGCACCACACGCTTTCACACCTCACCATTGCATTAATCCCCCCCCCTACACACACACACACGCACGCACGCGCGCACACACACACACACACACACACACACACACACACACACACACACACACAAACACACACACACACACACACACACAGCTACATTATAATTTGCAACACCCCATACTGTACTGTAATGTATAACACTATTACACCTCACACTGTCTCACCTCACACTACCACATCATACTCCGTGGTACATCATACACTGCCACATCACACAACACACACTGTGGTACCTTAAACTGCCACACCACTGACTGCGACAGCATAGCACACACACACACACACACATACACACACACACACACACACACACACACACACACACACACAACGCCTACACAAGCCTCATACTTAGCAGTCAAACTTCACACAGATCTTGCACACAACTCAGTAACATCACACATTTCAATATATTACTCTTAACACTATCACAACACACTCTGACCTCCCCCCCCCCAGTATCCATCTTGTACTGCAGAGAGAGTATTCACACCTCCCTGTACTGTATATAATATGTATGTGGCACGCAATAAAAATTCCACGTAATGAGGCTAAAATCACATGACGATGAGAATGCATGGGAGTGGGGTTGTTGGAAGGAGAGGAAGATAAAGACAGGGATGGATGTATTAAGTTAGAAAATTACGAAGGAGGATGGTGTGAGACTTGCCTTCTAGTAGGAAAAAAGATGTCTTGAGATCATTTTAGAAGACAAGAACTTAGGACTGAAGCCAGACGGAAAGAAACATAATAAGGAAGAGGGAAGATATATATAGGTAGGCATAACTGAACACACATGTAGAGAAATACTGGTAACCTAATATTAAACTACATACTGGGTACCACGAGATACAGGTGAAAGAATCTTCAAGTTATTCGTTGGCTAATATTGAGTTTAAGAAACGTTATATCAACATGTGTGCACTTCTGAGCCATTACGTAGCTACGATTCTTGACGGCCTTGTGAGTGAATCATGAGGGAGATAATTTTCACCTACGAGGTCATTGGTAACTGTAGCTCCGTTGCGGCTGAGAAATTTGCTCATGTTGGTATAGCATTTAGTACTAAAACTTGCCAAATAATTATCTCCTAAAGTTTCTGACATCTCTCCGCACACTCTGTACACAGGCATACAGATCCAAAATTTGCTCCTTTTCCATTCACTGACGATGCGAGTATTGACATTTTTGCTGTTAGAAAAATAAAATAGAGGAAAAAAATGAGGGAGAAACCGGTTTTGAGAAACAGAAAGTGAAGGATTGGCCGGCAAAGTAACGTAGTGGAAGAAGGAGAGGAGGACGAGCACAAGTTCGAAGGATAAAGTAAAAGAAAAAATGGAATGTTAATAGAGAAGAGGTACAGAAGAGATGATGATGATGGGAGAATGAGGAAAGGAGGACGAAAGCAATATGGAAGGATAAAGCAGTCTGAGTATCTACAAGGAGAGAATAAGGAGAGAGAGGCCGAGAATGAGGGAAATGAAAAAGCTGGAGAGCACTGTGGATCTAAGTCGTAGCTTGAAAAATGAATTAGCACTAGGAAGACAGAATTATGGCTATAGGCAGCCACACAAACAGAATTAAGTAAACAGATTAGACTTAAGTGGGAACATATTATTAGAGTCGATCTAGAAAACAGTCGCTTTCGATATCGAAGGAAAATTTGGTGTTGACCAGGTCAACTTTATCACGGCAGTGTGTTCTATTAATATAAGTCTTTCAGTATTACTCGGTAGTGGTATTTACCTAATATCCGCAGTTTCCCAAAATTAATGGAGATTTTTATAGCCCAATGGCTCTAGAAGAAGGCTGTGTGTAGGTCGATGTGAAAGGAGGCAAGTAAAAAATAAACATAAATACATAATAAGATAGTTGCGGTAGTTTGGCCACATGGAAGGAATGCAATATTCTGTTGAACACTGTCTTACCCGTATTCATTTATTAAGGACACTTTATAACGATGATGATGAAGATGGTGATGATGATGATGATGATGATGATGATGATGATTGCACATTGCCAAGTACCAAGTTATCCATTTAAGACACACACACACACACACACACACACACACACACACACACACACACACAGAAGACAGACAGACAGAGACAGAGAGACAGACAGAGTATGAGAGAGACTTCAAAGTCCAGAAAGGCTTCCTGTATAGTCTCTCTCTCTCTCTCTCTCTCTCTCTCTCTCTCTCTCTCTCTCTCTCTCTCTCCCAAATGTGTCTTAAGTGGTGGTGGTCGTTGTTTATGTGGAACGATAAGGATCGGCTAAGGCGCGTCAGGGGTCAGACAAAAAGGAGAGAGAGAGAGAGAGAGAGAGAGTCTTAAGGATACCACACTTCGACTTTCCGGTTCTTCCTAGGTGTCTGACCTTGATGCCAATCGCAAGACTCATTGTTTAATTTTAAAAAATCGTATGAAAAAAGTAATAAAACAGAGAGAGAGAGAGAGAGAGAGAGAGAGAGAGAGAGAGAGAGAGAGAGAGAGAGAGAGAGAGAGAGAGAGAGAGAGAGTGGAATGGGTGGGAGGGAAAGGTAGGAAAATATGACAGAGTAATAAGGAAAGTTTGGAGGGTGAAGTGCTTGAAAGGATACAGCAGGGAAGAAAGGTTGCTGGTTCTTTGAAAGCAGTGATAAGAAACAGGGAAGTGAGCATGGAAGTGAAAAAGATACTACATGACAGTATTGTAATACCAACTCTAACGTATGGAAGTGAAGCTTGGACGTTGTTGGAAGGACACAAGTCAAGAGTGAGAGCAGTGGAAATGAGTTATTTAAGAGGAGCCTGTGGAGTCACATGGAGAGACAGGCTGACGAATGAGGATATAAAGGAGCGTTGTGGTGTGGAGGTGGATGTGATAGGAAGTGTTATGAGGAACACACTGAGGTGGTTTGGCCATGTGGAGAGGATGGTGGGTTAAAGAATGACGAAGAGAGTGTATGTGAGTGAGTTGGAGGGGGGAAGAGGGAGGAGGAGGTCGAGGATGAGATGGAGGGATGGGGTGGAGAGGTATATGAGAGAGGGGTGTGTGAGTTGGAAGCAGGGCAGTGAAATGGCGGGGGACAGGACGACGTGGAGGCGATTTGTTTGTGGCCACCCCAAACAGGATTGAGGCGTCTGGCAATAGATAGATAGAATATGGAAAGAGCTAAAAACCATAAGTCAGTAGCAGAGATGAAAATAAAGACAGAAATATGAGACCATATCAAAGAGGAAATTATGTTTTAGTATCTGAGATCATAAAAGAAAGAGTGTCAATACGGAAAAATAAAGGAAGATAAAAATTGTGGTCCTCTACTCTGGGCAATTTCTCCTGTGTTATGTGAACGGGTCAGTCAGCGTTGTCAATGCCTCTTCTACGTCATTTATTCATTCTTTCCTACTGCCAATACCACACCCACGCCCACATCAGCAGACAGAGCCGTCTCCACAACACAATATATACAATCAAAGGGGTTTCAGGTGGAGTGCTCTATATTGACCACCTTGTACGTAACAGAAATACAGAAATGAATACTGTGACCGATCTCACTGGGAATGTATGCTGTTGGATAATTCTCTCATTTTAATGCCTTTTCTCTTTCTTCCATCCTCATACCAGTTTCATCGTGGCAGAAATTAGGAGAGATGTGATGATAGTGATGATGATGATGAAGAAGAAAAGAGAGAAGAAAAATGAGAACCACACAGAGAGAAATGGCATGTAAACAAGGAAGCGAAGACTAATTATGAGGTAATGATGAAAGAAAAAAAAATGAGAAAAGAGAAACACGATCATTTAAAAGTCAAAAGCATGAAGAAAGAGAAACTACAAATAGCCATGACTTTATTAAAACAAAATAGGAAGAAGAATTAAGAAAGCAAATAAAATATTCCACGTGTTCTCTTCCGCCCGGAGAAGCGATAGGCGTATTTGAAAAACCAGTCTAGGAAGGTCCAGTTCTAGAGTGACGCGATAGTTGTAAGTGCGAGGGGAGAATGTTGGTAGAGATTGTGGTGGTGGTGGTGGTAGCAAATGTAGTTGTGTTGTTGTTGATGGTGGTGGTTGTATTGGTGGTCGTAGGTATGGTAGTGTTGATGGTAGAGGTGGTTGTGGTTATAATAAGTAGTAGTGGTGGTGGTGATAGATGCACCGTTGGTGGGTTTAGTTTATGTCTTGTTAGGTTAGGCTAAGTTACTTCGGTGGTGGTGGTAGATGTGGTTAGACAGTGGTCGCTGTTGTGGTGGCTCTGGCGGTGGCAGTGGTGGCAGTTGTGGCAATTATGGTGGTGGTAATAGTAACTTGTTAGTTATGTGGTGTGACATGTAGTAGTGGTTGCTGTTTGTAGTATTGTGGTAGTGGTCATGGTGTGGTATTGTTTGGAATGGTGGTTGTACTGGTAGCCTTGGCAGGGCGTTCGTAGGTGTTGCTTGTGGTGGAGGATGTGGTAGTGTTTTTGTTAATGGTGTGGTGGTAGCAGTTATCGTGATATTTGTTATTATAGTATTGATGATGGTGGTCGTGGTATGGCTATGGTTGTGGTGGTCGGTCGTGGTGGTAGTGGAGCCAGTGGTAGCAGTGGAATGAAATATCTGTAGAGGTGGTAAGTGCACTATAATGCTAATGGATATGCCTACTTCACATCTTGTTTATTCGCCGTGGTTAGACATACTCACGTTATAGTCAGCATGCAGTCTCCGTTTCCCTAACCTCTCTCCCCCTCCTTTCCCATTCCTCTTCTTTCTCCAGCTTCCCTTCTCTTCCGTCATCTCTTCCTTTCCATTCCTTTCTTATTTCCTCCATTCGTCTCGCTACTTCTTTCCCGCATACCTCTCATTCTCTGCCCTTCATTCTCACACCCCCATCTTCATTACCTTTTTCTTTTCCATCCTTCCCCCATTCGTTCCCTGCGTCTCCCCTATCTTCCTCCTTGCCCCCTTTCTTCTTCCCTTTCCATCCTCCCCCCTCTTCTTCCCTTCCCATCCTTCCACCACCCCCTTTCCTCTTCCCCCTCTCGCCTCGCCCCCATTTTTCCACAATACCCCTCCTTCCTCTTGCGCTCCCCCCTTGTTGTTTCCTTCCTTCTCTTTATCCTTCCCTCTCTTTTCCCTCTCTCTTCCTCTGCTTCACGTCAGTTCCCATTCTTTCCCCTTTTCCACAGTTGCATATCTTCTTTCCCCTTTTCTTCTTATTTTACTGTCCTTATCAAGTCAAAATTAAATACAATAGATGTAGTCTTCTCTCACACCAGAAGGTCTGCTCCTGCTTGCTTTCCTTTGTACTCTTTGCACTTTGTACTGTACCCATTCCTCTTTCCAACTCCTCTTTTCTTCTTCTTCTCTCTTCTCACCCATTCTCTTATTCTTCCTTTTCGTTCCCCTCTCTCCCCCTCCTTTCCTCCCTAACCCCAGCTCCTCTCCTCAGTGCACCGTGCGGAAGCTAACACCTCGTGTATCTTAGTAGTGATCTGAGTGGCCTGTCACCCCACACCACACGCTACACTGACTCTGCCAGTACGTCACTCCTCATGCTTCAGTACGTTGCTTAACCCCTCCCGACACTCACGGAACCCCTCCCCACCGCCACCTCTTACCGAACCCTTTACCTTCTTTCACTAACCCCGTTATCTTCCACTCACAAAACTCCTTTTTTTATTCACCACAGCCCCTTTACTTAGCAACTCGTCCTTCCATTCACTGAACACTCCCCGCTCACCACTCACTGAAAAGGTCTTCTTTCATTTTAAACACTAAACTTTCTCCCTTTCCGCCCTACTTCGTAACTCAACCTCCCTCCGTTCCCTGTCACTGACCCCTCTCTCCTCCACTCATTCAGCCCCCTCCCTCCCTCCCGAGGCCACGTCACTACAGCATATTTGTTCTAACTTAACGAACATTCTGAACTCTTTTCAGCTCAGTTAACAGTAAAGTGTAGTCAAACTGGACGACCAGTTTCAGAATTAACCATTCAGACTCTTTCCTACTCCATACGAGTACCTTATACTCATGCAACTGTTACTTAGTACTCGGTGTGGGAGTATTTGACTAGCAACCAAAGAGACTCGTTCCTACATCATAGATTATCCAAGGTTCATTAAACTTCATTCAACCACGGCTAAATGTTCAAGCTGTGGGAATGGCCAGTTCAATCACGTGAAAACAAACCGAAAAAGCTGTACTGTATGTGTGTGTGGGGGGGGGGGCTATTTAATCTCTCTCTCTCTCTCTCTCTCTCTCTCATGTCCAGTGCAGTGAATCAGTAAACGAGCATCATTAACATCATGTTCCACCCAGCAGGTCGCCATGCCAAGATAGTAAGGGTACATACATTAGGTAGCAGCAGAAGTGGAAGTACGAGAGCTGAGAAGGATATATCAGGTTACGAGTATTCACATCTTACTAATTTTCATTACCGATACCGTCATCTCTGCATCACCATCATCAATATGAAGACCCATTTTCATATACTCTATTTTAGCTTGCAACAGAGGATTTCATTCAGATAAAGAAGGACCTTTCGCGGTGACTGGTTAAAAAAATCAGTCACCATTAACCTTTTGAATAAAATTACTTATCATTTCAAAGCCAAAGGTGGCTGTTGTGTATATATACGCAACGACTTATCTTGCTCTTGTGTTCCTGAACTCGATTCTTCTGAATTCTCTACACTCTGGCTTCGGCTTTCCTGTCATTCTCTGACTAAATATATCTGTGCTGTTTACTTATCCCCTAATTCTACTGACTATCAAAAATTCTTCGACTATCTTACTTGTACGATGGAACACATTCTATCCATTTCTCCTTTCTCTGAAATCTCCATTCTAGGAGATTTCAATGTTCACCACCACCTTTGGCTCTCCTCTCCTTTCACGGATCCACCTGGTGAACAAGCCTACATCTTTTCTATCCTTAATGACCTAGAGCAGCTTGTACAGCACCCTACCCATATCCCTGACCGCCTTGGAGAGAGCTCCAACATACTTGACCTCTTCCTCACAACTAATCCTTCTGCTTACTCTGTTAATCTTTTCTCTCCGTTGGGCTCCTCCGATCACAACCTTATTACCTTAACCTGTCCTATCACTCCGGTACGGCCTGTGGACCCTCCAGGGAAACGTCGTCTGTGGCATTTTGGAGCTGCAGACTGGGAGGCCCTCAGGCAGTACTTATTTGATTTTCCCTGGAATGATTATTGCTTCCATGGCCGGGAGCCATCTGAGTGTGTCTTGCGCATTACGGAGGTTATTCTCTCGGGCATGGAAGCATACATTCCTTTCTCATATCCTTTGACTAACACAAGAAAGCCTTGGTTTAATCACGCTTGTTCTAATGCTGTCCGCAACAAGGAGAGGGCCTACAAAAGGTACTGGAGCCAACCCACCCCTGAATCACATCATCTTTACATTTCTGCCCGGAATCGTGCTAAGTCTGTTCTTCGCTCTACTAATAATAATTTCATCCATACTAAATGCTCTCAACTCTCCAACTCGAATTCTTCCCGCTCCTTCTGGCACCTTGCCAAAAATCTTTCTAACAACTTTACCTCATTATCCTTCCCTCCTCTTTTCTACTCTGATGGTTCTGTAGCTATTTCTTCTACTGATAAAGCAGATCTCTTCGCACAGACTTTCTCCTCCAATTCCACCTTAGACGATTCCAGTGCTGTTCCTCCATCACTTCTCCCCTCTGACTTCCTCATGGCTGACATTAAAATTTCTTCAGTTGATGTATTTTCTGCCATCACTGGCCTCAGTACTAACAAGGCATATGGGCCTGATGGGGTCCCTCCTGTTGTTCTCAAGAACTGTGCTTCTGTGCTTACACCCTCCCTAGGCAAACTCTTTCGCCTTTGTCTGTCAACTTGTACCTTTCCTTCTTGCTGGAAGTTTGCTCTCATTCAGCCAGTCCAAAGAAGGGTGACCACTCCCAACCCTCCAACTATCGTCCAATTGCTTTAACGTCCTGTATTTCAAAAGTTTTTGAGTCAATTCTCAATAGAAAAATTTTAAGGCATCTTTCCTATCACAACCTTCTTTCCGATCGTCAGCACGGGTTCCGTCAGGGATGCTCCACTGGCGATCTTCTCACCTACCTTTCAGACTCCTGGTCATCCTCCTTTCGGGACTTTGGCGAAAGCTTTGCCATTGCACTTGACATCTCAAAGGCTTTCGATCGAGTCTGGCATAAATCTTTAATTTCCAAACTGCCCTCCTACAGTTTCTATCCTTCTATCTGTGCCTTCATCGCTAGCTTCCTTTCTGGTCGTTCTACAGCCGCTGTTGTAGACGGCCATCGTTCTTCTCCTTGATCTATCAACAGTGGTGTTCCTCAGGGCTCTGTCCTATCACCAACTCTCTTCCTTTTATTCATCAATGATCTTCTAAGCTGTACATCTAACCATATCCACTCATACGCTGATGACCCCACCCTTCACCTTTCCATTCGGTTCCCGCAACGCCCATCTCAACAGTTACTTCAACAAACAAGGGATGAGGCTATGGCACACCTAATGTCTGACTTGGCTCGTATCTCTGACTGGAGTAAAAATAATATGGTTGTTTTTAATGCATCTAAGACTCAGTTCTTACACCTATCAACCCGACAAAATCTTCCACAGGTATACCCACTAATGTTTAATAATATTCAGCTTAATCCTGCATCATCCTTGAACATGCTTGGGGTTTCATTTACTCGGGACTTATCTTGGAAAGATCATATTACATCTCTTGTAAAATCTGCTTCCAAGAGATTGGGTGTGCTAAGCCGACTCCGCTCTTTCTTTACCCCTGCACAATTGTTGACTCTATACAGGGGTTTTATCCGCCCCTGTGTGGAGTACAACTCTCATGTGTGGGGTGGCTCCCCACATACAGCTCTTCTCAATAGGGTGGAGTCAAAGGCTTTTCGTCTCATTAACTCTCCTCCTCTTACTGACTCCCTTCAACCTCTGTCTGTTTGCCGCACTGTTGCATCTTTATCTCTTTTCTATCGCTACCCTAATGGTCACTGCTCCTCTGAACTGTCTGCTTGTATTCCTCCATCTCTGCGACGGGCGCGTAGCACCCGTCTGGCAGCAAACTCTCATCCCTTTTCTGTCCAACTCTCTAATGCAAGAGTTAACCGTTACTCCCAGTCTTTCATTTATATATATATATATATATATATATATATATATATATATATATATATATATATATATAACTCAGACTAGCACCATGGTTTAAAGAAGAGGTGGTGTACTCACGAGCAGGTGGGGAGAGCCATGCTGACGTCAGCTGGTGGCCACAACCTGCCTGCCTGCTTTGAAATGCGTACCAGAGAATGTTGTGATGCTGCATTACAGCACATTTCTTTTGTGTTTATTATGTAGCTTCCAAACAATGAGGGTGGGTAGCAAATTGTTTCTAATCTTGTATTTACCGTACAGTTTATGATTAGCCCGCCTAAACTTTCGTATGAAACACAGAAGAGTATAAAACCAAAGAAGTTGTAGAGATAGTCTGTTCCATTTCATAAACACCTTGACTACATAATAAAGTATATACACAAGAACATTAAGAGAAATTGGACAACATGAGTAGGATATGCGTATTCTACTGCTGAAATAAAACAAGTTTTTATACATTAGACGTCATCATTGGGAATATGAATATCCTTTCTTCCGTCTTTATCTCAGTTTTTCTCGCTATGTCTCGTCCTTCCCTCTGTCTTTTCCCCCCTCTGTCCCATCTCTCTGTTTCTCGTTCCTGCCTCGCTATACTTAATCCCAGTCTTCTTTCGAACTCCCTCGATCTCCCTCCTCTGTCCCTCCCTCTCCCTCTCCTTTCTCCATGTCTCCTTTACCCTACCTTCGTCCCCGTCTCTCCCTCATTCTCCTGTCTCCATCTCTCTCTCCTATGTCCTCTGTCTCTCCCTCACCCTGCTTTCTCCATCTTTCGCCCCGTGTGTCACTTCCTCCCTCTGTTGCCTTCTCACTCCATAACCGTCTGCACAATATCTCTCCCTCAGTCTATCTCCACCAATTAGCTCTTCATAAGCTTTGACATCTTCCAACTGTATTTTCTTGATGTTTCCACTTGCAGGTATATGCTAAAAAAATTTATCTACAGGGAATTAGGGATTTTCATATTTTACACCAAAGTCAGTAAAATAACAACATAGTTCCTGTATCCACTCCATTCCTTCATCTTTTTATCTCTTTCTCAGGACCGTAATGTTATATAAAAGCGCAAAAGTATGGTCTAGTATCCGATTTTCGACGATGATTTTTTGAAGCATGGATTATAATAAAACATGTCTCTCTCTTCTGTAAAACTGCTGCCTACACTGTGTAATGTGGGATGCGACTGTTCACATCTAACAATGAATGAGACAGGTGTTCCATACATGACAAAAACAGATTAATGACTTGTTTACATCTTTGTTTTCCCAGTTTTAATGATAAGGTTCTCAGCCTTTTTCTCTTTCTTCCCACACCGACCCAATCATTAGCGTCTCCGGCTCGTGTGTGGCAGCTGAGGGGAGATGAGCCAAGAGGGGGAGAGACGCAGTAAATTTCAGATCAGCATTTAACCTGAGACTCCGTGACGTGAGGGAGGGAAAATTAAGATCACGGTGAGGATCGAGTACAGTGGTGTCCCTGTTGCCATGACGATGCCCCTAATCAAAACAATGGCGTCCTTGTTGTCTTGACGGAGAGAACATCTGGAGGAAAAATATCATCCCAGACTTCTTTACACGCTACGGGAAGGGACAAGGCGGGTATTCAAGACGATGACTCGCAAAACACAGCGTTGAGGGAGGTTTCTTTTGCATAGTTATGGGAAGACCACACACACACACACACACACACACACACACACACACACACACACACACACACACACACACACACACACACACACACACACTCGACAGACGTCAAATGGTTGAAATAGTGAACCAGACACTACACCTTCATTTACCCTCACTCCATGATGCACGAGAAGCCTCTCAGCTGCAGTTCAACAAAAAGTCATCAGGTTCGCGTTAGTTAGAAAGAGGAAGATTGAAGGCCAGAACTGACGTTTTCCAATGCTGTCCAAGTACGAAATGGATGATTTTAGCGAGAAGTGTGTGTGAAAGATGCAATGTATCGTATATATTTGTGATTGCATGAATGAATAAATGAATAAATGATAGACGGACTCACTGACTGATTTACTGACTAAAGAAATGACTGACTGACTGACTGAATGAATGAATAATTGAATGAACGAACGTGTGAATGAATGGGTCATTGATAGAATTCCTCTCTGACTGACTGAGCGACTGAATGAATGGATGAATGAATGATTGCTAGAAAAATTGGCAGACTAACTGACTGATTGTATGAATGAATGGTTGCGGGACTGAATGACTGAATGAATAAATCAAGGGATGAATAATTAAACGAATGAACGAATGATAAAATGACTGACTGACTGATTGAATGAATGAGTGAATGAAAGACTATCTGACTGACTGAGTGATTGATTGACAGACTGTCTGACTGACTGACTGAATGAATGAATGAATAAATGAATGAACGGTAGTGACTGGCGTGTGCATGATCAACACGGACGGGTAGCTGTCCTTGATCAAGAACATGTCTGAGGAGTACGTACGGGAGGGTCATGTGTTGTCGGAATAGGTAGACAGGTAAACGAAAACAGTGTGTGTGCGGGAAGAAGACATAAACAGAGAAAAGCAAAGGATTAAAGTCAGAAGGAGAGACGTAAACAGGCCAAAGACGACATATAGGCAGTAACTGAGGGAAGGATTACAGCAGAATCGGAAGGAGACTGAGGGAGAGAGAGGGTGGAGAGGGGAGGAGAGAAATGCAATAAAAAAACACACACACACACACACACACACAGACGACCCAGCAGACTGACAGGCAGACAGGAAAACGGCTTTGACCACACAGAAACAAAGAGAATGAAGGTGAAGGGGAAGGGAGGGTAGGGGAGAGAAAGGGGAGAGACACGAGAAAAGGAAGATAAACTAACATGTGGGAAAAGTGTGCGAAAAACACACACAAAAAGAAACAGAAAAAGAGAGCAAGGGGAATGGGTGAAAAAGAAGATAAAATTAAAGATACAGATACCAGCAGTCAGATTAGAGAGAGAGAGAGAGAGAGAGAGAGAGAGAGAGAGAGAGAGAGAGAGAGAGAGAGAGAGAGAGAGAGAGAAATTGGTCATTCTAGATAAAAAGAACTACAGGCGTTGATAAAGTGAAGAGACTCAATTCCCACACGTAGTATTCAGCACAATAATGGTAGATTAGGGACCTTTAAAAATACCTCCACGTTGTTCAGGCTTGTCATATATTCCCTCAGGCTCCTGTGACTCACTCTCAGGTGAATGAAATCGTCTGGCATTAAACAAACCAGAATAATGGACTTGTACCGACCATGAGAGGGTTAATGGTGACATAATTAACACTCTTAGGCTTCTCCATATCATTTGATATTTGCTGGAGTAAAATACTAGAGTTCTTCCAACCATGAGAGGAGTAATGAAACAGATATGTGAAAGGCTGTTTCTACGTATAATGCAATGGTCACTCTGGTAATGTATACTGTATATTTCTTTATGATGTCTGTTGCCTTTCTGATGATTTTCAATATTACATATGTTATCGAGAGAGAGAGAGAGAGAGAGAGAGAGAGAGAGAGAGAGAGAGAGAGAGAGAAGAGGTATATTATATTGACCCCACACCCACACTGCCTTTCCCCCGCCACCAATAATGCAACAAACATGGTATTGCCAATAAATTGCTTGCACTGGGTTTTCCTGCTCACTCTTATTTCTTTTCCTGCTAGGTGTGTGCATGACCTATTATAATATGTGCTCGGTATGGGTTTCAAAGATAGATGTTAGTTGTTTCCTTAACCTCTTCAGGAGAATTATGCTGGTCATTTACCCCTGAATACGGTTCGTTTTTGTAGAGAATTATAAGCTTTTTCTTAACTTCAATTTGTTAAAGAAAAGCAAAATGGACTAGACTGTAGTAGCATATAAGAACCATATACTTCGGAAGTGATAGAATGTAAGTGGATTATTCTTTTTGTTTGGCTTTTTCCATCATCGAAACATTTACAGTTGGACATGATCAAGGTTAACTTAACGCGAAATACCAGATAAACTTACATTTATTTGGACGCACATTATTTGCCATATATTTAGATTCATGCAAAAGATTTATGTTCCCTTAACCTCTTCAGTACGATAAAGTCTTTTTGTGTGTTTTTCTTGCAGTCATAAGACATTTTAACTTATACTATTAGCAGACTTTTTTCAAACTGGGGCTGTACTTAGATACTTTCCTAAGCCTAAGTTTTGCATAAAACTGGTTGTGTACAATTATGTCTTCACTTATCGTTATTGTTGTCGCATAACCCTGGTCTGTCTGGCCGAGCACACCTGCTGACTACAGATAAGCATCTGCTTCTGTGTGGCTGTCCTACAGGTACAGTACAATACATAAATCGTGGAAGGGATCTGATGCTTCCATATGGTAGACAGCGCCTCACCAGGGTTGAATCAAGGTCCATACCACGGTAGTAGGTGCCGGGAAATAACTGAGGAGGTATGGCTCCCGAGTGGACGCATCAGTTGCTCCACCCAGAGTGTACAGCGCTACCACGTGTAGGCTCCTCGTCAGTGCCAGCCATTTCAGTCAGATAAAGCTGACCATTATTCTGAGAAGTTATAGAAAAGCAAAACACTATTTGGTAATAAGTTAACTGTTTTTTAGCCTTATTTATCACGTAAATGGTTGTGATCCTTTATAAACCCTATCTACGAAGAGGATAGATATAGCCATCAGTTATCTCTTCAGTACAAGAGCCTCCCCTTAACTTCATAAAAATGTAAGTATCCTCAATAAACTATTTAACCCATTGGTGCCCAGCGTGCAATATAATGGACAGGACTGGGCATTTTCAAAATTCAATAATGAAGGGAACCCCGGGGTAGGTATCTATGAGCTTCGCGACTATGAGCCGATAGGCGGAGGACGGTACGCTTAGTACCCGTCCAGCAAAATCCCTCTCACAGGAACTCTGGCCACTAATCGGTTAAAGATGCCTCCACATTGAAAAGATTAATATTCATTTAACTCGTATTCTCTGGACCTACAGAAGAGATATTTGTGCGCACAGAAGAAATATTTGGGAGCGTGGTTGACATATCTGTATGCACTCAAGACCAATTGAACGCGTTCTATCTGCAGCCAGACGCCGTAATCCCTTACAAGGGGTGGCCTGTCTTTGTACCTGTCTTTCCATTTGTCTCTGTCTGTCTGTTTGTCTGCCAGTCTGTCTGTCTATGATCTGATCCCTGAGCTCATCTAGGAAAGCCAAGGAAAAAAGAAAGAAAGAAAAAAAAAAAGCTTCTCCATCACCTGTCACTCTACCGATCCCTGCCTTAAGGTGTACTCCTCCTTTATCTTTACGTCTCTAATTGATTCTAATGTTCAAAAATGTTTGACGCCCAATTTCGCCCATTTAGTCTGATACCGTACTTCTTATTTTATTTTTGTTGTCACCAGAAAATTTTATTCAAGTTAGGACAGACCTCTTGTACTGGAGGGGTTAGTCAATGTTATATCAATCCCTCCATTTCGAAACATCCATCCAGAGCTGAATGAAATCGTCTGGTGGTGCCTCAAAATGAAAAAGACGCCACTTGACTGAAGGTACGGACCCCCGTTCTTTTCATCCATTCCAGACACATCTGTTAGAATAACTTTTTTTTTTTTCCTTTTTCTTTCTGCTGATCGCTTTTCCGTCTGATACTATTCCTTTACTTATTCGCCTGTTTGTTTCGAACATGGTACAATTGTCATCATCATCATCATCATCATCCGGACCTCTTTTCCCACCCTAGGGCAGGGTGAGGAGCGTCCAGACAACCCAAATTTGCCCAGTCCAATGGGCCACGCTTCCATTCACTCACCATTCAAGCCCCCGGAATCCTGGCTCTATCGGATACGCCAAAAATATTCCCAACGCACTGTAGGTTCACATAAACATATCCGATAGAGTCAATAAGGAAACTGTCACGTTAAAAAGGGGTGCCAAATCCCTGACCACGCGCTTCTCCTGACAATATTCATCCAGCCAGCTCGATCTCTTGTCAGTCCCCAAGCCTCACTGACTTCCAAACCTTTCTTCCTCACACGCTAATCCACCATATCTCTCCTTGGCCTACCTCCCCGCCTCCCTCCTTCAAATTCACTTAGATATACTCTTTGCACCACTCTATTGTTATCCATTCTCTCCACATGACCATACCATCTCAGTACACTCTCTCTGATTCTGGTGTCCACAGACTACCTCACTCCACATCTTTCACGAATCACATTATTTCGTATCCTATCCACTCTCTCTACTCCACATAGATTTCTCAGCAGTCTCATCTCCACTGCACTCACTCTTTACTTTTCATTTTCATGCCACACCAGAGTCTCACATCCATATGTTAAAGTGTGCACTTACACTTTTTCATGTAAGCCTCGTGCAGCTGCAACACTCAAGCCTCTGTTTCACATCAAGGCCTTCATTGCACTAGCTACTTCTCTTCCTTGTGTCACTCTACTTTCCACTTCCTTTGCACATTTTCCTCTCGTTTCTATCAGTGTACCCAGGTATTTGAACTCTTTCACCAATTCCAGTCTCTCCATTCACTGTAACATCACACTGGGAGTCACCTTCTCCCTCAGTAACCATTACTTTACTCTTCTCTTCATTTACTCTCAAGGCACGACGCTCACAGCCATCAGCGAAACTCTGCACTAGTCTACCAAGTTCTTGTCAGGTATTTGCAAGTATCATCAGCATACAGCAAATCTGAGATATTCCATCCATCACCATTCATTACCAACGCCATCCCCCTGTCCATTACTCGTGTTTATACTTCTCTCATCGCCCTATATATATAGATTATATATATATATATATATATATATATATATATATATATATATATATATATATATATATATATAGATGTATGTATGTATGTATGTATATTGAACAAGAGAGAGAATGAGTGACAGATGGGGGGGAGGGATGGAAAGGCGGACAGATTGAGGGGGGGAGGGGGAGGATCAAGTGTACCAACTCTTACTGCGTATTCACTCAGTGCCAGTGATGGTTGCAAAGAGTATCGAAGCATGGGGTGCCAAGAATTATTTTAGTGGGTGTACAACGTCCCCTCTCTTGGCATGCGCTCATAAAGCACACTTGACTGGTTTGTGAGGGATCCAGGGAGATATGTGCACTTGGTCTTCTGACCCCAGTCATCCTCAGCCCTTGGTCTCCTTGGGGTCTGCATTGTAAGTGGCTTTGGAGACTCCCAACAACTCTTCCTTACCGAATTATCTTGCACAAAACACCTCGGTATCCTTAAGTATGCCATTAATGTGAACTATGCTGATGTTAAAACCATACAAATAATATACAAAATCATGTCATAATGAAAATAGGAAAATACGTCAATGAACACGTGGTGCTAAGCAGCCTCCTATGCCGCCGATAATACGAAGCTGAGGTTAAACTCCATCAGCGAGAAGACACAGCCTTTCTTTTAATTATGCTGCTTTGACATGAAGGAGTCAAGATGCATCCAACTCTTCCAGTTTGATATGTCTCTCTGAACCAAAACATAATCGTTGCAAGAGTGAATTACAAATAACTCCCTTGGGCTGAAGGAGTTAAATCTGGTTAGTTATTTGCGTATACCCTATTTTATTTAACATTATATGCAAATCCCTTAAAAAGGATACGTTAGAACATTTGCCGATTTATTTATTCGGTTTCACTCATCTTGCTAAACCGAGGTCAGTTAAGCAAGATGGAAAGCTTACATGATGATAATGAAGACTCGTATGTATTTATAAGACATCCTAAGACATTTCTACGATATAAAAGTCATTAATAAAGGTAACTGTTAATAAAAGTTGCTGCTTTTTGTGTTCTGTCATTTTAATATTCACTGATATGAGTGTGAATATGTGTATGCTGTATGATTGAAAGTAAACATAAATACAATTGATATCAAGCAGAACTAGAGTTTAGGTGAGTTTATAAATAGCGTGAAATATTAGGTAGTTGTATGAGTGAAGATAAACTTATGTACAAACAATTTTAGGACAGTTTAGAAATACGGTAGCAGTTTAGAAATGGAACAGCAGCTTTGAAATAGGGCAGCAATTTACAAATGGGACAGCAGTTTAGAAATATGGCAGCAGTTTAGAAATGAGACAGTAGTTTTAAAATGGGATAGAAGTTGAAATTGTACGGCAGGTGGTGCTCAAGCCTTAGTGGGTAAGCAGTAACGGGTTCTGGGAGGAGGGTTGGACAGGTATGTTTAGGGGCTGTAATGGAAGGGTATATTTATCATGACACACGTTAGTCACGGTAATAAATCTCAGGCATAGATGCCAAAATATTGGGTTATTATCATCCATTAATTTAGTTTCTTGTGTTAAACGCACATAAACCCCAAGCATAGACTGGTACAATACATTTATGGTGTGTGTGTGTGTGTGTGTGTGTGTGTGTGTGTGTGTGTGTGTGTGTGTGTGTGTGTGTGTGTGTGCTGAAGTTTTAGATGGTAAAAAAAAAAAATGCTTAATTCGTTTCACAGGGCACTTTCATGCTGGTTTCCTGTTGCTGTTTGTGGATCCTGTTGACCCCATCTGTTGCAATGAATACACAGCGTGGCTCCTCGGTCCTCTTATAAATAACGATGTATAGCCATATCTTTTCTGACAACATATTCCTGTTCCTTTAAATCTTATATCTAAAAATGGCATATATCAATGATTCAGTGTTATTAGTGGTTTTAGGTAATATATTTGCTGTCAATAAAATGTCGGATGGATTATGGTGTATATGATCTTAGAGCCTGCGTGTATATTTGCATAATGTATAAAACATTTTGACGGGTATATAATTATATCTCCGGCAGAGTACAGTCATAAACCATGCACATCTCGGGTTAGGCTGTAGACACGCCACATAAATGTATTCATGAGGTTGGGAGAGGAAAATGGTTTTAACGACCTGAAAATTACACCTTACCCACCACTGGCAGGTACAGTCATGGTCATGGTGGTGGTGCAGAGGAGAAAGCACTCAGTGGTGGTGCAGAGAAGAAAGACTGAGGGGGAGTTAGCGAAAGATAGTGAAACAAAAGAGGAATATAAGCAATCAGTTTCTTCCAAGTTCGGGCCTTCACATAGCATACAACTCGTTACGGCCAATTTTATGTAGGGGAACAAACTTTGTCCAAGAGACTAACTGGCCAGGGTATTAGAGGTAGGATAATAAACAAGAACATGGACAGTCAATTTTTACCAAGTCAACTTTCTCTTAAAATATGACGCAACAACAGAATTTCCATCCAAGTGTCCAGTTTTACCGTTGGATGAACAGGGACATAAGGGATACAAACTTTGCCTAAGAGTCTGACCGGTGCGGGACTCAAAAGAGTGGGAAACGCAATATGAAGCGCTGCTTTATCACCTTCAATAGAAGCAGCCCTACCAGTTTTATCTTTATTACTTTTACCAGCAGCATGTCTTCATCATCATCATCATCAACAGCAGCAGCAGCAGCAGCATCAACGACAACAACAACAGCAACAACAACAGCAACAGCAACAACAACAACAACAGCAGCAGCATAAGGAGATCACTGGCTCAAAAGCCAGAACCACAATCAGGAACATACCAACCACTTTCACTGAAGCTCTTCACCCAGATACTCAGCAATTGAATTTACTTCTGAAAGGATAGGGACTTAATGGATACATACTTTGGGTCGTATTCTAAGTGACTTTGGAGATCGCGTAACACATTATCATTAATTAATTATTATACACATTACACCTCAAAAGCAGTTTTGTACGTTGCTGATACAAAAAGTATCGATATTAACAGGACACCATCGCGGCACCCACGCCCACATACATCAAGCATCTGCAGCAGCCATACAGGCCCCCCTCCCCCCTCATACACGTACTTCAGATCGCTCGCATACTCTTTGTCAGAGGGAGAGAAAGAGAAACAAAGAGAAAGGGAGATTTGCATTTCGTACTCCGCTGCAAGAACCTTCCCCACCATCATACACGAGTAGCAATAAGAACACAACACCTTGGTAACAATCTGACTTTCTCTCTCTTCCTCCACGCCCGCCATATGAAAATGATATGGAAATAGCAGTACCACCCGGGGTTGCATAAGAACTGTTCTGGATCTGAAGGGGCATTAAATCAGCGCGTGATGGTAGTCAGTCGGAGTCACTTCAGGAGTCACTAACCTCTACCACTGAGCAATATCGGATCACTGGTAAAACATATTGGCAAGCATCTCCCTTGATACTAACTGATCTGATTAAATTGTAGTGACATTAGGAGTGAATTCATATGCCACTAGAAAGAGTACAGCAGGTAAGTCATGTTCCGAGGTTAAAGGATTGAATGGAAATAATTCTTAACGTCAGGCCTCTGCGTGTTTCCCAGAAGTGGGTAATATCACCTGACGTTAATATATATATATATATATATATATATATATATATATATATATATATATATATATATATATATATATATATATATCCATCATCCAATCCTACATTGCCCCATGAGTAGCGTAGGAGCCCAGGGCTAGGCAGTTGGTCCCGACATTTAAGGTGAGAGTGACCAGCCTCACTCATCCCTGGGTGGCACTGCATGAGCAATCAACCCCAACCATTCCTTGGATATAAACCTTCACAGGCTCAATCCGATTGGAGCGCAATAATTACCCACTAAACCTCCAGGCGCCAAAATTTGGTTATATGGTTACCATCCAGCGTAGTAAATGGTTTCCTGGTGTACAGGAAACCATTTGGCTTGTCACTAAGTGTAGAGTCACCCACAGGCAGAAGGAAGAGGAAACAATGAAGGAAAGAAAGACAGAAGAGGGACTGTAATATCATCCGTAGGCAGAAGGACAAGGAAAGAATGAAGGAAAGAAAGATAGAAGAGGATGGAAGGAATGATGGAGGAGAGGAAAGGGCAGACACCCGACAGCAGCACTACATTGAGTAGTGGTCCCAGGCAATCATTTTTGTGCTGACGTATGAACACAACAGGATATCTAGTCAAAGATGCCACATATACTTGGAGGAAATCGGGTGAAAATTGACGATTTTATGCCCATGTGAAATTTTAGGCCCAACCCACCTGACATTGACCCCCTTAGCGTTAACTGGGGGTGATCCCTCTGATGTAATGGGGCATGGGTATAGGATGCAGATTTGAAAGATGCACCCTTAGGTTTTGGTTTCATGTCGATATGAGAAATTTGAAGAGAGTTATGGCGAAAAAACAATTTTAATCCGTCCCCGTTTTTTTATTATATATATATATATATATATATATATATATATATATATATATATATATATATATATATATATATATATTTTTTGGGGGGGGCTACAACCTGGACCTGGGCCAAATTTGGCCCAGAATTTAATCAGGTAATCAGAAAATCATAGCCCATCATCCCTGTAATTTTAGACAAAACCGCACCAAAGTTATTGCGTAAAATTGTTAACAGACAGACAGACAGACAGGCAACCAGACAGACAGGCAGACAGACAGACAAACAAACAAACATACAAACTGAGTGAAAACAATACCCGTCCCCGAGCCCCTCCGGGACGGGGACCGGTAATGGAGGTAAGTGCCGAGGACAAAAAGTATATCATTGATATACATACACACTCAAACCCACACAGCCTCCAACACTTAAGCCGTGTCCGCATCATAACCATATTATCATTCACGCCTCTCGAAACACACACACACACACGCACACACAAGTAACTTTGAGGGTCATCCATTCCCTGACACCAACGCTCATAGAACCTTCCTTTATCACTCTCACAACAACACTCCACCACTCATCACCACAATAGCTTCACACCCAAGAAATAGGCCCTGAAGCCTTTGTCCAGAATCGGACACGTAAAAAAAAAAAAAAAAAAAAAAAACACGCAGACACTCAATCACTCGCCATGACATTCCCTTCACACTCCAGTAATTTCCTTCTACATTTCCCCACACATAAATGTCTTTTGCTAACGGACCACAATGAGTTCCGGAAATCGTCAGATGATATTTACTGTTTCATCTGATTGAAGTTTTCACAAGCCATTCCTATTTCGATAAACTTCAAGTACCACTCAGCTACTTCTTAACCTCCAGTTGAAAAGACAGCGTTTGGAATTAGCCAAAGTGATATAGGCGTCCCCAGAATTTTAACACATTCAGACCTTTGGCTTTTTTCTGTTTGGAGGCAGTAATATACAACTAAGGAGGAGTCTGGTAGTATAATGATTTGTGGAATTTGAGCTTACGCTGCAAGTTGTCTCACAAAAGGTGAATAGAATAGTTGTACGGCAGCAAGAATCAGCTAATGAAAAAATTTTCGAGTTGAAGGATTTAAAAATAAATCAATTTTAGAATCGAAAATTCCCAACTCCATTACTGGCCCTTTCACCAACAGTCATTCGTAATCGCTCCACTTATTTAGCCAATCTCTCATGCGGGGTGTTCACCATCCAACCTTAACTCCCAGTCACCTATTTTCACCCTTCCCTTTCAGCCCCTTTCCCCACCCAGCTCCTCTCCATTTTATTCATGCACCAACCTTAATTCTCAGTCACATATTTTCACCCTTTCCTTTCAGCCTCTTTCCCCACCCAGCTCCTCTTCATTTTATCCATGCACTCTCCCCACTCCTATTTCATTTCACTTCTTTCCTACTCCATTTCTCCTCCTTTATCCCCTTTCCATTTCACTCGTTCTCTCCACTCCCCTTTATCCCCCTTCCCTCAACACATGACGGTGGTGTTGCGATTCCTTCAATCTATTTATTCAAGGATATAAATGGACAAAACCTGATGACTCGGAGGCGGGCCAGAATGTGCTAGTGTGTGTGTGTGTGTGTGTGTGTGAGAGAGAGAGAGAGAGAGAGAGAGAGAGAGAGAGAGAGAGAGAGAGAGAGAGAGAGAGAGAGAGAGAGAGAGAGAGGTTTCCTTTGTCTATAACCCCACCCTACCCAAGCTTCCATACCTCACATTCGACCCTTTTCTTAATGCCATTTCCTCCCCTTTTTTTTTTTTTATACTTCTCATCTCTTGCCTGTTCTTGATTTTTTAAAAATTATTCTCACTCTCATTCGGTTTCTTATTATCAACAATTCTCACTCTCACATTATCTAAAGTTAATTTTGTCCAAATTCCCCACACTTCCCCGAATTTGCACTAGTCATTCTGTGTGTGTGTGTGTGTGTGTGTGTGTGTGTGTGTGTGTGTGTGTCATTTCCTTCGGTAACCAAGACATCTTTCTCAAGATTCCAATGCTGTTAAAACCTTAGCGCTATATTCTAAATGACTTTAAAGTTTTTACAAAACCTCTTCCTTCGCACGTTACTTCTTATTATCCTCTTATATGTTACTGATGCAAATTAATTCAAAATGAAAGCGATGTGAAGAACGCAAGAGAATATTACATTGTCAGATGGTGTAATATGGAAAGATAATCGCTAAGGAAAATGTGCTACGAATACTCGTGTGTTAATAATACTGTCGTTAGTACACAGCGTAATTCAAGTCACTGGTGCCTTGACGCCCATCTGTAACCACAAGACCATCGAATTTATCCTTATCCAGGGGGTTTGTGCCTCTGTCTTCGGAATCTTTTTTTTAGCGGTTGTAGAAGATGCTATGTTTGGCTGAAGTGACTGGTTATATATTTAGCAAGATTCTTACCAACTTACATTATAAACAGTTTCCATATAGCAGTTTATTGTCATCAGTAATCGCTTTCTTCTCCGCATTTTTCATTTTCATATTCGATCATGTTTGACTGTGAAATGTATGGTAGCGGGTACGTGTGAAGACAAAAAGTATAGACAAGCAGTCAAAAACACATCTTAATCCCACTGAAGTTTGCAAATATAGTACAGTCGAGAATAAAACTTTGCCTTGTATTTCACTGTTTCTGCTTCTCGAGTTTCCTTGTTGGCTAATATCCGTAAGCTGTGAGACGTTTGGTGTGTTTCTCTGCCCACGTGATTCTCTGATGTGTCATGGAAGAAAGTGAAGGACATGCCGTAATTGTGGCGTAGACGGAATAGCGTAAGAGAGAAACTTGTATCCCTGAATGTACCAAAGGGGTGGGGATCATGAACTATGGCTCTGGTAAATGTGTATTGATCAGTTCAAATGCAAATTGTGTACCCAAATGATGGCACACGTGCATGTAAAATCTCTATCTCGCTGTACGGCACTACACCCACCCTCTCTCCTGTTCGTGCGTGATCGACTGAGCTTCTAAATGTATGTATGCAAAAGGTAAACAAGTAACAATGGGCAATGTTACCACCACAGCTTAACTTTTAGACCAAGGGAAATGTACAGTACAGTGAAATGGGATATTCTCAGATAAACACCCACAGGGCTCCAAGTGTATCATAAAAACTATCGAGATTCCTACGTTCTTCTCCGTACCTTCTTTACCCCTGCACAATTGTTGACTTTATACACGGGTTTTATTCGCCCCTTTGTAGAGTACAACTCTTATGTGTGAGGAAGCTTCCCTCATACAGCTAGTCTCAATAGCTGGAGTCAAAAGCTTTTCATCTCGTTAACTCTCCTCTTACTGGCTCCCTTCAACCTCTGTCTCTTCGCCGCACTTCTGCATCTTTATCTCTTTTCTATCGTTACTTCAGTGGTCACTGCTCCTCTGAACTGTCTGCTTGCATCCCTCCACCTCTGCGACGGGCGCGTAGCACCCGTCTAACAACAAACTCTCATCCCTTTTCTGTCCCACTCTCTAATGCAAGAGTTAACCGTTACTTCTAGTCCTTCATTTATGCAACAGGACAGCTCTATTGTCTCCCTCAGTCCGTATATCCTACTTCCTGTGTCTCCAGTCTTTCAAACACAGTGTGTCCAGGCATCTCGAAATGAATGGATCTTGAATGTGGCTGTCTTTTGTACTGTTTTTATTTTTTTCTTGGAAGGAACGGTTTGCGGGCTCCTGGCCTTTAGTTCCTTGTTCCTTGCATAAAAATAATTAATCCCTTCGACACACTAATGTCTTTTGAAGTTTATTCTTTGTATAGCTTGACGATTTTCTTCTGTTTGGGAAAAATACTTCAGACTCGAGGGTCCTTGATCAACCCCTTCAGCATTAAATCTACTTCCTAAGTTGAGTAATAAATCTGGGAATAGCAAGAATAAAGAAAACGTCACCGTACTCCAAAGGGTTAAGGTTTTGAAAGAATGGAATAAGGTCACTATGTTAGGCACAAAAACTGCACCATCATAATGAGAGAGAGAGAGAGAGAGAGAGAGAGAGAGCAGAAACTAACACAGTCTGGTACCGGTATACAGTGTCTGAGAGCGAAAATCTGGTGGGGATCTTGTTAGTCAGGAACAACACTTAGCCTAATATTCCACCATTTCCCACTGCCCTCTGCTGGCTAGTGAACCTAACCTGAGAGAGGCTTTGTATGATTCACTGCCAACAGATGATCCTCTGTGATATGATGCATCAAGGAGGAGAGTGATGGAAGTACCCTAAGTGTAAAATGGATAGGTAGTACTACTAGACGTAGAGTAACAGTGGGGAAAACTTTTGTCTCTGTACTCATATTATCGCCTGCTCGTGTCTTACAGATAAATACGCAAGAACCATCCCGATGGACGTCCTCATCTCCACATGAAGGAAAACTAAATGAACCATGATGAACTTATTTTCAGCAGTGGTCTCAGTTTCGACTGCTAACTTGTTCATTACGTAAGGGACGTGGAAGATACTGTAAACCCAGTTTATTTCGCTTGGGTGATTTCAACTTAGAAGAATCAGTATAGCCTTCATTATCTCTTTCACTATCAGGTGGGTCTCCCTTAATGAATGAAATAGTCTCTGTCTGTCTGTCTGTCTGTCTCTGTCTGTCTGTCTGTCTGTCTGTCTCTCTCTCTCTCTCTCTCTCAGTCGTATTATATAAATGCTGTCTAGTCCCAGCTTGTCTTCATTTCTTCTCAGTCTGCCTGTTTCTTTCTCCCTGTTTGTCACTTCTCTGACCCTTCTCACTGTCATTGTCTCTCTGTCTGTCTTTCCCTCTCCTCCAGTCCGCCTAATGCTTCTTGTATACCCCTCCGTGTTTTATCCTTCCTCCATATTCTTCCTCCATTCATACTTTCCCTTCCATCCTTATTTTCCTTCATTACTATCTCTTCTTGTCTCTCCCTACCTGTGCCTCTCTCGTCTCTCATCCTGTCTCTTACTCTCTCCTTGCCGCCCTTATTCTCCCCTCCTTCTCCACTGTCTCTCCCTTGCCCTCTAAGCCTCATTTTCTCTCCCACCCTGCCTGTTTCTCCCTAATTCCCACCCTGTATCTTACTTTCATCCTTCCTTTCCTCTCTCCTTGTTTGTCTCCCTCATTCACTGTGACTCTCCCTCCCTGACCTCCTACCCCGGGTCTCACCCTCCCACTCACTCATAACGGTATCTGTATCCCAGGCACAAAAAGAAACAGCGCGAGTTACATAGAGTTACATAGATACACAGACCACACAGACTTTACGGTCCCTACGAAGCCGTCCGGCCTTAATACTAATACAGTGTTGTAATTATAGGAGCAGGAGAAAAGGATGGCACAGCAGAAGAGAGAGAGAGAGAGAGAGAGAGAGAGAGAGAGAGAGAGAGAGAGAGAGAGAGAGAGAGAGAGAGAGAGAGAGAGAGAGGGAGAATGAGTGAAACGCACCAGCTGTATGGCTATCTGTTTCACTCTTCTTACATGTTTTCCTTCTCGATATAACTCATCATCAACGTTGTTGTTGTTGTTGTTTTTGGCTTCTGGTCTAGTCGCATGTATCTTTTACAGTCTCTTGGTTAATGATCTAATTTTTGTCCAGTCGTAATGGACAAAGTCGTTAATTGCGAGACATTACTTTCTTGTTAATACTTACACTCGTTCTCTTTGAAAAGTCTCGCTTACGACGAATAACATTGTTTGGTGACATCCGGGTTAAAACGTATATTTCTTAGAAAGTTTTTGAAAAATAAAAAGGCAGGCAGTGGATTTGCTACAGAGCTTACAGTTTAGACCACCAACACGGCAGATAAAACATTGAATGCAGCTTGCTACATCCTCACTCAGCTGTCTTGGCGTCACTGACGTCAACTGTGTTGTGTGCTAAGATAGGGTGTGCATCAGTTTACGGTTCAGAAGTGTGGGGACGAGGCACTTCACACGATTTGTAGATTTGTATTTACCCATTCCCACAGATTAGGGGGACTTTCGCCTGACTGAGAGGAGGACATGTGGCGGAAAGGTATATTAAGGCTAAGCCGAAAAACGCGAGAGGATTAAAAGGGTAATCAGGTAGGTGAGAACAAGTGGCACGGAATAATCGAGCGGAGAAAAGAAAGACGAAGAGGAGAAGGGGTAAGGATACTGGGGAGATAAGCGTACAGAGGGATGACGGGGATAGAGAAGGCTGTGGAACAGAAGTTATTGGGAGAGTAGGAGTACAAAGGAGTACAAAGACAACCAAACAGCAACAGACTTGTTGGTCCATTCGATTTGTTTTTTCACAAGATTCATAGCGACTAACGTTATCATTCTATTGGTCAAAACGAGCGCTTGAAGTCCAGGAGGCAACTTAGGAGAGAAGAAAGGGGAAGGTAAGAGAAATATGTTTACAGAGAAGTGAAGGATGGAGGTAGTGGAAAGGGAGGGGGGTTAGAGGGGAAAAAAAGATTATAGGGAAGCTAGAGAAGGGAGAGGAATATGGATGGGGGAGAAATATGAAGGGGGCCGGGAGAGGGAGAGAAAGGATTTGTGAAGAAAGGAGAAAAGTGGGGAAGGGAGGGGGAGAGGCGACAGAAGATAGGTGGGTGAACAAGTGTTTGGCGGGAGACAGGTGTGTAAACTGGTAATCCTGATTTATTGTTGTCAGGTCTTTGAATAGAGACCTGAGGCAGAAGAATGGCTTTAGTGCTGGTCCTCCCCTTCACGTACTTTGTTCTTGAGTCTGTCAGCCTGACCCTGCGAGATTAACAATTCCTGGTGATATGCCCTTGTGTGGTGTTAAAGGGACGCCAGTATTCCAGGCACAAACACTCAAGTACCTGGGAAGACAGAAGAGCCTCAGCAGGTGTCATGGTTAGGCGTGGAATTTGTCGCGGCCGAGAAACGCTCACAAGCACACCAACAGACCTTACACGAGTGGCATATGGGTGGTTGTACTGGACATGTTTATTTATTCATTTATTATTTTTTTTTTGGGGGGAGGGTTAGTCACCTGAGAGGATGTGATAGTTTAGAAACATAGATTATCGTGATGTGTATGCGGCATGTGCGATAAATGTGTGATTGATAATGCTGTCGAAAACGTGTGTGTGTGTGTGTGTGTGTGTGTGTGTGTGTGTGTGTGTGTGTGTTTTAAAGAGAGTAAAATGTGGCTCCTTTGAATGCCTGCAGTAGTTATTTTGTTGACATACCTAAGAGTGCTGATTTACGGAGAGAGAGATGCGAAATATAATGGTTTCATTGTTAAGTATTCAGAGTAGAGGTGGAAGGCCGGTGGAAAGATGAGTTATAAGTTTGAGAGTTTGTGAGAGAAGAATGAGAAGTAGTGAGAGGTAAGACGCTATGTGGTCGGGGATGGGGATATGGTCAGGTGGGAGATTGGTGACGTGGGAGATTGTGTAGAAGGTGATGGGGACGTTAAAAGGTGACAGTGTTGAGGACGAGTGAACTTGAGAAATAGCTTAGATGGTAAGGAGTAAATATGGTAGAGAGGTTAGGTGAAAAGGAAGACGAAAGGAAGAAAGAGTGCAAGAGTCGGAGGGACAGGTGAAAGGAAACACCTGAGGTCATACATAGGTGAGAATATGAGGTGAAGGGAGGGAAGGTTTGTGGAGTAGGTGAGAAACTGACAAGAAGTAAGAAGCAGAGCCAGGAAAGGAAAGTATGAGAATGAGCTCTGATAGATGCGAACGCGGGAAATTAAGTGACAGGAAGACAGACAGAAATTTAGTTTGGAAATTTAACCCTTTCACTACGAGTCCTTCCCTAAGGTGAATCTAATCACCCGACAGTAACAAGAGTAAAAGCTGCAAAGATGTCTTTACTGGAGTTAGGAAGAATAGTTTATAACAGATGCACAAGGAGAGGCCTGACTTCAGCTGAATAAAAACGCCGAAGTCTTTATTTATCCTGTAGGTGATTGGCTACAAAAGAAAAATGTCACGATACTTGGAGGAAGTGGAGAACAGGAAGACAAATGAGAATTACTGACACAAGCCGCAGCGTAGGTAAGACTGTGAGAGACAAAATAAGGGACGAAAGACGGATGGGGGAAAGAAAAATGCTGGGTTATTTAGGAGGAAGTGAAAGGTAGAAAAAGGGATAAGTGGAAAGGTAATATGGATAATGGAGAGCTAATGGGTAAAAACAGAAATGAGAAAGAGGTTATATATAGGCTATGACAGAAAAAAAGGACTGAGAGAGAGAGAGAGAGAGAGAGAGAGAGAGAGAGAGAGAGAGAGAGAGAGAGAGAGAGAGAGAGAGAGAATAAACATACCGGTACTTTTCTTACTTAATAAGCCCATATGTGCATCTGTTCCTTTTTCAGTTCTCTGTAACTCTCGGCCTGAACATTGGATACGAGGGAGGGATTTGGAGAATACAGTGTGAAAGAGTGGAGGATTAGTTCCGTTACTCCCGGTGTCTCACAGGTTTAGGGATTTAAGAGATTTAAGGGGGAGAAAGGTATGAGAGGGGTGGATGGGGAGCAATGAAAGGGTGATGGATGAAAGAGAGGGTGGATGGGGAGAAATGAAAGGGTGACGGATGAAAGAGAGGGGTGGATGGGGAGCAATGAAAGGGTGACGGATGAAAGAGAGGGGTGGATGGGGAGCAATGAAAGGGTGACGGATGAAAGAGAGGGGTGGATGGGGAGCAATGAAAGGGTGATGGATGAAAGAGAGGGGTGGATGGGGAGCAATGAAAGGGTTATGGATGAAAGAGAGGGGTGGATGGGGAGCAATGAAAGGGTGATGGAGGGTTCGTTAAGCTGTTTGATCAGTGAGGTGTGAACTGGTCCTTGAGTGTGAACATCAAAACTGAGATTAGTGAATGCTTGAATGTGATGTGTGTTGAGGTATGTAGTCTTTTTTTTTTTTTCTTTAACGATACCATGATGACAGTTCTTCCGCCTTTATCTGTCCATCTATCTATCTACTTCTCAGTCTGTTTACACATCTTTATACCTACCTCACCCCGAATGTTGTGAGGGATTATCTCGACAAGCAGGACCTTCAAGATGAAGAGAGAACCTGTATTTTTACACAGGAACCTTCAAGAATTTCTTTCCCTACTCAGAAACGATTTTTTTATCTTTCCCTACTCAGGAACGATTTTTTTCTTTCCCTCCTCAGAAACGATTTTTTTCTGATTTTTACCCTCCACCTGACGAAGTCTGAGGAATGTATACTTATCAATGAGATGAACAGCGGGTGGCGTAGAGATTTTCGTTTGGGTCAGAGCTCAGAAAGTATTCACTGTAGTCATGAAATTTCACATAGTTATGTGTCTTACAGCGAACTGGTGCCTTTTGATAGGTAAAATGCTGTCTTATTTTTTTTTTAAGTGAAAAAGTATCTATCTATCTATCTATCTAGTTATCTATATATATGTATATGTATGTATGTATCTATCTATCTATATATGTATTGATAGACATAGATAAGGGATTTCAATACGACTTGCGCAAGGAATCCTATTGGTGATAATTAAAAATCGCTGTTTATTACCAGGGATAAACCAATGAAATTTTAAAGTTTTAATGTCTCTTTGTTATACAAAAAGGGTGAGGGGTGAGGGCCGTTATGCGCTTGGTTAGGTGTGCAGGGAGATGGACGTATGTGCTTGGTCAGATGGAGGGTTGCAACAGCGTAGCGTTGGCTATGTTTTTTTTTTCTTTTTGTCTCATACTACTGTATATCCTGTGGCCCCATCTCTCATAATAACAGGAATAAAGATAAGATGATCATGAAGGAAAAAGTGGACTGATTACAGCATGCGTGTATTTGTATCACCCTGTTATGTATTGCTTAATATCAAATACATGTACTGAAATTTATCAAGAATGGCAAGGATCATAAAAAAAAAACCCTACAAGCTTTGCTAATATAGGCTCATCTGTAATCCAGTACTGCATTTCACTCATTCTTCCTGAACATACCCCTCAACTAGATATTGATTCATTCTTATTATTCCCTCATTCTGTAGCACTCTTTTACAAACCACACACATTCTTCAGCTCTGTTTTGGTCCACCTACCGTACAGTCATCCATTTCATCCCACTGTTCCTTCCTGCATACACTCTTCAGCTTCATTCCACCTCAGCTACAGTCTACAGATCCTTCATCCATCCCACTCTTCCTTCCTATACATTTCCTAACTCCTGGTGTTTCTTTTCCAATTGCAGTCCATCATTTTATCATTGTTTTCCTGCATGATTTCTTTCCCATTATCGTCATTAACACAATGTCCCCCATTCCATCCTGTTCCTATTTCTTACATATTCTAATGATCCCTATTTTTTCACTTCTTTCAGAGTGTTCCTCTTTCCCTTTTTTACCCGAGTGTTCTGCTATATACCCATTACATATTCATCTAATTTCAGAAGAACATAAAGAGAAACAACTGAAAGAAATATGTAGATAGGCAGATCTATAAGTAAAAGATAAACAAGACAGAAGAGGATAGACAGACAATCAGACAACAGGCAGACAGACAGACAGAGACACATATAAATACTTATACATATTTTATTTAATTAGATATATATAGATATAAACATAAATGTGTAGATATATAGGTCAGTAAGAGAAACATAGTAAAGAATGCAGTCAGACAGAAAGCTAAAGAAATGGAGAGAAACTGGAAAAAAGTAACGTAGTTCACTTCATAGTAACAATAGGGTATTCATATCGTAATATTCTATGAAATTCAGCCATGTACGAGAACAATTTAAGAGAAAATTACTAACATACCGATATTGTCGTTATGGTGACGATGCAATAGTTTTAACCCAACTCAAGCCTTGTCAGGATATATTTCTTCCCGTTGAAAAGTTCTTCACGCTGTTAAATCAGGAAACAACAAAAGGATCACTCAAAAAATAATAATAATAATAATAATGATGAAATAAAATAAAACACTCGCTCAAGATTTGTTTTGGGGACTGTGCGTTTGACTCTGCCTATGTAACCTTGTCTTTCGACCAATTGTTCTCGAAACTGAGACACTTAATTCTTCTTTGACTCTCAACCCATCCACAAACCGTGGTCCAAATAGGTCAAAGCTATCTGTGTTGGCCATGTTCAGTGACCTTAACCTTTGTCCTTTTGTTCTCAAATGAAACTGCATTATCCATGGCTGACCTTCACTCATTTTATCAATCTTTATCCAAATCGCATTAAATATTCTTGAAATATAGGGTCGAACATTTAACCTTAATCCGTGACCTTGGTCTTTGAATAGTTGTTCTCAAAATCGAATCTCTTCTTCCCTTCCATATCCCGATTCTTACCACCAAATTTTGTCAGAATCGGATAAAAGCTGTTTTAGGTTGACATTCGCATGTGACACGTCCTTTGTCCTATTGTTCTTAAGACTTCTGGGCTGACCCTCAACCCTTCCAGCAAGTTTTGTCCAAATAAGATCACATCTGAGTAACTTATTTTGTTCACATAAAGTAACATACAGACTAAATTTTGACACTGTCCTGCGACCGAGATTTTCGACTGAATGATCAAAATCGCATCCCTTCGGTCTTGCCGTGTCTCAGCCATTCCACTAACTTAGGTGTAAAAAAAAAAAAAAAATGATCATGCTGTATGACTTTGATCACTGACTCATTAAAAACAGTGGGTCAACCCTTTGGCTGACCATCAAACTTTCCAGCACTTTTTGTTAAAATGAAGTCAAATCTGTTTCAGATACATTGTTAACACACACACACACACACACACACACACACACACACACACACACACACAGTATGTGCGTGCGAGAGCAGTAAATAATGTAAAGGCTTGAACACATGCCTTCCCACTAATTTATTATAACCACATCACCTCAAGGACGTCTTCTTCACTGTATTCTTCCTTCTGCAGGCAATTTTATTTGGCCTAAGGGAAACTTTCCTACCAGAAGGAAATAGACATCGTACCCAAGGTAAATGAAAATTACATGTGCTTATATCACGCTAGGTGAAGCACAGAAAGGTGTAAGTATCCTAAACCTGGTTAATGGCTGGAGTGGTTTGGATATTTGCCTGTTAATCTGCGGCTATTTGTTTGCCAGCCTCTGTCACTCTGCTGGTTTATATTTGTTTATCTTCATCTCTGTCAATCTATCCGTCCTTGTGTCTCTGCGCCTGTTTTTCTAATTCAGTCAACTTGTCTATCTCTCCACCTGTCTGACCTCTCTCTCTCTCTCTCTCTCTCTCTCTCTCTCTCTCTCTCTCTCTCTCTCTCTCTCTCTCTCACGGAATTATTTAGAACACCCTCGTAAGTTATAGTCTGTTCTGTCTGTTGTCTGTAATTTAAGTATGTATAACTTGTGACAAGGGAGGATAATAACACAAGTGGGTGAGAGCACATGGTAAATAAATCGAAATCTGAGTTACGTAGAAGGTATTTCATATATACATACATACAAACGTACACACATACACAGCAGATGTGACTATAAATACATAAATAAATGAAGTCATTCAATCAGACATACGTGATATATATATATATATATATATATATATATATATATATATATATATATATATATATATATATATATATATATGCTTACGTTTAGTCTCATTTACAAGGTTATTTTTAAGTTTAAATCCATTGCAAAGTACCATAGCACGTTTGTCCTAACCTGACAAAGATTTCAAACACCTTTCATTCTCATTCGATGGCCAAATGGAGTTAGACTAGGGGGTCGATTAAAATTAGGAACCAAGAAGATTCATTCATATTCATTACCTGACTATCAAATTACATGCAGCCATAACAGAAATCAAAATGTGGTAGTGACCCAGTTCCTTCAGCTGTAAATATATAATCCAAAATTTGTCATTCCACATGGTTGTCAACATACCCTATCCCCAGCCACTCTCACAACCCCTTCAACTCAGTGTATTTAAGCTCCTTATGGAAAACTTCTGACAAGCACTTCAGCGCATAAACTTGAGCATTTTTATCCATGCATATTTTTAACACCCACACACACCCACACCCACACCCACACACACACACACACACAAAGAAGCTTGTCTCTCATCCTTGCTCGAATTTCGTCGGCATACTTTACTACATACAGACGCGCGGTGTATGTGCCCTACAACCCAAGTTTTCTGTACTCAGTCACGAAAAAGCTGATGGAGAGAGAGAGAGAGAGAGAGAGAGAGAGAGAGAGAGAGAGAGAGAGAGGCGACTGTGTGAGGTGTTGCAGTATGTACTGTGAATGTGAGATGTCAGTGAGGTGTGGTTATGTGTATGTGAGCTGTGTGAAGTGACTATGATGTGCACATGGGGAAAAGCAGTGTGGATGTGGCAGCATATTATGAAACTTTGAGGTTTGGCAGTATGTGGTATGGCGCTGCTAAGTACGACAATGTATGGTGTGGACGAATGAAGCTCGTTTTGTGAGGTATGGTTGTGTGCGATGCGACAGTGTGTGAAGTATGACTGTCTTGTGGCATTATGAGATGCCGTTGTTGTTACTGTTGTTGCTCAGCCCCAATCAGCCTAGACTAACAGACCAGTCGACTGCAGGTATGCAACTGTCCCTACATGATTGTTACGTAAGTTGTGTACGCTCTTGATGTTAGGTCTGCCTCTTAGTGTAACATATGCTGTGCAGTGCTCCATATTGTGGGTTATGTCGTGTAGGCCTATTCTATGGTACAAGCGAGGCACGAATCATCTGTGATTCCACTCATTCCAAATCTTAACTGGATGGGAGCCTACCCGTGGTGGAGCTGTGCACTCAGGCGGGGATAACCATCCGCGACTTCGGCCTGTGAGCGGAACCTCCCCACCTACCCTGAGTCCTGTGGGGAGGACCTGGTACAGCCTGGCGGGGTGCCATCTGCCGCGAGGGGGCAGATGCTCCTTATTTTTATTTTTAGTTTATTGTTATGAGATGTACAGTAAAACTGTGCAGTCAGTAGGGAGTATGACGGTGTATGGCAGTATGTGTGAGGCATGGTGCTGCGTATTGTGACAGTGTGTGAGAGATATGATACAGCGTCATGTGGCAATGGGAGTGTGGTATATGGTAGTGTGATGAGCGAGTGAAGGAGGGTGGATGGTAGTGTGTGATGTGACGTGGCAGTCTGTGTGTGTGTGTGTGTGTGTGTGTGTGTGTGTGTGAGGTATCATACTGAGCGATATGACTGTGTGAGGTATGATGCTGTGTGATGTGACAGTGTGAGGTATGATTTTAAGTGACGTGACAGTGTGGTATGGCACTGTGATGTGATAGTGTGTAAGGTATGGTTCTGTGTGATATGGCAGCATGTGAGGTACAGTACTGCCTAATGTGATAGTGTGTGAGGTATGGTACTGTTTGGTATGACAGTGTGTAAGGGACTATAGTACTGTATGATAAGACAGTACGTGAGGTATGATACTTTGTGATGAGACAGTGCGTGTGTGGTACGGTACTGTGATGTGACAGTGTGTGAGGTATGGTACTGTGTGATGTGACTGTCAAGTGCATGTGAGGTATGATAGTGCCTGTCTTCTACTACAGGGTGACTTTTGTAATGCCCTGTCCAGCAAACCGTATAAAACTCACTGTAGTACTTCCCCAGGTAATGTAGATAAGAAGATGGGTGTGATATGTGCGAGAGGAAAGCGACGGGGATAATGGGAAGAGATGCGACGTGGAGCAAGAGATAAGAGACAGGAGAGGAAGAGATGGGGTAAAAAAAGAGATAAATAACTGCATGAGAGCATAAAGCAGGGGAGGAGGTGTTAAATATGTGATCTGAGGGAAGGGGGTACAACTTCGACCACACACAGAAGAATGTAAACACTTCCGAAGAAACCTGGACAAAATTCTTACATCGATTTTTTCCCTAAATGCCTGGCTACATTGCACTTAAAAGACAGGACAAATAACATACAAAAATATATTGAAAGTAAAAATAAGAATGGAAATATTCAGAGTACAGCGACGCGGCGCCTGACGTTCGATACTGACCCGTGACCTTCACTTTCGATCGATCTGCACCAAAATTTTATTACTTCCTGCACGTTCCAGTTACCTCAGTGGAATCAGTCATTCATGGTATATATATTTTTATACATACATAAGCACACATAGACGTGTAGCTACATTAAAAAAAAAAAAAAAAAGCTACCTGACCACACGCTAATGACTACGAAAGAAGTACTAGGGAGTGTCTTAATCCAACAAGAACAGTCTTAAAGGATCAGTTGAGTGGAGGGCTGGGATGGTTACGAGTCTCATATGGCTGAGCTGCACACACCATTCACTCCCTCGCTTTGAACTTTTTGCTGTCTCGTCTTCTTGGTGATGCTGTGCTCGGCAGATCAGTGGCTGTATCTTTAAACTCTCCTATACGACTTCTGAACAATGGATGTTGTTTTTACATCTTGTTTGTGGTGAAGAATTATCTTCATGCGTTATAAGACAATAGTTTTTTTTGTCACTGGTGGTTCATTAACTCCATGACGAACTATTTTTGTCTTGGTCTCTTTTAGGGCAGTATTCTTGGTTACATACAGTATGAGACCTTGGGAAGTCTCTTCCTTAATTGCATGTCATACCTTAACATTCTTTTGTGCGGTTTTATATATCGCTTTAATATCAACCCATCTCGCTTCATTACCATACAAGTGGGGCGCATGTGAGGTGCAATATGCACGATAAATCGTCAAGGAAAAGAAGATTATAAGACCGTGTATGAAGAAACACACTTCATAACACCTCTTCCTTATAAATATATTTTGCATATTAGACTTTTTGATTCCCGTTTTATATCACTGAGGCAAACTATGTAAAAGCTGGATATATATAAACATCATATAAGAAAATATAACTTAAATAGCTAAAAAACAGCTGATATGAAATCAACCTCATCTGTAGAGAAAGCACTGAGAAAAGTGACATAAGATCTTACAGTGTAAAACCGTCAAGTATACTATGATTTCAGAACTCCTGTTACTCCATCTTGCCTATCTTATTTATAGTAGCAGAGTAACTAATGATGGTGGTCATGACGCTGCTGAGATTGATGGTGATGATGGAGACAAAGCTGGTGTTGTGGATTATAATAATACTGAATATGATGATAATGCTCAAAACTGCTGGCATCTCTTTCTTGCCGAAAGAAGGTGAAAGGATGGGGAGGTAAGAAAGATGAGGGAATGTGGAGAGATGGGAGAGGGTAGAGGTGAATGGGGAAGAAGAGGTGGGTGTTAGTTGAAGTGATACAGTGAGGAGAGAGAGGCTATTTGAAGAACGATGACTGCATGAAAAATGGTGGTAGTGAAAGAAGGGAACTAGCGGGGGAAGGTGAAAATAGAAAAAATGCAGTATAAGGGAAGAATTACTCCCCCTTCACCAGAGATGAATGAGTTGTGTGGCGGGAGTCAGAAGAAAATTAAATGATGCCATCATCGAATAAGATGTAATTCCTAAGATAAATAAAATCGTCTGGTGGTATCAAGAACTTAAAAAAACAACTCATACTGAGAGTGACATGTGAGGGTGAATGGTACGGAGGAGGACTGTTGTGTCTCAGGGAACGAGTTATTAAGCCTATGCCAAGAATACAAAAACGCTGTTTCTGAACAGCTGCCACCCACACTATCATCATAGATACCATCACCACCATCATCATCACAGATATCGCCGCCCCCACCACCACCACAGCCACCACCACTACCACCATCACCACCACACGTACCATCATCAATACTACCACAACTATCACCACTACCATAATCATCATAGGTACCACCACCATCACCAACACCATCATCATTATCATCATCACAGCTACCACCATTATCACCATCGTCATCACAGCTATCACCACCACCACCACAGCTACCACCATCATCATAACAGCCACCACCACCACTACCACCACCACAGTGGCTACCACCAGCATCATCATCACAGCCACAATCAACACAGCTACCACCAACATCACCATCACCACACCTGCCACCATTTTCTGCTGAATGAAATCGTCTGTTTGCAACTTCAGTGAAATAATAGACTTCAGAGTAAGGATGTCACCCCCTCTCCCTCCTTCCATAGGCGTATGAAACTCCACGAAAGTGCTTCACAGGCCCTTCCATGCGTGCATATAATCACCAATAGGGGCAGTTATTGTCAAAACAACCCTTCAGAAAATATCAATCGATACACTGTACTCGTAAAACTGAAGCTAGACCATCAAGGACCCAGTTCCAACCGTCCTGCAAAAGTTTCATCAAAATAATATTTCCAGTTTTAGCTACACACACACACACACACACACACACACACACACACACACACACACACACACACACACACACACTCACACAGACACACACACACACACACACACACGATTATAGTAATAGATAGATAGATAGATAGATCGATCGATCTATCTATATCTATCTCTTTCTATCTGTCTATCTATCTATATCTATCTATCTATACACACACACACATATATATATATATATATATATATATATATATAGATATATATATATATATATATAGATATATATATATATATATATATATAATACTGTGGTAGGTGGGGGCGCTCACCATCCACTCACTTGGTGTAGTGCTGCTCCCGAGTGTCTGCCCTTTCCTCTCCATCCTTCTTTCCTTCCATTCTCTTCTGTCTTTCTTTCCTTCATTCTTTTCTTGTCCTTCTCCCTACGGGTGACTTTACACTCCCTCTTCTGTCTTTCTTTCCTTCATTCTTTCCACTTCCTTCAGCCTGTGGGTGACTCTACACTGAGTGACAAGCCAAATGGTTTCCTGTGCACCAGGAAACCATTTACTACGCTGGGTGGCAACTATATAACCAAATTTTGGCGCCTGGTGGTTTAGTGGGTAATTATAGCGCTCCAATTGGATTAAGCCGGTGAAGGTTTATATCCAAGGGATGGTGGGGGTTGATTGCTCATGTAATGCCACTCAGGGATGAGTGAGGCTGGTCACTCTCATCTTAAATGTCGGAACCAATGCCTAGCCCCGGGCTCCTACCTCCTCATGGGGCAATGTAGGATATATATATATATATATATATATATATATATATATATATATATATATATATATATATATATATATATATAGCCTATACACACACGGTACCGTATATAGCTGGGTATGCTCTCGATGTGTCTCCCTGTCTCGCACTTTCATTTTCCTTGTGTCTGGATTTTATTTCACATCATCTTTTAGTGGGAAAAATCTAGGAGGAGGATGGCGCTGTTAAAACCAATCAACAGCTCTCCATTCCCCAATATACTTTTTTTTTTTTTTCTCACCATTTTTTCTTCAAGTTTTCTATGCATCTACATACCTAAATAAAACACATATGCAGTTCGTTAACACGGCAAGGCGGAAGCAGAGAACTGAACATCGAGTGTGTGATAAAATGCTACGGTCCCTCGCAGTATGCAAATCCAGAGAGAAAACGTGAGAGAGAAAGAAAACGTGAGAAAGTAAGTATTTTAGCTCAGTTATTCTTCTTCTGTATTCAACTACTTTACCGGAAATGTAGTTTTCACGAAGATGAAATTATGATGATAGGGGCAAGTACAAACGTTTTCTCGCTCGTCACGCGCTCACAAAGCGCACTTTACTGATATTTTTCAGGCTTGGAAGGACGTCTAGTACCTAAGAAATTAATAAACACCCCATCTAACCTCTCCAGTTTGATAAGTTTCCCCTAAGCTGCATACGGCCGTCATGAGAGAGCAAGAATGAAATGAAAATACGTCCTTGTAATGAAGGCAGTTCTCTTCAATCCGAGGACGTCATATACTCTTCTGGCTCCCCTTTGAGATTAGTGAACTTTGGACAGATATATATATATATATATATATATATATATATATATATATATATATATATATATATATATATATATTGGAGAAGCAGCCAGAATAGGCCATAAAGAGGCGCCCTTCAACTGAAATGGTTAGCAGTACATCCACAGCCCCACTCCTCCATTATCTTTAATCTCCTATTTCTCTTGACTCCCTCCATTTCTCTATCATCATCATCATCATCATCATCATTATCAAGCCTTTCTCCACTCACATCTCAGTATATCCTCACAGTCATTCTAGCTCTCTCACATTTGCACTCGTTTACATTCTTACACCCATTCTGCCCACTTCATTGTCTCCATCAACGTTCTCTCTCTCTCTCTCTCTCTCTCTCTCTCTCTCTCTCTCATTACACCCATGTCCGCCAGTTTCTCGGTGCTGGTGGATATTCATTAGGGCCACTGTGGCAATGTCTTCACTCGCCTTTATAATGGTCATAAATTACTAGCCAGGGTGAGGTGGTGGCCAGATAAATATACACAGGTGTCGCTACGCCACTCATGTGTACCTCATTATGGACCCAAACATGTCAGAAAAAAATAGGATAAAGGTTTCTAAATGTATTTGTCCTGAAAACATATTGGGGACTTAAGGAATGTTACCTTACTCATTCCCATTACTTCTATTATCCAGTTGTTTTAGCTGTGTCTCGGAATTTTTTTTTATTAGTTCAAGAGAGTTTCTTGATACCAAAAGGACTTATGAAAACGATATCTGACTCCTGTAGATGGAAAAATAAATCCCAGGTTGAATAAAAGCATTGGTGTCAGGGAAAAAGGAATGTGTGTGTGTGTGTGTGTGTGTGTGTGTGTGTGTGTGTGTGTGTGTGTTGTAAATAATACACGCAGTGGTAACTATACTAAACACGGTACTTTCTCTCTCGTACCTCACCTACCACACCTCTTGAGTCCATTTCCACAAAGTTTTAACTTTATCTTTATTTTAGCTCATCTGAACTCAGCAGTACACATTGTAATATACCATGCATTGCCTCATTTCACATCCTGCCACATCCCCTAACGCATCACCCCAATCACACCATCATTTCACCGCACATTTTACCAATTCACGACACTACACACCTCACATCCTCATCCTACTCCACACCCTAATTCGTCCACACTTCATCTACTTCTCTTCCCTGTTCCATTCACCACCTGATATGCCATCACCCTACCCCCTTCGCAAGCCATAGTACAATACAAACGTAGCATAAATTTCCATACAATAAATCTAGGTTAAGCTAATATTTTAGTGGAAAATCATGAAACAACTAGTTTTATATAGAATCAGAAATGATGGAATTACTACCCAGTGATTTTTCAGAGTTTGACTGGAGCTCCTGAAATTGAACTGAGATGTGCAAAGTACTGTACACTCGCCTCGTCATGTGGCAATATATATATATATATATATATATATATATATATATATTGATTTCAACATCACACCTCACGCACATCTGAGTCACCATTCATCTCGCCCAAACTTCATGACCACAACTCTCACCCTGTCATGACGCCTCACCATCCCACACATCATCATGACCCTCTACCCTATCTTACACATCACCACATTTCTCACCCACGCCTCACCCCTTCAAAAAACTAAAATCCTACTCACAACTTTTCACCCACATCTACACCCTCTACCCACAAGTTTCACCCTAAACCAAACCCCTCCACTACACATTATTCCCCACCCGAACCTTTCTCCCTCCTACCACCAACACTCCTCATGCTTTCAAACCAAACCTCCCACCCAAAACTATCCATCAACATCCTTATCTCACCCAAACCTTTCACTTCCCCCACAAACCAAACCTCTTCCTTCCACCCCAGATGCACTCCAAACATCACAACCTACGCGTCACCCTGTTCTTCCTAAGTACTAATCTCCATCTTTTTGTATCCATGTAACACCTCCCATCCACAACTTCTCCAAACACACATACTGTCTTTAGCTCCCCACCCACATTCCTCTCTCACTCTCACACCCACACCTAACCACCTCCCAAACACGACCACATATCACCGTGTTCATGAGAGTGTATTAATCTCCATCTGCCTGTATCTGGTGTAACACGTCCCCTCGGCTCTGTCTTATCACCTCTCTCCCAATCACTTCCTCCTGCTATCTGTCCACCACCGCTCACTCTCAGATAACACTCGATGGCCCTAGTCCTCCTCTGCGTCTGGATGAAAAAAAAAAAAAAAAGTGGCTACGTTAATTTTATAGCAGGGTAGTGTGGGTTGTGGTGGTGTGTGATGCGGCAGTGTTTGGTGTGGTAGTGTGTGGTGTGTGGTGAGTGGTGTGGCAGTGGGTGGTGGCGTGGTATGGTAATGTGTGGTGTGGGAGTGAGCAGTCCGGTAGTGTGTGATTTGGTAGTGAATGATGTGGTGGTGTTTGCTGTGGTACTGTGTACTGTGTTAGTGAGATAGTGTGTGGGATGTGGTGTAGTGAGGAGTATGGTGGTGTTTGGTGTAGTAGTGTGTGGTGTGGTAAAAAGTGCGTGATGTGGTAGTGATCGGTGTGGTAGTGTTTTGGAGTGGACAGACTGTGGTGTAATAAATGGGGTGTCACTCTGGAGAACTAATGTAAGGTAGGGTAGTGTGCTGTGGGGTGTGACATAGGCAGGCTTTGTAGAAAACTCTGTCCATAGCAATATAATTTGCACAGTGCACTCTAAAATCTCTTTATGTTATCTGTATAATTTGAACGATAAGCGTACTTTGCATCCGTGACATGCAAAGGAAATCGAGCTCTTCCTGTGAAGAATAATTCAAGAAGGAAGCTGATGTTGCGAAACTCCCTGAAGCCACTAATTGAAATACAATCACGTATGGTTTTGTGTGGTATGGCAGTGTGTACGGTGATACTGTGTGGTGTGGTAGTG
>NC_136966.1:15691111-15895580 GCF_032717465.1 Coenobita brevimanus
GCAGAAAACCCTTGGATGGCTGCCACTGTGAACGGGTTAACAGCTCTGTTGTAGGCCAATATTTTCTTTGGTTGAGGAAGCTTCTTAACACCTCTTCCTTAGTGATTTATTTTGCCTGTTATTCCTTACTCTCGTCTTCAGTCTCATTTAAATCATTTATTCACCCCTATTTTGAGCAAAAATAACATAAAATTGATAATAACCAACCATGTACGAGTCACCCCAAGAAGTGATGGCAAGAGTTTCAGATTGCTTCTTGGTCACTCTCCACTTTGCAGTACGTTCAATGAAAACAGTGAATATAAGGTAAACATTCAATGCCTTCATCACGTTATATCAAATAAATTATATATTGCGCTAAGAATGATGTAAAATGAATAACAGGAGGCAGTGATATAATAGAAGTTAACAGTTACCTTTCCCGATTTGAATGAATGTGAAATGTATTACTCCGCGCGCGGTAGGCAGTAGGCCTATAACTCCATGTTCCTGATTTGTTTCCCAGGATTTCAAATACCAGATGCTCTAGTTTTGAAGACTAGTTAAGGAAAAATTCTAGTGACTGCACCATACACTGCCTTATTTTCAAATGCCATGGTGGTGATCCAGCAACAAGAAGGATGCCATAACAATCGAATTTATTCTTCGTAATGATGCCCTACCTGCGGTAGCAGCAAGACTATACTGCCTTTTATTCCATCGTCCTCTCTTCAATAATAATTATAATTAGCAACTTTACTCCCAATTGATGCAAATTATTATTACTTGTAAGGAGGTATGACAGATTCTGTCTTATTCTCTTACACTAAACAAATAACAAACAGGACCAAAACATTGAGTTCATAAAAACTTGCAATGCAAAACCCACGCACTCTTTATTCCATATTTTAATCTTAATATCTGTCTTTTTAAGTAAACCATAATGTCCTGCTGAACAGAATATGCTGACTTGGAAGTTTGAACTCAGTGATTTGTTTATGAACCTCTGTATTTTATTACTCTTGCTAATCGATTATGCACTGAGGATATCAGACTTATGACAGAAGTTAGCATTCTGCAAGCGAGCTCCGACTCTAGGCAAAACATCGAGGTTCTTTTTTTATACTTCTTTTCACCGGACAGCCCTCTGGCTTATATTAAATAATCCAGAGATTTTTTCTTAATAGAAAACTGGCCAAAAGGCAGTGTAATAACTGCATGTCTCTTTGAGTAAATGTTATCTCTTTTCGTGGGTGTTGATCGAAACATTTAAAATAGCTTACTGGCTTACGCCGTCTTCCCGCTTTCCGTCGTCGTCCATGGAGACATTGGAAACGGAAATAAACGACTTTTATATTATTCCCTGGTATTGTAATGGAAATTATTTTATAAATAATAATTTACTAATTTTTATTATTTATTGAAGCCCCCTTTTTTTCAGTCTTACGCTACTAAAATATTTTTGCTTTGTTACCATACTAGAAGTTGAACTCCGCAAATAATTCCTGACTGTCCCTGAGCGATAGTTGTGGAAATTTCAATTAGTTCCGTTTGAAGATTTCCTATTATCGTAACTAATGAACTGCTTCCTACAGTTTTGAAATATACAGGTACTTTGGCATTGGATCTATTGTTTTTTGTAACAATTTTACGTATTAGGTTTCAATTCCTCGTAGAGAGTATAAGGAAGAGTATGTGTTACTGTCGCTGACCGATACTCCGCGGTCACTTCTTAGGCCGACTGCACAAAAATAAATGGCTGAGGAGGTGCCAGGAAGCTTCCTTAACCGACCAGAATATGGGCCTTAGTGACGTGGTGAGTGGTGGTATAGTTTTTAGCTCTTTTATAAGGAAAAGGAATTCATATTTGATTAAAAGCCCCTGGCGGGTATGGCGATATTATCCTGTAGTGAAGATTGTTTTTTTTCTTGTCGCATGAGATTTTTAAACTTACGATGACGATAGACATCCTTGGGTTAAAGAGAATCATTTGACGGCACTAAAAAACATAGTTAAGATCTCTATTGTCTCGAGAGAGTTAATGGAAATTTACTGAATTTTTGAACCTTTCGATGAAAAACGGCCATTCTTAATCTGAATAAAATCGTCTGACGATGGCGGAAATGGGGGGAGTTAAGATTTGTAACCTAACGAGTGAAACAGTTAGTGAACATTGTTTTCTTACCCAGTGACGACAGAAGGCCACTCGAAAGCTTAACAAAATCGTCTGGCGGTAGAGGGAACATATTACAGTATAGTTAAGATCTCTGTCGTCGGTATTTTCTTGTTGTATCTCTGAATGGCCCTATATAAGCTGTCAGCTGTAACTACGCAGTGATGATGATGGTGTGGATACATCCGTCGTGTGTTGGTATTCAACAGGGTTTGATATTTGCTCCTCAGTCACGAGTCTAATGCATTCATCCCTGAGGGTGTGTGGGAATCGCTGGGCAGAAAGTCTTCTGTAAACGAGCATCGTCTTTTTTTTTTTTTTTTTTTCGTTTGCCAGTCACTAATCCATAAGATTGTTTCTTTCCTTCAGGTTTGAGGGTCTGTAGAGCCAGGATTATTGCTGTAGATGCGGCCTTGGTACTCATCTCCAAGGGATGCGCCACACAAACAATAACTGAAGGATGAACAACCATGTTAATGGTGTGTGGGCGAAAAGCTGGTGATTACACAATCACCGTAAATGCACAATCATGACTGACCGTCTGTAGGACCTCTTAAGATGACGAGATGCTGATTATTTAAGAGTTTCCAGAAGTAGCGGGAATTGATAAATTGGATAGTTGTGTATTGTCCTTAAAAGGTTGGTGGAGACTGTTTTACTGTTTAACATGACTAAGGGCCATCTGTAGTTTTTTGTTTATTGATTATTTTACACACTGCAAGAAATAGTGCAACAAAGGCTCCAACAGATCACAAGTGACTTCGTCAGCAGAGAGACGAAGGAAAAGAATGGATGACAAAAGACAAACAAGGCACAAGTAGAGGCTTCACAACTGCCCTGAAGGACTTACGTTAAACGAAGGACAGTGATTTACTCAAACTCGGGCCAAGTTATTCCACACCCAAAAACTAGTATTCATAAAACACCTAATGAACTGTTTCGTCGAAGAACGCAGCAACTAGGACTGTTGACCATGCAATCCTGCCGCAGCTGTGATGCGAAATTAACAATAGAGCGACATGGCATAGCACCCTGCATGGTGTGACACAGATTGTTCACTCTTTTTGCAACGACGGACACGCCGCCCACACATCGACAACGAGCAAGTCATTCAGACTCTGGGGAGACACGCAGGTTGGAAACCAAGTCCATTAAACTGGCAAAAAGGCTGATTTAAAATGCAGACAGAAACAAACGTTTGGATGCACTGACTTCGTCGAAGGCTGCAACGGTGCACAGCCTCACCCAGCTTCTGACTCCGACCCATGCGAGTCCCACCTCTTGCGCGCCTGCAGGAAGCAAGTCTTCCTCCCATATCCTAAGTGAATCCCAAACAGCAATGTTCATCTCGCTCCAGCAATGCCGGTGTTGCGGGCTTCCCTTTGGTTTCCACCACTTCAGCATAACTCTATTAAATGCCATCCCAAGAGAAAAAATCAGCCTCACGGAAATTTGCCGCTCCGCCCATGTAGACGGGGGTTGGCGTCTCATGTAATATTATGCAGGAAGTAGGCCTCCAATCAAACTGGTGAAGTAATCACTCCTTACACACTTGGGCATACCAGCGATGACCGGTACCTCGTTATCCATTGAGGTGGCACTCAGCAACAAGGAACTAATTTACTGCTCCAACGTACTGTTTGTGCTGCCACTCGTCACACATGGACTCTAAGCAAGCCTATAAGACGCCATGCTACTGAAGGGTGTTATGGGAGTCTGCTGGTAACCCACTCCACAGGAACAGATCCGCCCAACAGATACGTGGGATCGTAGCAAGAGAAAAAATCAAAGACGTAAGGGGCTGTATGTTACCTTTAACATTTTTAGAGCTCAGTGTGATGAATTTAATCCCTTTTACTCCGAGTGCGTCATTTTTTTGTTTGATTTTGGCTATCAGCGAACTGTTTTGCTCAGAATTTAGAACAGACCTGGACAATCAGGGAGTAGGATTAGATAATAGCTCTTCATGAATCCTTTTCACACTGCCAAGAGAGCTTTCCTAAGCTAAATAATATCGTCAGGTTACCGGGAAGTATAACAAAAAATTACATTTTACACACATAAGCGTACACAACTTGCCATTAAGATTTAGTAGTGAAGGGGTCGCTTAGGGGTTTACCTGAAAACTGTATCTCTCGTTTTCTCTTAGTTGAAGATAATCGTCTAGCACTAGCAAGTAATGGTAGTAGTAGTAGTAGTGGTGGTAACAGTAGTAGTAGTAGTTGTAGTACTAGTAGTAGTAGTAACAGTAGCAGTAGTAGTAGAGCAGCGTCAGTCTGTTTGGCCGATCTGACTCCCAACCCTGTATTTGGCTCTATGACTACCACCCAGCGTTGTAAGTGGTTTCCTGGGATGTAGTGAAAATATTAGGCTTGTCGTTCAGTGTTGAGTCACCTTAGGAAGACGTAGGCAGCAATGCATCGAGTGCGTGGATGATGCTTGCCACCAGTTACCACCAGCAGCAGCAAGTAAAACAATTACCTGATTTACTTCCTTCCCTTACTGACATGGCTAATCTCCCACAAGAAAATTTGATTGAAGGTATTGTAAAAATAATGGCAAATAGTAAGGGTTTATTTTCTCCCTCTCCTTGGTAACTGAATAAACCCGTCTGGAGAAAGCATGACTAAAATAAAGGCGTTGTCACTCGTGAAGATAGTGAAGGGACTGACAGCTTATCAACATTTACATTTATTTAGTTTCTTCCTGTTGCCTCTCTGGACGATTTTATTCAACCTGATCCCAGCTGTACCATGTAAGGCCCTTCCTAATCTGTATATAATCGTCTGACAGTAGTAAGCATCAACTGCAAAAGTTCAGCCCCATCGTATTAAAAATTTAGTTTCTGACATCTTCACTATGGGAGGCATTTTCTTAATTGGGTGACATGAGAGAGAGAGAGAGAGAGAGAGAGAGAGAGAGAGAGAGAGAGAGAGAGAGAGAGAGGGGCCTCTCATAGCGAAGATGTCAGAAACTAAATTTTTTATACGATGGCGCTTCTTTGATTGATGCTTGCTGCTGTCAGACGATTATAATATATAGGTTAGAAAGGGTACGTGGTACAGCTGGGATCAGGCTGAATAAAATTGTCCAGAGGCAGCAGGAAGAAACTAAATTTAAGGAAACGTTAAAATGTCATTCCCCTCACTGTCTTCACTATGACAACGACCTTTTTATTTTAATCTTGCTTCCACCAGACGGGTTTATTCAGTTACCCAAGAGAGGGAGAGATTGATTCCTTTACTACTTGACATTATTTTTAATTTGAAGGAAACCGTCTGGTGGTAGATTAGCCTCGTCACCAGAGGAAAGTAAATCAATAATTCTTTTACTTGCTGCTGGTGGTAATTGGTAGCGACCACCATCCACTCACTCGATGTATTGCTGCCTACGTCTTCCTACGGTGACTCAACAATGAATGATTAGCCTAAAAGTTTCCTACAACCCAAGAAACCACTTACAACGCTGGGTGGTAATCGTAGAGCCAAATAACGGGGTAATGTGGAACGTACTGAGGTGCCCCTGAACTTGATGGCAACGCAAATGAGGCATCCAACCAGGAACCAAATTGTCACATTCTTCCCTACACCTATATGTGGCGAGGCGCTGTCCACTGCAGAGGAACATTGGTTCAATGAATGGGACACCCATGCGGTTTTGACTGTTTGCCTGCGGTTGGTGAGTCTACTCAGCTGCAGACCGAGGCTGCTGTACTGCTACTGCTACTACTATTACTACTTCTGCTACTGCTACTATTACTCGCTGGTGCTAGACGATTATATTCAACTATGGGAAAGCAGGAGATCCAGTTTTCAGATAAATCCTTCGCTACCAAAGGTTTATAGTAAGTTGTGTAAGTTTATGTGTGTAAAATGTATACCGGTATATATTTTTTATACTTCCAGCTACCTGACGATTTTATTTAGCTTAGGAAAGCCTCCTGTCAGTGAAGGGATTTATGAAGAGCTATTATCTAACCACTCCTGATCGTCAAGTCTGTTCTAAGCTGAGTAAAACCGTCCACTGATAGCCAAAATAAAAAAAATGACGCACTCGTGGTAAAAGGGATGAGCTTCATTTTACTGCGTCGAGAAATGTTAAAGGCAACATTCAGTACGTTCCGTCTTTCATTTTCGTCTTGCTACCTCCAAACGTATCTGTTGGGCGGATCTGTCCCTGTGAGTGGGTTACCAGCAGACTCCGTAACAGCCTCCAGTACCATGGCGTCCTATGGACTTGCTTAGAGTCGATGTGTGACGCTGGCAATAAACAGTTCCTTGGAGCAGTGAATTAGTTCCTTGGTGCTGAGTGCCCTCGATGGATAACAAGGAACCGGTATCACTGGTATGCCCAAGTGCGTAAAGAGCAATTACTTCACCACTTCGATTGGAGGCCTACTTCCAGTAAAATATTATGTGAACGCCAACCCCAACTACATGGGCATGCGGCACGTGTCCTTGAGGCTCGTCTTTCTCATAGGATGGTATTTGGCAGAGTCAGCCCGAAGTGGTGAAAACCAAAGGGAAGGCCGCAACACCCATCGCTCGAGCAAGATGAATGTTGCTGTTAGGGTTTACTTACGATATGCAAGGAAGACTTCCTGCGAGCGTGCAAGGGTGGGCCCATGTGGGTGGAGTCAGAAGCTGGGTGAGGCTGTGCGCTGTTGCTGACTTCGACCAAGTCAGTACCAAACTTTTTTTTTTTTTTCATTAGTCTGTCTGACAGTTTTATGGACTTGGTTTGCAACATGCATGTCTACCCAGGTCTGATTAACTTGCTAATTGTCGATGTTTGGGCGGCGTGTCCGTGTTGCATAAGAGTGAACAACCTGTGTCACCCCATGCAGGGTGCGTTGCCGGGTCGCTCTATTGCTCCGCGTCGCATCACAGCTGCGGCAAGATTGCATGCCCTGGCAATCTAGTTGCTGCGTTGTTCGACGAAACATTTCAGAAGCTGTTTTATGAATATTAGTTTGTGGTTGTAGAATAACTTGCCCGAGTTTACAAATCATTGTCCTTCGTCGTACTGCTTTCAGAGTAGTTTTGCATCCTCTACTTGTTAGTCTTTTGTCATCCATTCTATTCCTTCGTTTCTCTGTGACGAAGTCACTTGTAATCTGTTGCGTCTTTCTTGCACTGTTCTTGCGGTGTGTAAAATAATCAATAAACAATACAATACAGATGGCCTCTAGTCATGTTAAATCGTAAAACAGTCTCTACCAACCTTGTAAGAACGACATACATCTTAACTATCTATTTATCTATTCCCGCTACTCCAGAAACTCTTAAAAGAGCAGCTTCTCGTCATCTGAAGGGTCCTACAAACGGTCAGTCATGGTTGTGCATTTAAGGTGATTGTGTAATAGTTGGCATTCGCCACACACCAGTAACATGGTTGTTCATCCTTTAGTTATTGTTTGTGTGGCGCATCTCGTGGAGATGAGTACCAAGGCCGTATCTATAGCAATAATCCTGGCTCTACAGATCCTCAAACAGAAGGAAGGAAATAATCTTATGGATGATTGACTAGCAAAAGGTAATAAGAAATAAATAAATAAAGACGCGATGCCATTTTACAGAACACTGTCTGCGCAGTCATTCCCACACACCCTCATGGATGATTGCACAGGCCTCATGACTGACAAAAAAAAAAAAAAAAAAAAAAAAAATCAAGCCATGTTAGATACTAACACATGACGGATCTATCTACACCATCACCATCACTGCGCAGTTGTACCTGATCGCCTATGAGGTCAAAAAAAAAAAAAAAAAAAAAAAAAAAAAAAAAAAGGACAGAGATCTTAACTATATGACGTTCCCTCTACCGCCAGACTATTTCATTCAGCTCTGGAGTGGCCTTCTTCCAGCACTGGGTAAGAAAACAATCTTCACTAACTGTTTGACTCCATACAGATCTGAACTCTTATTTTCGCCATCGTCAGACGATTTTGTGAAGATTAATAATGGCCGCTTTTCTTTGAAAGGGTTAAAAAAGAAATCCCAATTAATTCTCTTGAGACAATAGAGATCTTAACTATGTATTTTTTACTGCCATCACATGATTTTATTCCACCCAAGAATATGTATCGTCATCGTAAGTTTGAAACTCTACTAACAACAAGAAAACATAACTACAGGATGATATCGCTACGGCCAGGCGCTTTTCATCAAATTTGAATTGCCTTTCGTCATGTAAGAGCTAAAAAATAATCTCCACTCACCGCGTCACTAAGGCCAATATTCTGGCCGCTTAAGGAAGCTTCCTAGAACCTCCTTAGCCATATATTTTTGTACGTAGTTGATTAATATCAATTTTGTGTTATTTTTGCTCAAAATAAGGGTATATGAATGATTTAAATGAGACTGAAGAGGAGAGTAAGGAATAATAGGCAAAATAAATCACTAAGGAAGTGGTGTTAAGGAGCTTCCTTAACCAAAGCAAATATTGGCCTACCACAGAGCTGTTAACCCGTTCCCATTGGCCGCCATCTAAGGGTTTTCTGCAGCTAAGGATTGGCCTCTCGCTGTATTAAGGGTTAACATCAGGGGTCGTATTCATGAACGTTCTTAAGGTCACCCTGTGCTTAACATGTATCACTTATACATTTAACTTTACTCACACAACTACCAAACTACTACACAGTCTTTCATAAAGTGAAAAATGTACAAACAAAGTGATCCTTTATCAAATCAACGGAATATCACAGAACCTGCCTACACCACTATGTTAATGTATGGAAGTAAATGTTCCAGGATCGATATAAAACTGTTGGGTAACACCAAGCTTTGTACTGTGCTTATATCTTTGTGACAGGAGTTGGTTCCGCAACCTCCTCATTTACATAATCATAATGGGCGGTTTAAAAGCAGAATTGAAAAGGCAAGCTGCTTTTGAGAGGCGGCGAGCACAGCGAGAGTGTCCCTCAAGCGCCTTCAGAGGCGAAAACAACCGATGTGCTCCTGACCAGTGCCTACACAGGTACGCCCCAGGAGAGTACCATAGAAAAATTATGACACTCATCACAGTCGTGATTGTCCTGAGACAAGGCGACAGCGACCATCAGTGATTGGCTAATTTAATTTCGGCCTCCTTCCCCCTTCCCCCCCTCCTGCTCTCTCGCAATAGTTACCGCTCTCACACCCCTCCCCCCACCCTCCCCCCTCCCCCGTGGCAGCCACCTTGTCGTGGTGGGGGAGCTTACGTGCCCCGGTTCCTGGCAGAGTTTCCTTATGCCGGACACTCGCTACTGAGGGCACAACCAAGAGCTGCCAACCACATGTATGTAGACATGTACTTTTGTATAACCGGACAGCTTTGTTGTCTGGTCATGCAGTCCGAACTCCCTCCCTGTTCCCTGCAAGGAGGCAGGTGGGCTGCAGGAGAAGACAACTTCGGCCTGCAGTCCATCGGGTACACGTTTATGTGAGCTTGTGGGCACACACCACACGAGCAAATAGGCAAAGGTAGCAACATCCTTTTTCATTTTGTCTTTTGATATTTTTCTTGAAAGATCTATAGGATTCACCTACTCCCCTGAGGGTCACACTCTGAGGAAATGTGGAAAGAATACTTCCTCTGCATCCCTAATTATTGTCGTACGAGGCAACTAAAAGAGACCTTTTTTTCTCCAGTCTTTCTGTCCTTACTCTCGTCTTCTGCTTTTCTTTCCTACCTCCCCTCTTGATGTTTGCATGTTACTTTCTGCTCTATTTTCCCTCTACTCCTACAGTGCCATAGAGCCGTAATATGGTTTGGAGCTAGTTCATTATGCGCAAATTTATCCAATAGTTTTGCAACAATACTACAACGAGACAGACAAATAAACCAAACCAAAATCAATCAGTCAATCTATCTATCTATCTATCTATCTATATTATGGTCGCTATTTAAGATCTTATTCAAGATTTGGTCTATGGAAGTTGTTTTACTTGTTTTTCGTCTGATCGTCTTCTGGCCAGAGGTTATCTCGTATATAAAATAGTATTGGTATTTAAAACGATGTTATTCAGCATATGGTGTATGGTATTCTTTTATTTAATTATTTTTCGTTCCTCTTCTCATCTGTTTAAAAAACGAAACATCGCCAAAGGAGTGCCAAGATAAAAAAGAAAACAAAAACTGTTGTAGTAAAGGCTAGCTAAAGGGAGGTCAAAGGAGTTGCGTGTTTGGGTATTTTCCGAAAGATAGGATGACTCTGCTGTTTGTACCCTAACTTGGCATATATTTCCGTCGCTTTGTAGATTATTTCACGTAGCTCAGTGGCACAAACGGTCAATGGCTCTACATACTTACCATTGCACCTTTTAGTGATTATCATTGTATTTTAACGTTAATCCATTGTTACAACTTTGCATTTAACATAGAGAGAGGGTTATGGGCCAAGTGAGAAGGGAAAAACTGTATAGTGGATGGTGAATGTGGTGGCCAGGTGTATTTCAGGGGGTGGGCACTGACCCCCCCAAACACCCCTCTGGATACGCCACTGCAGGTTAGTACCGGTACAGAATAATCAAACTTGACAAGATGGATTTAACCTTCGTCAACGCCCTCACTATACTCTTTCCACTTTAACTTGGCCATGAATGTCTTTTTTGCAGCTTATTTCACGTAGTTCAATGGCAGACAAGGCCAGTGGTGCAGCTCTACATCCTTTTCCTAGCACCTCCTCGTGACTAGCATCATATTCTGGTGATAATCTCTTCCAGCAACATTCAAGATGGTGGTATGGGATTCTTAGGACAAGTCGGTAAATAAATAATAATATAAATTTTCAAATAAAAAGCGTCATTGGACTGAAGGAGTTTAGAGGAACTGTGCGTATTAACCCTCCCGTGGTCGCTTCCTCTCTACTACGCCTACTGCATATGGGCAAACACAGGACGATTTTATTCATCTGGTAGTGAGTTATAGGAGCCTGCCTGTTAGCCCCATGAATCCGGTTGTTACAGTAGTCCCCTGTGGTAGTGAGAGGGTTAATGAAGGATGTATCTAACCCCCCCTTCAGTTACAACCTCCCCCCTGCCACTCCCTACGGTATATAAAATCGTCTGCTGATGGAAAATAAATAAGAATTGAAAATTAAAACGGCATCCTCGGCCTCAAGGAGCTAATTTCTAGTAGATAATAGGGTGGTAATCTAGGCCTGTCTTCTCGTCAGTTAAAGAAGCTCCCTAACACCTCTTCCTTGGGGATTTATTTTTAGATCTGGCTGGTTAATATCCGTTTGTACGTTCACTATGCAAAGTATGGTGATATTGGAGGAATTTATGTAACACGGAACAGGTCAGTATGGTGTAAATAAGCAAAATAATTCGCATAGGAAAAGGTTTTAGGGAGCTTCCTTAATCGACGAGAATACAGCTCCACCTTGTAAAGGCGGAGCAATAACGTTTTTGCCAGCCTCTTTGTGTCGGTGTGTGTGTGTGTGTGTGTGTGTGTGTGTGTGTGTGTGTGTGTGTGTTCCTATTATATCTGAAGAACGACTTGAGCTATCAACATGAATCCTTCAGGGTTTCAAGATATGGACAAACTCTTGGCCGGGTTTGAAAATGGGTACTCGGGGTCAAGGTCAAGTTCACCAAAATTGCTGCCAAAGGTCAACTAGGTTTTATTGGCCGCCTTCAGCACCAATATATCTCATGAACGGCTTGAGCTATCAACATGAAACCTTCAGGGTATCAAGATATGGCCAAAATTTTGGATTTGGCCAACAGCATATTCTGGCGAGCGATTAGCATAAGGCTCCCGAATGCTTTTGTTCATTTTTCACTGTATTATTGCTAGCACCAGACGATTTTATTCAGGACAAGATTGATTTATAATACTGTACAGGTTAATGAAGGCTTCTGGTGCGTCTATAATACTGTACAGGTTAATGAAGGCTTCTGGTACGTCTATAATACTGTACAGGTTAACGAAGGCTTCTGGTACGTCTATAATACTGTACAGGTTAATGAAGGCTTCTGGTACGTCTATAATACTGTACAGGTTAATGAAGGCTTCTGGTACGTCTATAATACTATACAGGTTAATGAAGGCTTCTGGTACGTCTATAATACTATACAGGTTAATGAAGGCTTCTGGTACGTCTATAATACTATACAGGCTAATGAAGGCTTCTGGCACGTCTGTAAGAAAATCCTCCAGTTCCACAAAGTGTTCCCTTAGTTACATGAAATCGTCTGGAGGCAGCAAGAATGGGATGCACCCATTCAACCCCATGACGAATTTTTCGTCTTCTTCCTGCCACCTCCAGACGATTTTATTCATCTGTTGGGACTGGATGGGTTACATTTCGCCTCCACCCATCCCCCCACTCCTAAAGGCTTCTCCTAAGGTAAATATAATCATCTGGTGATAGCGAGAGCCAAATTAAAAACAATAAAAACAAAATAAAGTCATGCTCAAGCTTCAAGAGTAAAGTATCAAGAGTCATACCAAGTAAAGAGGACGTGTGTACCTTTGGCATTAACCACGTCACCCCGAGGTGCTTTTTTGAATGGTAGTATGGCTAGCATGTTATTATTTTCTTATACATGTTGATTCAACAAAGCATATGAATGTTATACCAATATTTGTTGTACTCACTCCACACACACACACACACACACACACACACACACACACACACACACACACACACACACACACACACACAACCAGATTTATTTACGCCGGACATGTCAAGGAAACAACGCACTGTGAACCCTAACAACTGTATCACTGTCATTTGTGTCACTCAGCCACCGACGTGTGAATAGGTCATTTGTCAGCCTCATCCTTCTATAAATCTTTGCTGTGATAAATGTCTTGTTGTCTGGCTTTGACCTCTTACTCGTGTGTGTTCAGTACATGGGTTCTAGTTCAGCAAGCATTACATAGCATAATGATGATGATAATGATTACTATTAATATTTAACTTGACAGTGGACAGTTATTCCTATTGGAGGGGTGGGGCAGGATTTGTCTTGCTTGAGCTGTGGTGTGAGACCCATTTAACTTGCATGTCGTTGTTTATTATTTTCTCCCACTACTGTATTCTTTCCGTTTTCTTACGGTACCCTACGTCACCCCTCCTACGGGTGGGAAGAGGGGGTGGGATGATGATTGTGGTGGCATAGATTTCTGAATCATGCTAGTTTATACATTTACTCGCACTTCCTGCTGCCGTAGAAAACTAAGATTGAGATGCTTTGAACTCAAGTACTCCGCAGCGAGAAAGTGTAGAAAACAAGTTTGGAAGAGCTGTATGTAAATAAGAAGTGTTTGAACAATGAAAGCTGTAATTACTGGAGTCATAAATCGTTACTATATTTGTAAAGTAGCATTTGCTCGTCTTTATTGCAGACTAGAAGGGATACCCGGCGTTGCCTGGATGGCATCTCCTTGTAGGAGAAGACCCTCGGGCTCCCGTTTTATCCTTGGGCCCATTTCCCCAAGGTTATAGTCTCCATGGACCTGTTTACCCACTACCCACCCACCCACCCACCCTGCCCACCCATCTCACCAATCCGTCTACCCATCAGACCCTCTGTTGTTAATAATATGGTTATAGAAGTAAAAAGTTCAACTGAAATTGGCCACCATCTATCCACCATGTTCACGTGAGTATTTTTGATTAATTATAATCTTGGTCATCAGAGGAGCCACTTAGGTTATGTGATATACAGGTTTAAAACGTTTAAATTCGTTGTAAGAAGTTTCGCCTGTCAGAGCTATTAAAGGAGTTCTATATGCATTCTCCTTGATTTCCATAGAGGACAGACAGACAAGCTGACAATCTCTCTGTCTGTCTGTCTGTCTGTCTGTCTCTCTCTCTCTCTCTCTCTCTCGCAATGCAGAGACATAAAACTCCACGGAAGTGCCCCGCCGCACTGACCTCCTAATATAACATATGGACGTGTGTTAACATTTTTAGTAAGCTGAGGTCGGTTGCATCCATTTTATTACTCATTCTTTAAGTTAACGCATTCTAAGTACGTTCATTCAAAAACTGTTGCGCTGTAATGCACCGTTTTGGCTGATTACAAGGTGGTAGCTCAATCGGTAGAGAGGTGGCCTGCAGTCCTGACGGATCCAGATTCAAATCCCCGCTGGGGCAGGGAACAGTTTAAGGATTTGAATTTAGTAAAAGCAGACTTTACTTATCTACCAGAAGACCCGCCAACATGTCGTAATAATACCCCCGCTAATACCAATACACCAGTCCTGTATGAGACAGCCCTAGCATGTATTCTATATGGACGGTGGGTGTTAGCGCCGAAGTTGTGACATGTAGAGGTGTATAGTATGTGGGAGGAGGCTGTGAAGCCTTTGCCCAGAGTCTGACTCGTAAAAAAAAAACACACACAGAGTGGGAATTTTTATAGTATATAGATAAATGTTTAGGATTCATTTATTCTTCATCATATGGATGCATTTGTCTTCATTTATTGAGAATAGATGGAACTAAATGCTGAGCTTGCAGAAACTGTCCTTTGCAAAGAAAGTTGAATAAAAGTAAGCCGTAGTCAAGAACTTTTCATTTTGGGGTTCCTGGACACATTGAACTTTAAAGACTGGTGGCGATCGGCACTGAAAAAGTCAGGCTAAGGGAGACAGTTCAAGATTTAATTGGCAGTGTACAAGAAAGACTGGTCAATAAACAGCTGGAGAAAAAGGGATCTCATATTACTGTTAGCCGGAAGATGCGTGCCCTGCATAAGGAGCACAGGATGCAACTAGACATGTCAGGATAACAGTGACCTTTGAATTATATGTTAGAGGGATGTAATACTATAAAAAATAAGAGGTTAAGGGAGTCACAGATGAAGAGACCATAGGACTTTGACTCCACCCTATTTGTAGGCGCTGTATGTAGTAAGTTCCCCCACACATGAGAACTGTACCTTACACGAGACCGAACCGTTGACTCCCGGACTATCTTTCTCATTTTATTCTTGCCATCTCCCAGCGTATTTATTCAGCTTAAGATAGACTTTTGAGCATATAAAAATCCATTCATTACAAGAGGCCTTTTCCACGTTGAACAAAATCATCCGGTAGCCGCTGCAATAAATTAAAAAAAGAACGACACCCGGATACGGGATTAAGGCTCCTTTACGGTGCTTGAGATAAAGGTACAGAAAGATGGAAAGAAACCATAACAGAACGCTTTGGATATATAATACTTGCGCCAGACATAGTGGAAGCACTTTAAGACATCTAGCACAAACATATTCTCCAGGACTACTACAGTATTCCGCCGAAGAAATATATCTTTCTTCAATCGATTTGTCTATCAGTCAATCAATCAGTACGTAACTCAATCAATCTCCTTATGTCTATTTACCTTTCAATTTATTTATCTACCTATATCCCTCCTGACAACCCAAGCATCTCTGTCGATCGGGTAGCCAGGGCAAAAATTCCTATCCTAAAATATGGTTCGAACTTCTTGCCCTCTCTTAGCACTTAAAGATGACTCCTTCCTCATTTCACTAAAAGCGATCCTCCTTCCCTTCTCCTCCTCCTCCTCCTCCTTCTCTTACCTTATAACTAATTTTATCCCTCTCTGGGCACACAGCTGTCTCCTTGTTTGTTTATGTTTGTGGTGAGTAGGGCGTCAGGTGTTACATACGGCTGTCATTTACCTGTCCCTTCACTAATAATCTTCTCAATCTTCATTACTTTGGGTTTCTTTTTATTTGATTGTACTTTCCTCCTTCATTCGCACCTGTCTCCGGTCATCTTTCAGTTTCGTTATCCCTTTTGCTTTCTCTTCTTCATTCCTTTTGTTAACCTGTTCGTCTAACTAGTGAATATCTTTCTTTCCCTTCTTCTGGGTGTCTTTTGATTTTGCTTGCTTTTTCCTTTTATTTGCCTGTCCTTCTTTCCTCTGCGTCTACATCCCTTAATATTAGTTATTTTGGATCTTCTTCCTTTATGTTTTTCCTTCCTTCATTTCTTCCTCTCCTCTGTTCACCTGACATTGATTTACCTACTTTTTTCGTCTTCCCTTCTACTTTTACTGTTTGTTTTCTTCTTCCTACCCATATCCTACCCTCATTTCTTCATGTCTCTTTCTTCCTTCCTTTTTTTTTTTTCGAGTTGCCTGTAAGTACTTAAATGAAATTCGCTCTCTCCTATCCCTTGCTGTTCCTTTTCCTGTCCTTTTCCTTTTTTCTTTCTTTCCTCTTTCTTTTTTTTTTTTTAATCCATTTTTCTTTCAGTCCACATCTCCGTTCTTGTTTCCTTCATTCCTGCACTGCCTATTCCCTTTCCCTCTGATTTCCCTCTCCGTGATCTCTTCACTCTTCACATCATAGGCGTTTCCTTTCTTTCATATATGCCTCCTATTGTCCTCCCTTCCTGCATTATAATATCTCTGTTTTCTTTCCTCTTCTTTTTCTCCGTAGTCATTTTCCTATCTTTCTTTTACAGTCTCTTCCCTCATTTCATTTTCCCATTCTTTCTTTCCCCTTTGTAGATTCACCACCTTTTCCTCTCTCCATTTCTTTGTTTACTCTGCCCTCTTTCCTCTCTCGTTCTACATCTTACTCCCTCTTCCAGCAATCTTTTTTTTTTTTTTTTTTTTTCGCCTTCCTTCCCATCCTTCCTTCTTTCTTTATCTTCTTTTTCTCACCTGTTGTTTCCTTTCCTTCTTTCGGTCTTTTTTTTTCTTTTCCCTCTCTTTCTCTCCTTCATAGCTCTTTTATCCCTCTTTTCTCTTTACCCTCTACCGTCCTTTTCATTGTCCCTACCTTCCTCTTGCCTCCATTCCGTTTCTTCTCTCTTCATTCCATCTTTCTTACGCCTCTCCTCAATCTCCTTTCTTCCTATTTTGCTCTTTTGTACAGTTCTTTCGTCTCTGCTCCCTCTTCTCTCCACTCCCTCTCCTATCCTCACTCCTCTCTGCCTTCCTACTGTTCTTCTCTGTCTCTTTCCTCCTCTCTCTTCCTCGCCTCCCTCCCCTCAACCAATCACCTCCCTCCATCCATCCTTTACCATGTTTATCTTACCTTCTTCTATAAATGCGGCATCAGATTCGCGGCCCCCCAATAAACAGAGCGTGGGTGACACCTTGACGATTTAATTAGGGGCCACGACACCAGGGCCAGTGTGTGGGTGTCTGGGAGTGTAGGTGACGGTGACGCTTTGATGTTTTATTTAGAGGCCACACTATCATGACTAATGTGTGGGTGTGTGTACTGCCATGCCAACTGTGCAAAATAACGCCCTATTACAGCGTTAACTAATTCTGTGTCTGTTATATATATTCTCTGTTAAAGACAAACTAGGTTATTCAGGCAAAGGGAAGTTGTTTTTCAGACCTATAAATGGAATGGAATTTCCTAAGTGAAATAAAACCAACTAAATCAAATCCTTAAGCCTTAGGAGGCGACTCACCTGACTATATTCTTTTTATTTTTGTTTTCTTTCGTTTCCTCTCTCCCTTTTTCTTTCTTTTATTTTTGTTACCGCCTTGCGATTTTATTTGTCACTGGGAAGTTGCTGATGTCAGACGGTTAAGAGGTTGATGTGATCTAATCATAATAAAATCCCTTTTTCAGTCTACACCACTGAGAGGATTAAGTGTTGTGCATATTGGAATGATAAAATGTATGGCTTCATGAACGATAGTAAATGAAGATTAACCCTGAGAGAGGAAGTAGTGAGGGAGGGTGAGGGAAGTTAACAGGAAGGGAAGAGAAGAAGGCAGTGGGAAAGGACGGAGGGAGGGGAGGAAGAATGGGTGTTGAAGGTGAGAGTGGGAAAGAGTGAGGGAAGGAGAAACGCGAGGAAGGGAGATAAATAGTGTGTGTGAGAGGTAAGGGAGGGAAAGGTAAGAGATGCTTAAGAGGTGACGGTGGAAGAAAGGTAAGAGTGTTAGATGTGAGGAACGAAAAAGGTAAGAGTATGTGTATTTGGTGAGGAAGGGTGAGAGGTAACAGTATGTGTAAGATTCAAGGGAAAGAGTAAGAAAGGACTATGTATAACAGAAGGGAGAGGGTGTGTGATAAATACGAGAGACGAGTGAGAGAATGAGACAGTGTGTAAGAGGTGTAGGTGAGTGCAAAAAGTGACAGCTAAGGTATACGTGTGAGAGGAGTAGGGTGATGCTAGGGAGAGTGGTAGTGGGTAGGATCGGCTTTTCACAGTTAACCAGCTAGGTATATGGAGGGAGCAGACAAATGATTCTCACAAAAACTTTAATGGAATTTGTCTGCTGTGTAACAAAGAGACGGCATAACTTTTCAGTTAACTCGTAATATCCACAAGGTAAACAAAATGGGAAGTTAGTGTGTGTGTGTGTGTGTGTGTGTGTGTGTGTGTGTGTGTGTGTGTGTGTGTGTGTGTGTGTGTGTGTGTGTGTGTGTGTGTGTGTGTGTGTGATTAATGGACTAGTGTTTATTCAGTGTACGCATATGTGTATGGTATTATATCTGAGTACGTGTGATTGTGTGCGTCCTTTAAGTACATTCACTTGATGAAAAGATGTGAAGCGGAAGCTGAAATTCTGCAGATCTTTCCCCTTCCAAAGAAAGCTAAAGAAAGCAAGCCAATATCGTTATTCGTTTACTTCGAGAAGTCTGGACACATCGCACTTAAAACTGGAGATCGTAGGAAGTGGATAAAACAAACGGAGGAAAACATTTCCATTGTTGAACAATTGTGTCCATAAAAGACTGGGAGTATAGGTAAATATTTGCAGCAGATAATCTGACAGAAAAGAGGTGACAGACTATAGCGAGGCGACTGCTGTGTAGCGTAAAGTACCTACGGTAGTGGCAGCGGAATGCAAGCAGAGAATTCAAAAGAGCAGTGATCAAAATAGCAACGACAAAGGAGAGACATGGAATACTGTGGGGAATAAATGAAACTAAAAGGCCTTGACTCTATCCTGCTTTGAAATATTGAATATGGTGAGCTTACCCCCTCCTTCCCTCCTGTCCTCCCACACACACATACACAAAGCGAAAACACCTTGTTAGTGTCATAAAAGTAAATACCTCAGGTTTGAAGAAGTCCGCACTACCGTATAAGAAATTAAGAAAGTTTACTATGAAACAGGAAAATGATCCATAAGTACGGGTTCCAATCCATTCACTCTGTAACACACAATTACCCTCCGTCAAAAAAACGAATAATCCCTCTCACTAAATCACATAGAAATGGTGAAGCAATCTCCGACAGAGCACAGTAGACACGCAAAAGCAACACACACGCGTCCCACCCCTGCACCCACGCCAGCCCTCAGTCACATCTCAATTTCCCGGATTATACCAATGAAGGGGAAAATATCGCCCCTTCACCAGCACCGATGAAAGTCCGGGACAAAAGTTCGTCTAATATTTCACCTCATGTACTCGTCATTTTCCTCTGCTGTTTATTATAATAAACTGAGGGAAGTTTGGTATGTTTCTCTGCATATCGAATATTCTCCCTAAATAAGATGTGTCTGGGAACAAAGTGACGGACATGCCTTCAGTGTGAAGTAGACACACTTGAACAGTAGGCAAACTTTTGTCTCTGACTGTACCCTCACTGAGTGTGAAGGTTATGGTCCCTGATATTCGCACGTAACCATCAGCTCCCCAACCATTCAACTCAGTTATTCAGTCTATGGTGTTTCCTATCACTATACCCTTCACGCTCTTCCTGGTATGCCTCTATAACTGTTATTTAACACTCTCATATTTCTTTTTTCTGTTATCCACACATTTTTTTTTTCTTCTCACTGGTACGGCTGTGGTCAGATGAAGCTGTGCGGTAAGGCGCCATAGTTCGAATCCAAGGGGTTCTTCCATCTCTGAAACGCTGTCGTGTACGTAGGATAGCTCCATATAGTTTTATCGATGTGGATTAAGAGACCCTAGCCTTGGTTCGCCCACGCCTCGGGCCCTCTGGAATTCCCGAAGGAGTTATAAGGTTTGGGACTGGTTGTGGGGGCGGGAGATGAGGGTGGGTGGCAGCAGGAATACAGGCTGCTAGTTAGTCATACACTGATTATTTTTGTCTTCCCTGTCGAGGACTAGAGTAGGCAGAGTTATGACAATAAAATGAGCTACAATCTTTATGCAGTCCTTCTGCTGTTTCATGCAAGTTTGTCAGGCAGGTTATGACATACTACTGTAAATTTGTTTCAAGAGGACGAATGAACGTTTTAGTGACGTGAAGGAACCCTTAGAAGTTTGTACATAATTGCCATCCTTGCGAAATTTACTAAAATCTACACTTGACCACCATCATATAAATTTTACCTGATCATAGTAATTTTCACTAACCATCCTACATTTTTCATATTCTGGAATGCAATGAACAGAAACTAGCTTTCATCTTAACATGTGGATGTGTCTGGTGTTTCTCTATAATGAACCCTGACTGTTTCCCACCATCACCCTGAGAGCCGATTATTCATTTAGCCATTTCGTAATGTTGACGCATTATTTGACAGTTTAGTTCAGACTACCATCACAGATTGAATTAGCAAGAGCTGCGTACTGGAGTTTGAATTCAGAAGTAAGAAGGTTAGCTAGGAGAGATAAAAGAAGATGTGTGGATGAAAAGGTTGCAGAGACTGAAATCTTAATAAACAAAAATGATGGACAGAGTCAAAGAATAGCATATGAATCGATTAGAGAACTGAGTGGTAATGCAGGTAAACGCAAGGAAATACCAGTTAGAGACAGTGAAGGAAATTTATTGACCAAAGATGGAGATATTAAAAATAGATGGAAAGAGCATTTTGAGACAGTTCTTAATAGACCAATACCACCAGAAGAGGATATACCGTCTGCTCAGGAAGATTTAAATATAGAAACAGGAGAGTTGAGGCTTGCAGAAGTGGAGAAAGCAGTAAAACAGTTAAAGAATAATAAGGCACCAGGGGAGGATGGTTTATTTCCGGAAATGTTTAAAGTGGAGGGGGATAGATTAATAATGATCTTGACCAAGCTATTCAATAAGATATGGGTGACGGGGTTGCTACCATCAGTTTGGAAGAATGGTGTAATTGTTAAAGTTCCGAAGAAGGGAAACCTTAGTGAATGTGGTAATTGGAGGGGAATCTCTTTGTCACCGATAGCTTTGAAAGTTTTCAGTAGAGTGTTGTTAAATAGGTTGGAGCCGGTGGTTGAGGGTATTCTGAGGGATGAACAGGCTGGTTTTAGAAAGGGACGTGGTTGCAATGATCAGATCTTTATAGTTAGGCATTTGATGCAGCAAGTTAATGAAATGAGAGTACCGTTAAGTCTTTGTTTTGTTGATTTTGAAAAGGCTTTTGATAGTGTTTCGAGAGAGACTATGGGGAAGATCATGAGACATTATGGAATACCAGAGGAGTTTGTGAGGGTCATTATGAACATGCATGAGGACACATTTTGTAAAGTGATGGTTGATGGTTGTCTGAGTGATTCGTTTGAAGTCAAGTCCGGAGTAATTCAAGGTGGTGTTCTATCGCCTTTACTATTTATATTGGTCATTGATTACATTATGAAACGCGTTGGTACAGAAACCGGTGCAGGTATACTTTGGGGAGAGAACAGGAAACTTTTGGATTTAGATTATGCAGATGATATAGTTCTGATTTGTGATGGACCAGAAGAGATGCAGAGAGTGTTGGACTGTTTGGTGAGTGAAGGTCGCAAGGTGGGTTTGGTTATTAATTGTGGAAAAACTGAAATAATCAATATGAATATGGAAAATGCGCAGGAATGTGTAATTGGAGGTATGGTTGTAAAGCAAGTTGATAGGTTTAAATATTTAGGTACTTATTTAGCCAAGGATGGTTCTTTGAACTTTGAATTCGAGGAAAGGTTAAAGAAGGCTAATCAGGCAATGGGAATGCTTAAAAATATTTGGAATAATAAAAATTTTTCTGTGCATACAAAAATCAAACTTTATAAGGTAATGGTTAGGAGTATCTTAATTTATGGACACGAGTCTTGGTACAGCACAGTGACTATGGAAAATAAATTCTTGGTGTTTGAAAATAAAGCACTTAGAAGAATATTAGGAGTTAAGTGGTGGGAAAGGATACCAAATAGTAGAATTAGAGAAATAACTGGAGTGCAGCCGATCGATGAATATGCTAGATTCTCACGATGGAAGTGGCTAGGACATGTGTATAGGAGACAGGGAATAGTACGAGGTACACCAGGGTGGGTGGCACTTGGTAGGAGAGGTAGAGGAAGGCCAAAAGAGACGTGGGTGAGGACAATGAGACGGGAAGCTGGAGATGAGTGTTGGGGAGATCTTGAGGAGTTAGCACAAGATAGGATGTGGTGGTGTGAGTTCATCGAGGCCCTATGCATCCCCGAGGGTGCCACAGGAAATGATTGATTGATTGATTGACCATCACACGATTTTACTGAAGTATAGAGGGTCCACTATTACTTAAGAAGTTAATGAAAGCTATATAGTTCGAAATCTTCCTTAATTATATACCTAATGTTGAGAACAAAACTGTAATTACTATACGTATCAGCCATAAAGGGGTTAATATCTGTTTCTGGAGTCCCCCAGATGAAAGATGTGGCTTGCCGCAAACAAGTTTATTCATACAAGTTTCGACCTGAAAGATGTCATTTAAATCAGAATGCGATAAATAGTACAAACATCATACAATGTAACATACAACGAAGAATAAATTATGTACTTGACAGTATTAGACTTCCAGATCAGTCCTCTTCTGTGATGGTATGAATTATACTGATTTGTTCAACCTTTAAACCCAGGAACTCTGATCGTAGGCGTACATTGTAATGCTACAGTCCACTGACGAAATTACCTATTAACAGTTATAGCAATTTGAAATAGCCCAAATAACACAATGTCAAACAACATGATAACGAACAAAATAAAGACTTACAACGGAGGAACGAAATGAACGCCATCCCCGGTGAGAGTATAGGCCATGGTCGAGCGAGTGTGGAATCACGGTCGCCATGAACAGTGTGAGCGCCTGCACATTAACCAAAGCAGCTCGAAACTGACGTCGGGCAGTCATTCACGGGCTCCAGCTAAACATACTAAACAACTGACGAGCAACATCCACACCCGGGATGAGAGAGGCATCCTGCAGCTCTTATGGACCCAGGATCGAATCCAGACTGGGGCAGGGAACAGTTTATGGATTTGAATTTCCTAAAAAAAAAAAAAAAAAAGCAGACTTTCCTGATCTACTTGGTGACCCGTCGACATGTCGTGAAAATACCCCTGCTAATACCAATACACCAGTCCTGTATGAGACAGCCCTAGCATGTATTCAATATGGACGGTGGGTGTTAGCGCCGAAGTGGTGACATGTAGAGGTATGCGGTACGTAGGAGGGCTACTGGGCCTTGAAAGCAGGCTGTGAAGCCTATGCCCAGAGTCGGACACATAAAAAAAAAAAAAAAAAAACATTATCGTCATTGATAAATGATGATACAATATCTATAATCAGTACCCTCAAGCCTCTCACCCGTCACTGGCATTTATATTTGCATCACAAGTATTCCATCATCATCATCATCACTACTTACCTTGTATCTACCGCTAATATTTATATCAAAATCCTAGACATTATATCTTTTCACCCATCAGTCATATTTCTTTTTTAATTACCTCTCACGCTCCTCCAGTCATCACTGATATTGCCCTATAATAAAAGTACCCTTCCCATCCCTCTCACCAATTCGATATTTCATTACAGTATAATCATCATCCTTATCCCCACTCCTTCCCCCCACCCCCTTCCCTCATCTTTACCCTTTCCTCAACTCCGCCCCATTCCCTTCCCTCATCCTCACCCCTGTTCTTCCCCTACCCCTTCTCATTCCCTTACCCCTTTCCCTTCCCTCATCCCTTTCCTCATTCCTCCACCTCCCACCCCAACTCATCACCCCCACTTCTGGTATTCCTCTATAACCATCACCACCTCCCCCTCCTACACACACATGCACACAGGCCAGCCAACATCACGAACGCACGCGGCGTACACCCTCTCTCTCTCTCTCTCTCTCTCTCTCTCTCTCTCTCTCTCTGGTAAAGATCTAAGTCCTCAGTTACCGAGCCCAGGGTCATGATATCAGGGGAAGGAAATATCTGCCTTAAACGCGATGTGTTGACCGGAATTAACAGACTAAAAAACTTGAAGAACTAGCCCGGTTTAGTGGCCGACCATACGGAATCTATTGTCTAACTTCCAGGCTGTTTTATGTATTTGTTGCGTGATATTCTCAATAAGGTTAGGTTCGGATATACTCTGTGAAAACTCTCAGGCAGTGTGTGGTATTCAAGCGCAGATCCAGCAAGAAATAATGAAATAAGAATATCAGAGACTACGTATTTGTTGCATTATGTCGTCCACGATGTTCAATCAGGATACAGGGTCGTCTTCTTGGTGACACTTAAGGCCTCGTTTTTCTTAGTGAATTGTAATACAAATTTTACCTTGATATTTTCTTCTATGTCATTTAGTTAAGTTTAGTGCTGAGTTAGTTTAGGCTATCTCAGTGACGTACACGAGAAAAAAGGGTATAATATGGCAAATAAACAGCTGAAGAAGAGTTGCTGTGAAACCTACAAGTCATGTGGAAAGCGGCCCACACAATCAAAACTCTTAGGCATAAATCAGAAAGAAGCGTGAGGCCATCATACGAAAGAAGAACAACAAAAGACAAATACAAGACTATGCGAAGTGGAAGAATATTGCAGAACATCGCCTGTGTTATTATTATTATTATTTTTTTTTTCATGACATCGTCGACGAAGATCCGGTTAGGAAACACAACCAAAACTTCCCGGCACAAGACGGCATGGAAACATACACGTACTGCCAGAAATGGCAAGGCAACAAGAGATGACTGACTGAGGAATATATGAAACTACATATTCGATGCATGATAACGTCCACGAGGTTCGGTTAAGAAACACACGGCCAAAACTCCCAGGCAGACACCGGAAAGAATGTGTGCGACACCAAGTTTCATGAAGAACGGGAAAGGATAACTAGAAGAATTTACGACACTGAAGGAAATTACAGAATTTCCCAAATAATGTTTAGGCTAATTAACATTTTTGTTGTATGTTATCGTCAATAGCGATACTGTTCAGATGCAGAAACCAGAATTAAGAGGAACACTGCCATGAATGGAGGGATCAAAGAACTGACTAAAACCGGGGTTCCTAACAGCTGCAGCCGACGGTATGATTCTGCTTTCAAATGCCTTTCTTCTTTATGGAAATGACGCGTAATTAGCGTTATTGTAGAAGGGTATTCATCGGAAGACGCTAGGTGAGTTGCAGAGGTGCCGTACTTGGTCCTCTCTCTCTCTCTCTCTCTCTCTCTCTGTTGCGTTGCGACTGCCTGCATCATCAGTATTAGTGAATGATATCAGTGGTCGTATCTGTATTGGATTAAAGCACTTTTTTACAATAAACAAATCAGCTGAGCAGCTGTTATCACAAATTGTTCTGTTTTCTTAGTCTTTAACTTAAGTATTCGAGGTAATATGACTGTGAAATGTTTGGTTGGTGTATGGCTGAAGATAGAACTATAATATACTAGAATGTTACCCGGCGTTGCCTCGGTAAAACCCTATGATCGTGCATTGTCTGCGACCTTGAATGGCATCTTGTGGGAGAAGACCCTCGGGTTCCCATTCTATCCTTGGCCCCATTTCCCCAGGGTTATATTCTCCGTGGACCTATTCCTACCATGGACCTATTTTCCCACTACCCACCCATCCACCAACCTTGCCCACCCATCCCACCAACCCGTTTACCCATCTGACCCGCTGTTGCTAATAATATGGTTATAGAAGTAAAAAAAAAAAAAAAAAAAAAAAAAAAACGGTAATTGGCTACCATCTTTCCACCATGTTGAGTATTTCTGATTAATTGTAATTTTGGCCATCAGAGGAGTCACTTTAGCTTAAATAATGTAATGTACACGTTTAAAACGCTGAAATTGGTCGTAAGACGTTACACCTGTCAGAGCTGTTAAACTAGTTCTGTATACATCTCCCTTGATTTCCATAGAGAACAGACAGACAGGCAGACAAACTCTCTCTCTCGCTCTCTCCAGAGACATGAAACTCTACAGAAATGCCGTGCTGCATTTACCGAATAATATAATATATGGAAGTGTGTTATTAAACAACATTTTTGGTAACTGGAGGCCGATTGCACCGGTGTTTTTATGTATTCTATTAGTTCTCTGTCTGTCTGTCTGTCTGTCTGTCTGTCTCTCTTTCTTTGTGTGTGTGTGTGTGTGTGTGTGTGTGTGTGTGTGTGTGTGTGTGTGTGTGCGCGCGCGCGCGCAGAGATATGAAACTCCACGGATATGTCCCGCCGCATTTACCGTGTAATATAAGATGTAGACTGGTGTTAACATTTTTGGTAGCTGGAGGCCGACTACACCTTTTTTTTTTTTTTTTTTTTTTTTTTTTAATGCATTCCTTAAGTTAGCACATTCTAGGTACAATGACTGAAAAAATGTTGCGCTGTAATGCACTGTTTCAGGTAAGCTGAGAGTACAAACAGATAAACATAATGGGAATTTTAGTAGTATATTGCTATACAGTATCTTGTAACCAACTTAAGCTTAGGGAAACTTACAATTATGGCCCTGAGTTGGCGTATTTATAAATATTCAGAAGCTAATTTGTGTATTTGACTATGTGTTTATTATTGTTATATTCATTTACACAACTGTAATAACTTTATAAGGTAAGTAAACATTTACGTGAAAAAGGAAAAAATATTCAGACATTACTTACTTCGAACGAAGACTTCATCACGAGAGAGAGAGAGAGAGAGAGAGAGAGAGAGAGAGAGAGAGAGAGAGAGAGAGAGAGAGAGAGAGATCTTGTATAAATTAGTTCCTTAAGTTGTTACTGCAGCTTGTGTAGTGTGATCACACGGTTAACAAGGCATGTTTAGCCTGGAGTCACTGATGCTGTTAGGGTCAGCCGAACCTAACGATGCTCAGTTGTTTGGAATATTAGCCTCTAGCAAATATGTTTTCTCTCATATAAATTGAAACATCTAGTGGTAGCCTAAAAAGAAAAGTGACATAAAATCATGCTTTGTTATTTTCCATATTATTTCTTTTGCTCGGATTTATCAGAGTTAAACCAAACTCTCTGCTATTTGCTTCCATGAAAAACCAAGGGCGTCTCCGCAGCATTGACAGTTATTGTTTTATTTTATTTTATTTTATTTTTTTTGCCGATCGGAAAGTACTCTACATTTATCTGTGTTTTAAGTTCAGTAATTAAGCAATACATTATGTTAGTTGTATTAACGTCCTAAAGACAGTGGTCTTTTTCCCAGTCCACAGCTTGTACGAGGAGTGTTCGAGTTACGGCCAATTTCCAGGAGGAGGAAGAGGAGGAGGAGTTGAAGGAGAATGTCGTAATTAAAAGCATTGTTTAACAACAGGCAGCGTCACAGAAAACCATTTCTGGACTAAATATAGTAATGTTAAACATTTTTCTTTAACCAGATTATAGTCGGACATTTGTTATAACAAAATACAAAGAAGCCCTCGGGCTGGAAACGACTGAAGCTTTATTGTTACATTTTGCTGGAAGATTACGATGCTCCAGCCGGATGAAGCCTATAAGGACTTTCATTCGAGGGATGGTTAAAATCTATTTTTCACAATGCCACTCAGAGAACAACGAGGCTGGTCATCTTAAACACTGAGTGTGAGTAGCCTTGACCCAGAACCCTACACTCCAGATGCGGTAGGGAAAGGATTGGATGATGAGTAAAATAATAACATTCGGCTCTAAAATTGATTGTTTTTATTATATCCTAAAGTAAACTTCCTTGCCCACGTACGAAGACAGAAGTCGTGTCGCGGTTTTGTCGGAAGATTAAGTGCAACACTTGAAACATTATGACAGATATGCCACAGTTACATATTCGTGGTTAGGTTGCCTGACTTCTTCAAGCTTCATATGTGCTGCTGATGGGATGAAGGTATAAACGAACCCAGGAAATTCAGAAGCCTTAATATCGACTCACGAAAATTACTGAGTCCGAATTTTATATGAGAGACGAAATATTAACAGTTAGGCGATGATCACCTGGATATTTCATCTTACATCTTAACACAAAACGTCAAGCAGACTTACTATACCATGATACTATCTGGAGAGGGAAAGCAACATGCATCCAACTATTAGGGAGATAAGAGGTGGCATGATCTGCTTTTATGTACGGGAAGCGAATCCTGAACAGACAGCTCAAATATTTCGTATAGCATAACCATAGAAAGGTGGATCATGTGAATTCAGGAGGAAGGCACAACGGAGAACCGTCATCATTCACGTCGTCTTCGTGTTACCACACCACTGTAGGGCTACGAAATAATCACAACGATGAAAGTAGCACTTGCAAGCAGTGCTAACGCTGAGAAACGCATTGCACCTAGAATGAAGCGCGGGAATAGTTGTGCGTGAGCGAAGGTCGGCTGATTTGTGTGTTCTAACTCGTCTGTGGGATTCAGTTGGCCAGCCATTCTAAAAAAAAAAAAAAAAAAAAAAAAAAATCGATTATCATAATACAGTAACTCTGTTCTCATGTGTTGAATACTATAGTCAGTTTTGTTTTACAACATTGTTAAATAATGTTAGTCCCAGGTCATAATTATCCACTTGATTAGCTAATTTACAGTTAACAAAGATGGAGAACTGACTTCCGAACACTTACTTAGCTACTTGAGTTGTAACGTTGCGGACGTAGTAATAAAAAAGAAAAATTGAGAAACGCTTCGTATATACTAAATAAAAGCAGCAGTCAGAAAGAATTAATATGTAGATTAGCTTCGTTTAGTTACAAAAAATATACTGGCATCCACAGGCCGGTCACCTGGAGCAAATGGCATCTTAAGTCAGTGCTACCAACCGTCCGTTCGACACAACGCAGACTGCACCAAAACTATAGTCTTTCAGCAGATATTTTTAACTTTTGTCTCTGTGTATACTAAAGATCTGATCGTATGTGGCCAAAAACAAAAGACGACACAGCAGCTGGACAAAGATGCTCATAGTCCTGTGTGTGTGTGTGTGTGTGTGTGTAAGATAATGAAATCTTGATAGCACAGAATATTGTAGGGCCTGACCCAGATCTCTCTCTCTCTCTCTCTCTCTCTCTCTCTCTCTCTCTCTCTCTCTCTCTTTGTCTGTCTGTCTGTCTGTCTGTCTCTCTTCATGATTACTCTGTGTCGGGGCTTTAAATACACAAGACTAAGATGGCCAGATAGTATCAATTTCTTTCAGTGACGCAAGCTGGTAGGATTTATCTTCTCATTTCCTCTGCCTATGACCTCTGGTCGTTAAAAGTCAATGTATCCAGACTTTTTTAAATGAATGGATCTTGGTTCTGGTTTTCTCTCGTTTTCCCCACCATTATTCCATATGGTGGGGATATAGGAATCGCCCCTGTCCGTCCGTCTGTCCGTCCGGGCCTGTATCTCGGAAACTACGAGATGGATGGGCTTCATATCACACAGACAGAGTATGTGTCGTAGTTGATGCCAGTATATGTACAATTGCCATATTGTGTGTACTTTACCAACTATGACCATATAAGGAAAAATCTGTCTTGTGACATTTTGGACACCCCTTCATATCTTACAGAAAAATAGAGTATGAGTTTAAATCCTTATATATGAAATGTCCACACTGTAAGTACTTTATGAGCTATTTCCGTATAAAGAAACTAATCTGTAAATATCTGTATCCTGGACACTACTGACTGGATCATCGTCACTACTGAAAGATAGAGTACGAGTCCTAGTTTATGCCCCTATATATGAAACTGCCGTACTTATTAGTACATATGTATATATTCTTTACCACATGCTGGGGATACGTCTTTGCTAAAGGCTTGTTCAGCTTTAGAAAGGACATGTTTTTGTTGGCTCTCATCTTTATGGCCATCCATTTTGTGTACACATATCTACCTGTCCATCTTTCTCCCTATCTACCTGTCTTTCTATCCATCTATCTGCAACTATCTATCTACCTATATCCTTCCCCCCCCTCTCTCTCTCTCTCTCTCTCTCTCTCTCGTTTGAACCACCTAATCCAGTGGTTTCCAACCTGTGGGGCGCGCCCCCCTAGGGGGGCACGAAGACTTGATCAAGAGGGTAATTATATTTAAAAACTATGAATTATGATGGAATTCAGTAAATTCTAAATATGGAGAAAATAGTTCAGATATGAATAAAAAAAACTAGTTATCTTAATATACAAACAGTTTCCGAGATTAAGAATCTATGATATTTACTGACATGTGCCAACTATGCCAGTAAAATACAGTATTTGAGGAAGGGGGGCGCAGGGAACTTGTCATTCAGTGAGGGGGGGCGAGAATTAGAAAAGGTTGGAAACCACTGGTCTAGTCCACGTTTGTCCTGTCCAATGGGCCACGCCTCCAATCACTCATCATTCAATCCCCCGGAATCCTGGTTCTATCAACATATTATACCTAGTACAGCGCGTTTGTTCTAAGCTGACCACCCCTTTCAGCCCAGTCACTCATCATTCAAGCCCCCGGAATCATGGCTCTATCTACACATTATACCTACTACAGCACACTCATCATTCAAGCCCTCGGAATCCTGGCTCTTATCTACACATTATACCTACTACAGCACACTCATCATTCAAGCCCCTGGAATCCTGGCTCTATCAACACATTATACCTACTACAGCACACTCACCATTCAAGCCCCAGGAATCCTGGCTCTGTCAACACATTATACCTACTACAGCACACTCATCATTCAAGCCCCCGGAATCCTGGCTCCATCTACACATTATATTTACTACAGCAGACTCATCATTTAAACCCCCGGAATCCTGGCTCTATCAACACATTATACCTACTACAGCAGACTCATCATTCAAGCCCCTGGAATCCTGGCTGTCTACACATTATACCTACTACAGCAGACTCATCATTCAAGCCCCCGGAATCCTGGCTATATCTACACATTATACCTACTACAGCACACTCATCATTCAAGCCCCTGGAATCCTGGCTCTGTCTACACATTATACCTACTACAGCACACTCATCATTCAAGCCCCCGGAATCCTGGCTCTATCAACACATTATACCTACTACAGCGCGTTTGTTCTAAGCTGCCCACCCCTTTCAGCCCAGTCAATGGCAAGGGAAGGTAGATCTGAGGCTGACCTGACTGTAGTCCGTTTACTTCAGCTAACAAAGATCCGTCACTTCTGTCAGCCAAGTTGATGCCCAGTGTGTGCGTGGAGTGGGTAGGGTGGACAGGGTAATGGGTGGGGTGGACAGGGTAATGGGTGGGGTGGACAGGGTAATGGGTAGGGTGGACAGGGTAATGGGTGGGGTGGACAGGGTAATGGGTGGGGTGGACAGGGTAATGGGTAGGGTGGACAGGGTAATGGGTAGGGTGGACAGGGTAATGGGTGGGGTGGACAGGGTAATGGGTGGGGTGGACAGGGTAATGGGTGGGGTGGACAGGGTAGTGGGTAGGGTGGACAGGGTAATGGGTGGGGTAGACAGGGTAATGGGTAGGGTGGACAGGGTAGTGGGTGGGGTGGACAGGGTAGTGGGTAGGGTGGACAGGGTAATGGGTAGGGTGGACAGGGTAGTGGGTGGGGTGGACAGGGTAGTGGGTAGGGTGGACAGGGTAATGGGTAGGGTGGACAGGGTAATGGGTAGGGTGGACAGGGTGAGAGATGTACCGATAGCAAAATTTCGACCGATACTGATAGCGATGCCATAAAATTGGACCGATACCGACACAATTACCGATACCGATAGCAGTGCATGGCAGACCGATCTATTAGGCTGTTGGCCATACTCGTGCCATTTGCTTTTTTTCAAGTTTGTCATTAAACTACTACGCACCAGGCACTCAAAATAATATATTAAAGAATTGGATATTACCATGATTTATTTTTCGTCCCTGTAAAACATCCAAATTCTGTTTAACAAAATAACATCAAGTGGGTGATATGATACGCACTTAATTCCTTTTAAGTATCGGTAGTATCGGCAGCATATTAGCCGATACCGATTCCGATGCCTCGCTACATCTCTAATTGGGCGATGAGTAAATAGGGATTGAGGTGAGAAATGGAGGGAAACTGGGAGATGAGTAATTGGGAAATGAGAAAGAAGAGGAGGTGAATAAGTGGTGATGAATTTATACATGAGAATGGAAATTGGTTTGGAGGATGTGTGTTTTTATGAGATGTAAGGAGTATAAATACACACTCTCTCTCTCTCTTTGGGATTTTTCTACCCATTACCAAATCGTCCCCTCTGATTGGCTAGGGGTCGGGATAAATGGGGCTCTTATTGGCTGGCGACGTTATGACGTCAACGGAAGTGGAATTTGATTGGCTGGGGGTTTGTGACGTCATGTTTGGTATTTTCTTCCTGTTTTTTAGTAGTTTTAATATTTCTTCTTTTTCTTTCATTTTCTTCTTTCATTTTTCCTCTTCCGTCCTTCTTTCCTTCCTTGTCACCCTCCGGTTCTGTCTGTCTCTTGGTTCTGTCTGTCTCTGTCTGTGCAGTCTTTATTTCTGTCTGTCTGTGTCGGTCTGTTCTCTCTGTTTTGTCTTTCGTTATATCCATACTTTAACTTCCCCAGTCTTTATATTTTCTTCCTATATTTTTTTCTTTAATTTGTCTTTCATTCAGTCGTTTTTCCATCCTTCCATCTTCTCTTCATCCTTCATTTCCGTCCTTCCTTCCTTCCAACCTTCCATGAAATCTTGGGTTATATAGAATAATTAAATTCGACTCCCTATTACGTGTTGATGTGGAAAAGAGAGAGAGAGAGAGAGAGAGAGAGAGAGAGAGAGAGAGAGAGAGAGAGAGAGAGAGAGAGAGAGAGAGAGAGAGAGCACATCTGGGAACGTTATCTTAACTGGGTGGATTATGGCTGTGTGTGTGTGTGTGTGTGTGTGTGTGTGTGTGTGCGCGCGCGCTGGATTGTATGTATGTATGTATGTATGTGTAAGAATTATGTACGTTTGTATAGGAATTGTGTATATATGCTTGTACATATGTGTAGGAATTATGTGGATGTATGTGTGTGGAAATTGTGTATATATGTATGTATGTGTACGAATTGTGTACGTATGTATGTGTGTGTACCTGCTTCGAGGCACAGGGAATAATTCCAAACTTTGTAAGTTGGACTAAGAGTTGTGAAAATTGTGTGCGCAGATGGCTGTGTACGTATGTAGGTTTGTATGTATGTGTAAATGCTAATGAGTGAGAGTACCTTTATGTATGTGTGTGTGTATGTATGTGTAAATGCTAATGAGTGAGAGTACCTGTATGTATGTGTGTGTGTATGTATGTATATGTAGATGCTAATGATTGAGAGTACCTGTATGTATGTGTGTGTGTATGTATGTATATGTAGATGCTAGTGAGTGAGAGTACCGGTATGTATGTGTGTGTGTATGTATGTATATGTAGATGCTAATGAGTGAGAGTACCGGTATGTATGTATGTGTGTGTGTATGTATGTATATGTAGATGCTAATGAGTGAGAGTACCGGTATGTATGTATGTGTGTGTGTAGGCTATGTATGTATATGTAGATGCTAATGAGTGAGCGTACCGGTATGTGTGTGTATGTATGTATATGTAAATGCTAATGAGTGAGAGTACCGGTATGTATGTGTGTGAGTATCAGAATGTTTGTGCGGTATGTATGTGGCTTAGATGGATCTTGTGGGTGGGTTGTGTGTGTGTGTTGAAGACAAAAAAGAAAGGAAGGAAGGGTGGAGAGTTATTCAAGAAGAGGGGAAGAGGAAAAGAGACATGAAAAATATGAATATAAGAGAGTGAGAGAGGTGCCATAAGGGGTGACTGTGGTGGAGAGTGACGTTAATGCTCGGAGTGAGAGGCCTGGCTAAGAGTGAGGCTGGAATGGTGGTAGATTGAGGTAGAATGACGATAGGTTGTGGTAGATTAGTGGTTGATTGTGATAGAATGGTGGTAGATTGGGGTATTGTGGTAGAACGACGATAGGTTGTGGTAGATTAGTGGTTGATTGTGATAGAATGGTGGTAGATTGGGGTATTGTGGTAGAACGACGATAGGTTGTGGTAGATTAGTGGTTGATTGTGATAGAATGGTGGTAGATTGGGGTATTGTGGCAGAACGACGATAGGTTGTGGTAGATTAGTGGTTGATTGTGATAGAATGGTGGTAGATTGGGGTATTGTGGTAGAATGACGATAGGTTGTGGTAGATTAGTGGTTGAGTTTGGTAGATTAGTGGTTGATTGTGGTAGAATGGTGGTAGATTATGGCGTGAGTAAAGCAAGAAACCAAAAGGGTGGAAAGGACAAAGCTTAGATAGAAGTTAATAAGAGGAACAGAGAGTCGATTAAAGGGTAGATAGAGCCTGATAGATAAGAGTAGATGTGATTTTAGATACACACTGGTTCTAAGTGAGACAGCCCTAGCATTCCTTAAGTACAGACGGTGGGTATTGGCGTCAAGATGGTGATATGCGACTGGCGGTGGCGTGGTAGGGGGGATTGGAGAAGGGAATCAAGTACTTAGAAAAAGAAAGAAACAATGGGGGGGAGAGTGAGAGAGAGCGAGAAGAAAGAAAAAAAGTGTTGGTTTGGGTCAGTGACGTGTTAAAATTAATGGTATCTGAAACGGTTTTGTCGCGTTTAATAATGGGTAGTGAGACAGTGGTGATGGATTGTGGGGAGATGGGGTTAATTGGGGAGTGAATGGGGATATTGGAAAATGATGAGGAAGAGGCTGGAAAATAGGGGAGAAGAGGAGGAGGAGAGAGAGTGAAGGTGGGGAGGAGAGTGGGAGGAATTGAAGAGGATGGGAAATAATGAAGAGGAGGAAGAGAAGAATGACGAGAATGGGAATCAAATATGAGGAAGATGGGAGATGGAAGAGGTGAATGATAAGTACTGGGGGTGGGGAGGAGTAAAGGAACTAAGAGGAGGAGGAGGAGAAGGGTAGAATGGAGAACGAAGGGAAGGGAGGTAGAGGAAGAGGGAGGGGAAGACAGGTGAGAGAGAGAGAGAGGGATAAGGAAGACGGAAGGACGTTGGAGAAGGAGGAAGAGGGGAGGTGATGAATGCTGGAACAATGGGGAAGAGACAGGGAAGTGGGAAATAAATGGGGAAAAACAGAATGGAAGATAATGGAGAGATAAGTGAGAGCTGAAGTTAGCTGAAGAATGGGAAATAATAGAGCTGTTGCCTTGTCTATCTGTCTGTCTGTCTCTCCATCTATCTATCTATCTCGAAATATCTGACGTAGCTATTCCTTTACTTAACAATCTATCTACCTTTCTACGCTTTACTATACATCTATTAAATACAGTAACTTTATCGTCTGTCGATCCACATCCCACAGAGGTCAGGCTTAGCCCCGGCGCGTCGCTTACGGGGTACGCCTTAGCAGTTTCCGAGGCTGTCCGGTTTGAGCTGCCATTTTGGTTTTGCCCCAGTTTTAACAAGGCCTGATGCCATTCCCGACGCCAACCCTCCCCATTTATTTTAAGCCTGGTACTGGCACAGAGTTGGGCTGACTTCCTCCCCCCCCCCCTCCCGTATTGTTATGACACATGTAGGTAACGACAGTAAATATTGCTCCATCATTCAGTCGAACTAATATAAAACTCCTTCATGACAATCTGAAAAAGCTGTCTCTCGATTCGACGGATTAAAGAAGCATTAATATGAAAGAACTTCATCGACAAGAAGAAATCGTCTACACTCTGTTCACTGTAACTTGGCGCAAAACTGCAATCTCTCCATCTTGAATGCTAAGCCATAACAAAGATTGACACTAGAATATGGTGCTAGTCACGAAGATGTGCTATGGAAAAGATGCAGGGCCGTAGTGTTGCCTTATAAACAAAACTACGGGACATAAGCAGCAACAGATTAAAGGTAATCAGAATGGCTTATAGGGGTAGCCATAAGAAATGTAAAATATTGTCATCATGCTCATTGGCACTCGTCTGTCTTCCTGTTTGCTGGTGTGTCTTCTTTTTGCACGTAACTACACTGTATTCTCCTCCTGTGTGTGTGTGTGTGTGTGTGTGTGTGTGTGTGTGTGTGTGCGTGTGTGTGTGTTTACAACCCTCTTCATCTGCCTTATTACTGCTCCTTCCTTTGCTTATCTGTCGTCCGATATTCTTTACAGCTTCATGTAGGCAGTACCTCTCTCTCTCTCTCTCTCTCTCTCTCTCTCTCTCTCTCTCAGTCCTACACACCTTATTTATGACACTGAAAACAGAATTATGACGATAATAATGAATGAAATACCATTCTTTTAATTCCAGTCATAATAATAATAATAATAATAATAATAATAATAATAATAATAATAATAATAACTAAAAGAAGGAGGAGGAGGAGGAGGAGGAGGAGGAGGACTAAAGGAAAAAACAAGAAAGAGTATCAGAATATGAAAGCAATGAAAATGAGGAAAAGAAGAAGATTAAATGGAGAAGGTAGAATAATAAATTGATACGGGGGAAAAGATGTGAGGGACGACTGCATAAAGCGGAAGTAGAAAAAAAAAATGGGTGGAGAGAGAGAGAGAGAGAGAGAGAGAGAGAGAGAGAGAGAGAGAGAGAGAGAGAGAGAGAGGACGAGCGTTGTTTCTGAAAGGGTAGGGGAGGACGGGGAGGGAGGGTCTGGGTTGGGTACCGCCCTTAATTGCCAGGCGGGGCAACGGGGTGGACCGAGAAAGGGAAGCAGAGAAGGGTGAAAAAAGGTGAGGGAGAGATGGTAAGAGCGATATGGGGGCAAAGAAGACGAATGGTGGTGCAGGAGTAAGAAAAGGAAGAGAGGAAGAGTGTGTGGGAGAGAGTGCAATTCTCTCTCTCTCTCTCTCTCTCTCTCTCTCTCTCAGGGTGGTTGGCAAGGAAAAAAGAAAGCAGGATACGATTATTTCTTATGTACTGTATATTCTATGACATCAGTAATATTCCTACGTTTGACTCTGGCCATTTTCTAAGGAAGCCATTTTTTTCTTTTCTTAAGGGTCCGTAGTCAAGGTTCGGTAATCTCAGGCACGTTCACAGATACCTAGTGCCACACACGTCACGCACTGTATTGCACACTATTGCCCACTGTCCAGAGTGTGATAGGAAGGGATATCACATTTAGAACTAGTATAAATGCATATGAGTTTTCCTCTTTTATGGACGCGTCAGTGACCATATGTAAATAAGAGGCAGACCCAGTTTCATCGTGACTGAAATATTCCACTGCAGGACTAAAGCCTCTCCCATCTTTGTCCACAATGACCCATTTGACTTGTTGTACTCCATCCCATCTCATTAAACTTAGTAAATTCATCTCTCCATCTTGTTCTCAATCTGCCTCTTCCTCTCACTCCACCTTGGGGTTGCCTCTCCAACCTCTGAGTTATCTGCCCTACTGAATTACTAAAGACCATTTTGTTCATTTCTTCTCATTTCCTGTATGATATGAATTCGGATCGCTAATATTGAAGGTTCAATGTTTTACAACTTGCCAATGCCTCACTGAATTGCATTTTTTCCCTCCGGTTTTTCTCGGTCTTTTTACTTCAGTAAACACCACCTCACCTCGTTCCCAGATTTCCTTCACCATTTTCACCTTTGTTTTGCTGTTTATGTACGCGACATTGTCGTTCTGTGATCAGAGCTTTGTCAACTCTCATGACTCACTCCTTTTACCCTTCAGTCCTCTCACTTTCTCCCACTCAGATCTAAATATCACAAAATCATCCACTCTTTCACCAATTATTGGTTTATTGCTCTTTGCTTTCCTAACTGTACCCCTTTGTACTGCTTTACACTCATCTGCTTCAATCAGCCTTTGCCACTTTCTTTGATCAGCGTGTCTTCAGTTGTCAGTTCCTTGCTAATTCCCTTCACTTCTCTTTTCCCACCCTTTCCTGCTCTTTCTCAAGCTCGAATCCCCTTCTCATCTGACTCTCAATACTTTTCTGAAATTGTCTCGTTTCCTTCACAATTTTCACCAGATATCACATTGATCCATTTGTTTTTTCTTCAGACCTTTTCTGCTCTTTTCCCTCCTCATCCTGACCCTGTTCTCTCCTCCACCTTTGTACCTTCACCTCCAATCGCCTTTCTCAGTCCGTCCTCCCGTGAGTCTGTGTAAGCGAGTTTTTCCTTGTGTGATCACCACCTAATAAGTCCATGTAATACCGATGCCCCTCTCTGAGTCATACCACGTCTCGCCAATGTATGACGGATTTATGAGTTAAGTTGATTAGCACTGCGGTATTCAACTCCAGCTCGTCTCCTCTTCCTCATTTTCGTTTTCATTCTCTCTCTCTCTCTCTCTCTCTCTCTCTCTAGCAGGCTGTGACAATGAAATCTTGACAGCACAATATATAGCATGACCTGATGCAGATCTCTTATAAATTTGTTCTAATGATTGCCATACGTCTGAGGCTTTAAATACAGAGATTTTGAAGTCAAGCAGGATCAGTCCATTCATTTCCCTCTGCCCAAGACCTTCAGTCTCTTAAACGATTTGGGTTCAGGGATTTTGTAATGAATGGATCTTGGTTTTGGTTCTCTTTTGTTCAAGATTGCGAAGGATATGTTTTTATATGTATTATGAGGCTATTGTTTTTGCATAAACATATATACCTGTCCGTTTGTCTCCTTATTTAATTATCTGTCTCTCTACCTGTCTCCCTTCCTCCTCTCCTCTCTCTGGATTGATAGATAAATTGATTGAATGAGAGACGGATAAATGGATAGATAGATAATTAGATAGCTACAGACAGATTATTAGATAAATAAATAGACATAGGTAGATATGGTAGATAGATAGATATCCGTCTTTTTGCCTCTCTGCCTGTATTTTTCTTTCTTGTCTGTCTACTTGTCTATCTATCTGTCTATCTGTCTATTATCTGCAAGCTTCCCATTGCAATCTACAGCATCACACTCAAAGTGCAAAGTCACAAGTAGAGGTCAAAGTGTAAGGCAATACAGGCTAATGACACTGACACTGTAAAAGATTTTAGACTGTTTGCTTATTGTGTGGGAGGAGGTAGGAGGGGATGAGGGGAGGTAAAAAAGACCAGAAGAAATATAATAGTGGTGATCGTGACAATGATGATGATGCTTGTAGTGATAGGGAAGACGACAGCAACATCATTGTCATCATTATCAGCAGCTGCATCATATCATATGTACTGTACATCTTACTCGGTATGTGTGCACCACGTCCAGCCTTTACTGATTCATTGTCACGATTATCATGATCATCGTTATCATCCTTATCACCACTATTACCATCATCATGATCATCATAAATATGAGTAGCACAAATCATTTCATGTCTTAATCCAGGGTGCTTTGGTTAAGCAGATGAAGGGTAAGGATATATGTTGACCAGAAACAGATTAACGAGCGTACACGAGGCCTTGTTGCGATACGGCATCATAATGCTACTTTTAGATGTATCGCTTGTGATTGTTCTTAAAAACTTGGTCTAGCTCTGTAGGAGATACAGTAGGTAGGAGTAAGAAAAACTTGCTGAGTAAGAGTAGAATCTTAGTGACACCTAAGGATACCTTCCGAGGAGATAAGACCTTTGAATGGATGAATCATTAATTTCTATAATTATAATTCATCTCTGTCTGTCTGTCTCTCTGTCTCTGTCTCTGTCTCTGTCTGTCTGTCTCTCTCTCGTCTGGGCAACGTAATTAGGCCTCGGAATCGCTGATAGCATATTTGTCTCTAACCAAGACCACACACAAACACACACACACACACACACACACACACACACGGCTCTTTTAATGTAATTCTTTCACTCCTCTTTAGAGTTATCTGCTGAGCTTGTCTGTTTGCTCTCTGATTGCTGCTCGCTTGTTTGCTTGCCTGTCTGTCAGTGTGTTTTATTTTCTAGTTAGCCTTTTTTATTGTTTTTTTTCTGGAACCGTCCTTTAAGACTCATTTTTTTTTTCTGTGTGAATGTGAGCCAGTTTGTCTCTTGGTCTCTGATTCTCCAGTGTGTTAACTCGTGTCCTGGCATGTTTTGTTTCATCATTTACTACATTTGCTTTGCCTTGGGTGTTGTCAGGGGCTATTTTTTTGTGTGTGAGTTTTGGTGGTGGTGGTGGTGGTGATGGTGGTGGTGTGTGTGTGTGTGTGTGTGTGTGTGTGTGTGTGTGTGTGTGTGTTCTAAGTGCCCTCTTCTATTGTCTCAGTTATCGCTCCTTTGGTTACTTATCTCTTGTCTGATGTGCTTTACTGCTTCGTGTAGGAACTTTCTGTGTGTGTGTGTGTGTGTGTGTGTGTGTGTGTGTATGAAACGTAAGGAGAACCTTCATCTTCACTATATCAGTCTCTCACCTTAATATTTGCAACAATTATCACCAAATGGTAGACTTTTCGGTTTTAGTCGTACAACCTGATGATGTAGTACTTGTCTCCTAAACTCTCTCTCTCTCTCTCTCTCTCTCTCTCTCTCTCTCTCTCTCTCTCTCTCTCTCTCTCTCTCTCTCTCTCTCAGGCTGATTGGAAAGGAAAAGGAAAGCAGAAAACGATATTTTCTTATGTACATATTCTGACATCAGTAATATCCCTACGGTGCGTTTGATTGGCCGTTGTCTAAGGAATCCATTTTTTTTTTTTCAAGAATCCGTAGTCAATGTTCGGTGCATTTCACCCACGTTCACAGATAGCTAGTGCCACACACGTCACGCACTGTATTACGCACTATTCCCCACTGTCCAGAGTGTTATAGGAAGACATATCACATTTACAACTAGTGTAATGACACAGGAACTTTCTTCTTTTACGGACGTAACCAGTTCCGTCAGGAAGATTAAACGTTCCACCGCACAACTAAAGCTTCTCCCATCTCTCTCCGCAATGACCCACTTGGCTGTTGTTTTACACCATCACATTTCATTACATTTACCAATTTCTTCTCTTCATCTTGTTCCCAACCGTTGTTTCCTCTCACTCCATCTTTGGGTTGCCTTTCTGATCTCTGACCTGCCCATTTGATATCGGCCCCTACTAATTTCCCAACGATCAATTTCCTTTACTGCTTTCCATTAACTGTATGCTTTGAATTCTGATCACTGATATTGAAGGTTCAACGCTTTACGACTCGCCTATGCCTCACTGAGTTACACTTTCTACTGTCCGCTTTTCTTGCTCTTTTGCCTTAGGTAAACGCCACCTCATATTATTTTCAATGTTCCTTCATCATTGTCATCGCTGTCTCGCTGTTCATGTAAGCGACATTTTCGTTCTGTGATCAGAGCCTTGTCATATGTCTTGGATCACTTTTTCCCATTCGCCCTTTTCTTTTTCCCTCTCGCACACAAATCTCCATATCACTTTACCTTCCACTCTTTCACCATTAGGTTTATTGCTATTTGCTTTCCTATATACTCCTTTGTACTCCTTTAAACTCACTTGCTTCAATCAGCGTTTGCCATTCCCTTCCTTGTTAAATAACTATTTCTTTCTCTTCCATTATTTACTACTCCTTCTCAGTCACAAGTCTCCTTCTCACCTGACTCCCAAAGCTTGTCTACCTTTGTCTCGTTGTATCCAAGAATTTTCACCAGATACCACACTGATCCAATTGTTTTTTCTTCATCTTTTCCAGCATTTTTTCCTTTTCCACCTCACCCTCCTCTCCTCTCCTCAGCCTTTGTCTCTTCTCCCTCAGTCGCCTTTCTCATGCCGCCCTCCCGCAAGTCTGTGTAAGCGAGTCTTTCCTTGTGTGATCACCTCATTACAAGTCCGTGCAGAACCTGTGCCCCTCACTGAGTCAAACTCCGTCACGCCATGGTATGACGGATTTATGAGCCAAGTAGATTAGCGCCACGGATTTCATCTCTCTCTCTCTCTCTCTCTCTCTCTCTCTCTCACACACACACACACACACACACACACACACACATTTAGAGAGAGAGGGAGGGGGAGAGAAAGGTCGGTTCCACGTTTCCGCTGGTACAGATTTGGGAGAAGCAGCGTAAGCACACCAATAATGAAGAAGGACTTAGGAGAAAGAGAAGGAAGGGGCGGAAGAGTTGGATGATTGCTGGTAGGGAGAGGGGAGGAGGACGAGCAGGAGTAGGTAGCTTCTGGCGGTAAGAGGAGGAGGAGGAGGAGAAAGAGCAGAAGAAAATGAGGAGGACAAGATGACTAACGTGAAGGGCGCGGTGGGAAAAAAGTTTTGCTGGACACAGGCATAAGACTGTGGTTAAGATGCCGAGGAAATGGCAGGTTTGGACCCCAAGGAAACTGATTATAAGAACAGTGTTACAGAATGGAATAAATAATACTGATGAAAGGGAGATGGCAATAGCTGAGAGAAATAAAGTACGGTAATGAGTTCTCATACTTGTACTAATAATATATTTTAATATAGCCTTAATCAGCGACCCACAGAACCCTGAGGTGGTCTAGCACCTTGAACCAGTGGACTGATTGGTAAATTTTCCCCCTCGGAGATTATTCTTTTTTTTTTCTTTCTTTCTTTTTTTCGTAGATTTTCGACTCTTTATGAGTGTGCATTCCACATTTTTGTGCAGTATTTGGGTATTAGGACATAGTTACTCGCCTTTATGGAATTATGTTATGGTCCCATTTAATATCAGATCAAAAAGCAATGCCATGGAAATATTTGAAAATGGTACTTGATGAATTTCAGTCTATCCTTGAAGTGTGTAGGTTGAATCGGGAATATAATAAACAGAAATCATGCTAACATAAGGCTGGCAAGTGGAAATTATTTCAGTTTTCAAATCAAAACTCTAGAAACGTCGGCAACTCCATAACTCACTGCTTACTTCGGATCATAATAGCAAGTAAATTATTTGTTACTATTGTTTTGATACTAGAATTCTAATCCTCTAAGGTCGAAAAGTCTCCTATCTGGAATATTATCAGGACATGATAAGGCTAAATTGATATCAGCTTTACCGAATTCAATTAGTTAAAGGATGGAACAGAAATGGCGCCATAAATTGTGTATGAAGGTGTTATCAGCTGATCAGGGCTGACCCATGCTAGCTTGTACAGAGGCAAGCAATAGTTTCTGCTCATCCTTCACCCTTACTCCAGGCTGGAAGGGAGTCATTGCCAGGGACTCAAACCGAATGAAGGCCTGTTGTTGGTATAGCGAAGTTTTTCTACGCTGCAGTAGTGTCAGAGTCACCGCCAACTGTTCCTCGTGCAGTCTGTCAAAGCTTCCGCCTATCACTTTGATTAAGTCTTTAAAGAGTTTTTGGAGTGAAAATTTGGCTAGGATTTCCTCCAACCTGGGATGAAATTAGCGGGTGTGCAGAAACTGTGGCTCGCGAATGTACAAAGTCTGTCAAAATGAAATGAACAGAGCCTAATATAAAACTATGTTTAGAGCTTACTAGGCTTATAATGCCTCAGTTTGGCAGTTCGAACCATCAGCCTGCATCATCATTATCATCATTATCATCATCATCATCTTCATTATCATTAACATCATCCCAACATCAATTCCCACCTAGAAGATGGAGTGAGATACATTCCGCAAACAAAGAGATAAACACACGTCGTCTAACTATCAAACAGCATGTAGATCTCATTTACTCTTTCAGTCCAATGACGAATTTTCTATTTTATTCATGTTGTCTCCAGAGAATTTTATTCACCTTAGAACCGACTTTTCAAATGGAGGGGCCAGATACAGCCTTTAGTAAACCTTTCTTTAAAAGAGGTCTTCCATGAGCCGCATCATATAATATTTTCATTCGCATTAATAACAAATGTCCTCGGAATTACGTCAGCCATACTCTCTACACAAGAATTCTGCAATCCCCACAGTCCCTTCCATATTGTGCCGAGCCATACAGTGAAGGAAGGCAACATAGCTTCCTATTCCAAGAACATTTTCCTATACGGCACATAAACTCCGCGTGTTTTGGTGGGACAGCACCAGGTGCAGTGAAGAACGAAATATTGTAATTGTTATTGTTATTTTCTCTCATGAAACTTACACTAGCTGCCTGGCAGGTCCAATAGGCCTATTGCATTTATCCTCGTTAAAAATATTATTGTGTTACTTTTACCAGCACCAAAGATAATTCATAAATAAGAACATAATTCTGAAAGCAGTTCCTTCCTCCCTCCATTCCCTTCCTACACACACGTGACTCGTATGCTATACCCAAGTAAAAGAATAAGAGTACTTGAGCTTTTACTCCAAGAAACTGGAAGAATTTAGAAGGACGTCAGCGCTGGGTACTCCTTAAGAAGTGAAGAAGAAAAACAGAAGAGTAGGAATGATCACTAAATATATGTAACTGAAAGTCAAAGAAAAAATGAAAGATATGATAACTGTGTGTGTGTGTGTGTGTGTGTGTGAGAGAGAGAGAGAGAGAGAGAGAGAGAGAGAGAGAGAGAGAGAGAGAGAGAGAGAGAGAGAGAGAGAGAGAGAGCTAGACTTTGATGGCATCGTGTCACAAAGAAAGACTGGAGGTAAAAGAAAATTAAACGGAGTATTATCCCTTTGATGGTGTGGTGGCTGTTCCCTGCATCTTGGTTTTCCAGAAATGGTTCAGGAGTCAGTAATAGTTCTCTATGCCTGGCTTCTAGGAGTACAAAATGTGCTTACCTGCGGTATTATGACGGTGAGATATGAAACAGGTTACTTGTATTGTCTTTCCTCAGATGAGTGTAATGGTGCCAGTAATCTGTAGAAGTAGTTTATAAGTTCTGAGTAAGACTTTTCCCTTCACTCACTTGTAACCTAAAATTGGCACAAAAATATTTGTACTCACTTCAGTATTAAGGCTCCATGAATGTAATGGGCGTGAGACTGGATTCGAACTGCCCGCCATACTTAACTCAAATACCCACGAACCTGACGTCACTGCATTTCTGCTATGACGTAACTTTCCGCTTTCCCCTCAAATCCCTAAAATCCTAGTAAAACTAAATTATTCAAAACAGACGAGTGCACGATAACAATCGTATTCGATAACCCTATCTCTTATATTAAATTCATACTGCCAAATTAGCTAAGAAAAAAGTTGGTAAATGGAATTTTCCCTCGTCTCATCCCTGTAGCGGGTTCTCCACCTTTGTTTATAACACGACAAGGAGCTGAGCTGGGCAGGATTCCTCTCATACTCATACTTCCCATGGATCTGTAGGTTATTTTTCCCTCCTAAAGAGGACACAGATGCTGGGGGAAAATATGCTTGGGTAAGGTCCTGCCATTACCTCGGTAGAGAGACCTTAGGCGTTTCGGTGGAGCCATCATGCCTTATGGTTATCTCTCTTCACCTACCTCTGAGCCCTACCTCATGCTCCCCACTCACCTGTGTCTTAAGTATTATTATTATTTTTCAGCAATGGTGGTCTTAAGTAGACAGGAGAATCATCGCTCAACATGGAACAACGATATATATATTTTTTAAGGGGAGTACAACATCAGTTTACAACCTTTTAGTAGTGAGAGAAATAGTAGAGTGAAGGGCGGTGTGCTGCTATACATTACAGCAGGACCTCATTCAGTTGTAATTCGTAAGCCCTCTATTGAAAACTTTGACATAGACTTTTTCCCAGCCTAGAAATAAATCCTGTAGTAAAACAGTACCTGGATTAATTTGTCGTCCACCAGCTCACTCAGTAACACAGACAGTGACACCTACAACCAAATTTTCTAAACATGTGGCACCCATAATACTGGTTGCCAAATGGGGAGAAGCCCTATTGTCCCACACAGGGTTGGGGGCCTGTACACAAACATGCAAGAAAGTTCATTGTATCAGCTCGCAGACTGCCTAACACGAGGAGGTAGCAGCAGAAAACTTAGTGAATATTGTTACGGGAGGGGAAGAGTTTAGTATTAACGACGATTGCATGGTCACATACAACATTAAAGTCAATTATGATAATGTCAGGGCAAGTTACGAGACAGTGATTTATCAGAGAATGGATTTTACAAAATTAAAGGAACTATTTGGTTCAAGTGAATGGAATCCCACTGTATGAACCGTGTACATTAATGATGCATAGAGCCCAATGCGCAACAGACGGCCTGCTAAAAATGATGAACCCAAATGGTGGAAAATGGATATTAAGCATTGCCTGTTGACGAAAAAACTCGCATACAAAATTTGTACTGGCACAAAGAAACAAAGTGATGAAAATATTCCATCCATCCATCCATCATCCAATCCTACGTTGCCCCATGAGGAACGTAGGATCCCGGGGCTAGGGAAGTTGGTCCTGATATTTATGATGAGAGTGACCTGCCTCACTCATCTCTGAGTGGCATTACGTGAGCAATAAACTCCAACTATCCCTTGGATATAAACCTTCACTTGCTCAATCCGATTATTGGAACGCCGTAATTACCCACTAAAACACCAGGCGCCAAAATTTGGTTATATGGTTACCACCCAGCGAAGTAAATGTTTTCCTGGTGTACGGGAAACCATTTGAGTTGTCACTTAGTGTAGAGTCATCCACAGGCAGAAGGAAAAGGAAAGAATGAAAGAAAGAAAGACAAAAGAGGGAGTGTAAAGTCACCCGTAGGCAGAAGGACAAGGAAAGAATGAAGGAAAGAAGACAGAAGAGGATGGAAGGAATGAAGGATGGAGGAGAGGAAAGGGCAGACACCCGAGTGCAGCACTACATGGAGTGAGTGGATGGTGAGCATCCCCACCTACCACATATACATAACAAACAAGGGAAACAAAGGTGCGAGACGGTTAGTACTCGGTAAGGAAGAGACAGTTCCAAGTCTGCTGTGCTAGCCAGAATACGGCAAAGAGAAATGGTTCGTTAATGAGTAGGAAGAGAAACGCATGCAGGCCAACCCTCATGGGATGTGGAACCAGGTAAAGAACTGATATATAATAATGGTACAAGTGTGTGAATATGTGAGGTAGGAAGGAAGTATGATTTGAAGCGCAGGGTTGTCAGTGGATAGGGAAAGAAATGGTTGCAGGCTACCCTTCACAGGCCGCATGGTTGGACACAAGATGGATAGATAAATGAGGAATAAACTACGAGATGAAGGAGTCATACTTAAAAGGGAAATGTTAATTGATAGGGAATGACATACCCAAAAGCCCTCCTTTACAGGATGCAGTGCCAAGCAAAAGATGGACGTACTAATGAAAAATAAAATAACTACGAGCATGATAATACATGTTAATCATTTTGGGGATAAGGCAGGAAAGAGGAGAATGATAAGAAAAACAGGTTGAGAGAGTAAAGGAAAGAAAGAAAGAGGGGGAAGAGGAGAGATCGTTACTGAGTAGGTAATTCTTATATGTCTTGCAGATAGGTAGATAAGTAGATGTTGTGAAGCGTAGAAATTGTTGGTGACAAGGTGCAACAATGATAAAATATACAGTTTATTTTAGAGTTAATTTTGCAGGTGCATGTGCTGATAGACGGTATGCGTTTTTCCTTTTTGGAAGGAACTTAAATTGTAAAGAGAGATGGGTTATTAGCCAGTCGGACACCACCCACACCAGAGCACTGCCGTAACCTCCATCTTTACACCCTCGGTTGCGATATCTAGGTGTTAAAAATCAGGGTGAGGGCAGCATCCACAACTTTTAATCCAGCCTTAATGACGATCTTTGCAGCATCAAGTGGACGTGTAACTGTAAAAAAAAAATCAAACCTTTTTATGGGTGCTAGAGCTATCAATCTTCGGCGGCAGACAGTTTATAGTTACCCCACGCCCTGGTTCATGGCTGAGGTGAGGGGATGGGGAAAAGGAGAGATAAAGTGGACAAGTACGAAGTAAATGAAAGAGATCGTATATTGGACATTACTGTAAAAGTTTTCGTAGGCGCCCATCATCCATTCACACGTTGTGATAGGTCGAAATGTTTCCTTTACTTCAACATATGAAAATAATGCTATAAAGTTTTGCACTGTTGAATAGAAACCGTTCTTCATTCACCTACTTTTTAAGTTTTATTAAGCCAAACAAATTGGCTCCAATAGAAACAACTTGTACTGTTCCTTGTGTTTTATTTCATGTGTATTCACTTCACTCTGTTCTCCCTCTTCTCCCACAAATGAAGGAAAGGAAAGACAACAGAAATGAGAAACAAGCTAAGTAATAGTTGTGTCTCCTATGCCATAACATTGCCATCAACACTCTAGCCACCGCCACCCCTTATCCCTGACACCACACCACTTAAGCCCCTGTTCCTATCACCACCCACACCACCACCCTTACCACGGCTCCTGCCGTCATACTTGCCACCACCCTTTCCAACACCCCTGCCACCACTTCTGCCTCCCCCCTTGCCACCACCTCTTACCACCGCTGCCACCATTTCTGCCAACACCCCTATCACCATCCCTACCACCTTTTCTGGCACAACTCCTACGCCCACCTCTACCAACACCTCTACCACCACCCATCCACTCACAGAGAAAAGTGTGTATAGTATATTAATTCTAAGAAACGCTTGCTGAAAAAAAAAAAAAAAATGCCACGGCCAAATTTTGCTAAGTTAGCAGAGCTGATATCTTATATTTTTATCAGTATCATTTCCCTGGAGCAAAAATGGCTAAAGTTTTTGCTACATAAAAAAAAAAAAAAAACTGGCTAAACCAACACTTATTATTATTTTTTTTTTTTTTCTGTGTGCTACCACTGCCCCTTCCATCACAACGGTCTCTTGTTCTACCCCCCTTGCCACCACCCCTGCCACCCGTCCTTCCCCGGATCATTTTCCTGTTGTATCGGTGTTCAAATCCGCACCATATTTACCGAAAGGTGAACAAACTGTCCTCCAGTACAGAGACTTTAACGAAAGTAGTATAAATACATTTAAAGAAAAAATTAGTCAAGTGTCTTGGGACCTTGTTTTATGTGCTAAAGACCCAGACGTAGGTTATTGTAATTTTAATCTCCTACTTTCTAATATATTTCATAACCAGTTTCCGTTAAAACAAAAAATAATGAAATCTAAACGTGCTGATAAGCCCAACATTACTGCAGATATTGGGCAGATGATCCGAGAAAGAAACAAGCTTCAAAGAAAGTGTGCCAAGAAACCTGTTACGTACGTGCAGAGTATCGCAGACTGTGCAATGAAATCACAGCTAAAATCAGAAAGCCAAAGTCAGATTACTATAAGAATAAAATAAGTGAAAATATAGGTAACAGTAAAAAAAAATGGTGTATAATAAACTCTATCATTAATAAGCCTTCTTTACGACAAAGAAATAATTGCTTTTATTTAGTAAACAATAATGAGGTATATGAACCTAAGGAAGTAGCTGACCGTTTTAATAATTACTTTGTCAGTGTTGGTAAGAAACTTGCTGAGTCTGTTGGAGAGTCGGAGGTTAATTTCTATTCATATTTACGCAATAGGCAAGACAGTGTATTCGTTTTGTCACCTACTACTGAACATGAAGTTACTCAGACTATAAAAAATCTACGGAATGTTGGTCCCGGATATGACGATATCCCCATGTCCATCATTAAGGAAATAATGGCCTATCTAGTTCCTGTACTTGTCTTCCTCTTTAATTTATCTTTTGAGACTGGAAAGTTTCCTGACATGTTGAAATTGGCCAAAGTCATTCCAGTTTTTAATGCTGGTGATCGTAAGCTGTTAAGCAATTATCGTCCTATCTCAATCCTGCCAGCAATCAGTAAGATAATAGAGAAATTGGTTTATGGTAGGTTAAATCAATTTTGCACCACCAACAATAATATAACTGATTCACAATTTGGTTTTAGGGAAAAATTGTCTACCGAGAGTGCTTTGCTGTCATTCACCAAGGACGTGCTGGCTTCATTTGATGAAAATAAATATACTGTGGGTGTATTTCTAGATCTGGCCAAGGCATTTGATACGGTTAATCACTCTATATTACTAAAGAAGCTTGACCACTATGGTATACGAGGCACTTCAAATCAATGATTTGCTTCCTACTTAGCCAATCGCAAACAGTTTGTGCAATACAAACAGTGCCAGTCTACCTATATGCCAGTAGAATCTGGAGTTCCCCAGGGGTCGGTCTTAGGACCACTCTTGTTTATTTTGTACATGAATGACATCGTGTATGGTACCTCACATATGAAGCCAGTACTATTTGCTGATGATAGTACCTTTTATGCAAGCCACCAAAATCTCAATGAACTATCAAATGTTGTAATTAGCAGCCTAAGAGATATAAAAAAAATGGATAACAAGCAACAAACTCACGCTAAACGTAAGCACTGCAAATCAACCCAACATCTACATAGGTGCCCAGTCAATTGAAAGAGTGGACAGTATAAAATTCCTTGGTGTTATAATTGATGAACGTTTGTCATGGCATTTACATATCCAGTTTCTCCATACAAAGATTAGCAAACAGTGTGGTATCATGTACCAAATTCGTAATCAACTAACAACACGGTCTTTTAAGCTCATTTATTACTCGCTGATTTTTCCTTTATTGTTTTATTGTAACAATGTATGGAGTGGTGCTTATAAGACACAGCTAAACCGCTTATTTATAGCCCAAAAGAAATCGGTCCGTATAATGGAAAACTTACGCAAATATGACCACACTAATCCATCTTTCAAGAAATTGGGTATCCAAAAAAAGCCTGATATAAAGTCCTACTGCACTGCTTTGTTTGTTTACAAGTCTCTGCACAACCTGTCATTTAACAGTTACTTTGATTTTAATATGAATGATGGGGATAATCTCCGATATAACTGTAATCTAAAAATACCGCTCATGGCTTCAACCCAGTCCCAGTCACATATCACTTATCAGGGACCCAAAGTTTGGAAAGGTATCCCAATGGCCATTCGGGAACTAAGCGAGGCTGTATCTTTCAAATCTGCTTATAAATCTTACTTGCTATCAAAGTACTAATTCTTTAAATTAGTTGACTTTCATTATTATTATTATTTATTATTATTATTGTTATTGTGGTAGTTATTATTATTGTTACTATTATTACTGGTATTAATATAAAATTACCTCCGTTTTGTTGTAGTGCTATCTTGTATTTACCCTTTATTAAAATCTTAAACTATTGTCATTTGGGGATGACCATTATTACTTAAAAGTCATACAGCTGATTTAGTAAAATCGTAGTTTTAGCCTTACTAGACAATTAATGTTTACCAAAAGTGCAAGAAAAACAAGGTGCCTTTAAAGAGAGTTCCTGGACTCTCAAAAGGCTCAGCCGCTAGTAGACTAAGTGTTATGTCAACTATTGTAATCTCTATGGCTAAATAAACATCTGACTTTGACTTTGACTTTGACCACCCCAGCACCTAAATGAGCACCAACACTTCCCTGTCTGGAGGCGTCCACATCCAGTTATAGGAGGAGGCGAGCTAGATATATGAGGTACTTTAAATAATGTTCCACACACATAATGTCACACCAACACTACTGCCCCCACTGTACCTTACCTACACACATCAACCACACACACACACACACACACACACACACACACACACACACACACACACACACACATGTATAGACATAATATACACCCTCTCAAAAAAGTATCGGCACTCTTACAGCTCGTATCATTCTGAAACATGGATGAAGCATTGTGACATTTGGGGCATCCTGTAATTATAAGTGCAGGTATTATCTTTGGTAATTATTATAACTCAAAATTGCAAAAAGAATCACTTACTGGGTGGTATATGCGTTGAGGCACCACACTTATAGACTCATATGTGTCTGCGTAAGTTGCCCGTTTTCACAACCATCGTACCCAAAGGGACCGATACTTTTTGGGAAGGGTGTACATGCATATAGAAAAAGACACAAACGGACGAACGCCAATGCCCAAATACACAAACACACACAGAAACGTACACAAACATTCACGAACACACACACACACACACACACACACACACACACACACACACATACTTATCACATATACATTCACATAAACCAAAACAGACAAATACACACAATTTACACGTATTTACACAATGGTGCACATATACAAAAAATCATTGGAAGGTGGCAAGAATAGAAGTAATTCGTCATCGGCTGGAATGGATTACATTAAAACCTTCCAGTTTCCCTTCCTTCTTCCAAAATCATATCAAGCTTTGTGGAATTCTTCATGCTGCCTTCATCAGATTTATTCGTTTGGCACCTGGCATTGCTGGTTATAATTAATCGGGCAGCTAATTAGCGAATCGTGCACTTTATCACTCACTTTAGGACAAGTGTTCAGGAGCCGCCAGGAGATGCCCTTATATGTTCAAGCCTCGTCAAATAAGAAAACATTTACGATTACTTTTGTGTCTGTGTATAGTTGTGTGTGTGTGTGTGTGTGTGTGTGTGTCTATTACTGGCTGTCTGTCTTTCCGATCTTATCTCTCCTTCCGTCCCTCCGCAAGTGTATGTGTGTGTGTGTGTGTGTGTGTGTGTGTGTGTGTGTGTGTGTGTGTGTAAGAGAGAGAGAGAGAGAGAGAGAGAGAGAGAGAGAGAGACTGATAGATATATGTGTGTGTGTATGTGTGTGTGTGTGTGTCTATTACTGGCTGTCTGTCTTACCGATCTTATCTCTCCTTCCGTCCCTCCGCAAGTGTGTGTGTGTGTGTGTGTGTGTGTGTGTGTGTGTGTGTGTGTGTGTGTGTGTAGAGAGAGAGAGAGAGAGAGAGAGAGAGAGAGAGAGAGAGAGAGAGAGAGAGAGAGAGAGAGAGAGAGAGACTGATAGATATATGTGTGTGTGTGTGTGTGTGTGTGTGTGTGTGTGTGTGTGTGTATGTGCTCGTGTGTGCGTGCGCGTGTTTGGGCATGTTTGTATGTATGTGTGTGTGTGTGTGTGTGTGTGTGTGTGTGTGTGTGTGTGTGTGTGTGTGTGCGAATCTTGTCCTGCGATGTGTATACTTGTTACCTCGGTAGTACTGGTACCCCGGCGCGGTGATGGCCAGACAGCCTTACAATTATTTCCTTGCCGTAACTACTCTATCTATCTATCTATATACCTAGGCTGCTTCCCCCAAGGAAAGGGAGGTAGCCGAGACAGGACGACACACTCCCTATTTACTCATCCATTCAAACACATTCATTCGCATCTTAGCCCCAAAGGGGAGAACGGACAGGTTTTTATGAGCAGGACGAGGGAAATAAAGATTGCAGTCTAGGTACTGTGGCAGGCTTCATTCAGACATTTTAATAGCAATTTGTTTTCACTGTTACACCTTAATCTCCTGTATGTTTTATATCCCACTGGATCCCAGAGTTGCTGGGCGAGGCACGGCACTGGGAGGGTACTAAGCGTACCGCCCTCCGCCTATCGGCTCATAGTTGCGAAGCTCATAGGTCCCTACTCGGGCGTTCCCTACTTTATTAAGATTTGAAAATTCCCAGTTCAGTTCATTAATGAGGGACACTGGGCTCCAATGGTATATATATATATATATATATATATATATATATATATATATATATATATATATATATATATATATATATATATATATATATATATATATATATATATATATATATATATATATATATATATATATATATATATATATATAATTGGAACATATTGGTAGAATGGATGACGTAAACAGTCGTTTCAGAAGTCGAAGAAAATTTGGTACTGACCAGGCTATATTACTGCCTTCAGAATTAAAGGATACAGTGGGGCACTTGGACCACATGGAAGGAATGCATTATTCCGTTATTGTACACTCGTATTCATTTTTAAAGAAAACTACATGATGATGATGATGATGATGATTGCTTTGCCAAACTCCAGCTAGGTTCTCCACTCAGAAATGAGAGAGAGAGAGAGAGAGAGAGAGGAGGGGGGATGAGCTATACAGTATAAACTGCATACATAGTGGTGAGTTATATGATAGACCGCATAATTAGACATAAATGGGAATAAAGATAATAGTGCTAATGGAGAGAGACGAAAACCCAACCAGAAAGCAAGGGAGAGTGCAAGAAATAGAAAGTTATCTAGAATCAATGAACAGAGAAAAGGCGAGAAGCGTGGAGGGAGAGAGAGAGAGAGAGAGAGAGAGAGAGAGAGCAAAATACGTAGTTTACAGGGAAATCACCCTCAAAGTATTGCGAACATCATAACTTAAGACGTGACGCAACAAACATTTCCCACGGCTATGACATCCATCCGTCCATTTGCAAATCCAGGTTGTTATCTCAGATTTAGATGCAGCAGGCTGGGAAAAATGGAGTCCTGTCCAAATGTTTCGTGGTCAGTGGGTGAATAGAACCTGAGACCACACGGTTGCAGGTCGACTGTTCTACCGATTATACTACCACCACTCAAAAAAAAAACTAATCGCATTTTACCTCCGTAGAAGTGTTGGGGTGGCAGGCCAGATGTATTACCGTAGTCCGACACGTTGAAAGATAAAGGGCCCTCCTCCAGTCACCTACTTGGGATGGAATCTGTGGAATGTGGCCACTCTAACCGGGACGCTGTAAGCACTAAAGTACGGTACATACTGAATGTGAGGCTGTGGAGACGGGGATGGACAGAGATAGGCAGTGGATGTGTCAGAGTGTAAATGGAGGAGATAGGTCAGATAGCGGGTACGATTGTAGGTACTCTGGCGCGCACGCACGCACACACACACACACACACACACACACACACACACACACACACACACACACACACACACACACACACACACACACACACACACACACACACACACACACACACACACACACACACACACACAAATTTTAGCCTAGTATTTTACGTCAGTTTCACACATGGGACGTGTCATCCACTGTCCTCCCTGGCAAATGCTGTCAGAGATCCTTCTGTGGACAGAGAAACCTACTAAGTCTCTCCCAGCACAGGAATATTAACCAACAGAGGGAAGAAATAATCAGCAGTGAAAAATTAGGTGGACTTGGGCCCTGACTGTACACTGGATTGCACTAACATATTCACATGTTTGTTTGTGGCAGTAACATGACTGAAAGGGGTTGCCCATTATTACTTGTAATGGTCAAGTTACTAATCAAGTGGAAGGTCTGCTGACGTGTTAAAAAACAAAGAATATATCGCTAATACCAATACACAACTTCTGTATGTAGACAATCCTAGCATGTGTTCAATATGGACGGTGGGTGTTAGCGCAGAAATGCAGTTATATGAAAGTGTGTATGGTATGTAGAAGGGCTAGTGGGCCTTGGAAACGGGCGAGGAAGTCTATCCCAAGAGTCAGACACATAAAAAAAATGAAAAAAAAGCCATTCACATTAAGAGTTAATTCAACTTTTCTGTACCTATCCTACTGAAGCGTTTCTCATCTGTTACTTGTTGTACTTAAACACTTCAGTCCGATGAAATTTTTTCTCCTTTATTACTACTCTGCTATTATATGTTTGTTACCTACACACAATTTTATTCTGTTTAAGGAAGACGTCTGGTAGTGAACGTTATGAAGGCTGCACCAAACTCCTCGGCTTCGATGCCATTCGTGAGGCTGTAAAAATCATGTGGAGACAGAAAAGAAAAAAAAAACATTATAAAAAAAAATCAGATTCCTGGTTAAAACGATGCACCATATCTTCCCGAATCTCATCCATGTCTAACTCATGCTCATTTTCTTAACATCTTCCTCATCCAAACAAAACACGACCCTTGACTCGAGATTCATAAGCCTGGCATAAGCCTGGCAACCACTTACACTTCATTATCGATAAGTTACAGACATGTACACAAACCACACACTGTTATCACCATGGACACTTTAAAATGACTCTCTCTCTCTCTCTCTCTCTCTCTCTCTGGTACACCTCAGCTCTGTCCTGTATCTCGTAGGATATATTCTTTGGCTCCAATCACCTGTCATCTTGTGGGTGTCATATGGTTCTGAACGAGAGAGAGAGAGAGAGAGAGAGAGAGAGAGAGAGAGAGAGAGAGAGAGAGAGAGAGAGAGAGAGAGAGGGAGACTACCATACTGGCAGTGCATATGACGATAAAATCAAATTTAAAAAATCAGTCGCCTCTCAGAAAGTCAGACCTGTAGGGTGTGGAGGGGGAGGGAGCCCTCCTGCTTCTTTATCCTTGTCTTTAACTCACATTAGTGAGAGATGTGTGTATTAGCATTCATTAACTCCCTCACCGCCAAACGTCTCTCCTAAACGGGGGGAGACATCAGTCAATCCTATTTAAGAAGAACAGCAAATAATTAGTTCTCTGGATGAAGGTGTTATAGTTCCTGATTACCTTTCCCTTCAGCCTTTCCCACACCCTTCATAATATGACACTGTGATTGCGCTGTTCCGGACTGTAGTAATTGCTGCCTATATGCAATACACCTTCCTAACCCACCTTCCCAAATTAAGTTCCTCCTGCCTGTTTCCTTCCCCTCCCTTCCTATTTCCCTTTCTCCTTTCTTCCTCTGTAATTCTATGGTTCGTATTATTATACTGCAGGTGGCACAGAAAGCTTTGTAGCAATATTTCCTCTGATATTTATTTTGCATATTACATCTTTTTATACACTTGTATGTGACTCAGGCAAACCATGCTGCTACTAAAAATCTGCATCATAGAAAAGATTATCGTGGTGCAAAAGACATAACAAATCGCTGAAAAATATGTGCCACAAAACCTGCAGTGCCACCTAGAATACGACACTATGCCATGTATCCTGTCAACTCAAACACCTGTCACTCGTATATTCTAATATTTGCTATCTAGGACGAAAATAATCTAAGGATAAACGCCAGCGAAAACAGTCCCAAAGAAAGCCATAGAAAAGAAGGCAAAAATCAAAATCCAATAATTTCGTTGTGTCTTGACAGTGGACAAAATGTTTTTGACTCTAAAACGTAATAAATTATTCTTGCACATTCTTTTCCCACATGGTTTTAAATGTACATTCTCCCATCACAGTGCTGTAGGAGACGTCTCTGTTGCTAAATTACTTGTTTCTTGACACAGAAACCCTGACTGTGTTTTAGATATTTCTAAAAGAGATCTCTACATTCATAGTCTGACTCTTGGTGATGGTATCTGCTTGTTAACTGCAAATCCAGTTTTGGGGCCAAGCATTTAAGGATCAAATTCTGGTTCTCCTCTTCACAGTTCTTCCATGACCCATCATGTAATCTCTTTTGCTCTACCCCCCTTCTCTCTCTCTCTCTCTCTCTCTCTCTCTCTCTCTCTCTCTCTCTCCTTAGCTTTGAAACATTTTATTTTATTTTTTTTTTTTAATGCGAGGAAGAAGGAACCAAAGGCCATGAGCCCGCAATAACAGTTCCCTCCAGGAGAAAAACAAAATACAAGAGAGAGCCAAATTCAAGATCTATTCATTTCGAGATGCCTGGACACACTGCATTTGAAAGACTGGAGATCATAGGCAGCAGGATATACAGACAGACGGAGACAGTTCCAGAGCTGACCTGTTGCATAAATGAAGGACTGGGAGTAACGGTTAACTCTTGCATTAGAGAGTTGGACAGAAAAGGGATGAGAGTTTGCTGCTAGACGGGTGCTACGCGCCCGTCGTAGAGGTGGAGGAATGCATGCAGACAGTTCAGAGGAGCAGTGACCATTAAAGCAGCGATAGAAAAGAGATAAAGAGGCAACAGTGCGGCGAAGAGACAGAGGTTGAAGGGAGTCAGTAAGAGGAAGAGAGTTAATGAGACGAAAAGCCTTTGACTCCACCCTATTGAGATGATCTGTATGTGGGGAGCCACCCCACACATGAGAGTTGTACTCACGCTTTGGATGTTCTCATTTATATTTTCTTTTTAGGCTGACTCCATACTAATATCTCTTAAGCTGGTGAGTTCCTTTGTAGTTTTATTTATTCCCTCCGCCAAGGAGGTTATGTTTTCACCTCTGTCCGCTTGTTTGTTTGTTGGTTGGTTGGTTTGTGAGCAAGATTACACAAAACCTTCTGGACGGATTTCCACGAAACTTGGTAGAAGAATGGGCCTTGGCCCAGAATAGACTCCATTAAATTTGGTGCGGATCCGTGTAAAGGTGCGGATCCAGGAATTTTTTTCACTTTCTTTAACATTGTGAGACAGGGCGTTCTTCGATATTTTCGTAAGTTTTTCAGTGAATATTGCATGGATCATGAAAAAAAAAGAAGGCATATTTAGGATGTTGGTATCTACGAATGTGTACAGTTTGGCGCGGATCCACTTAAAATTCCGGCTCTAGCGGATTTAAATATGCTTTTATAGGGGGGTAGTCTTTTTCCATATTGAATTAGACTTGACTGAATTAAAAGGAACTGCATGTTGGGCGTTAGCGGAGGTATGCGCTCTACTGAGTGCCATTTTAGTTTATTTGTTTTTTATTTATTTATTTATTTTTTTTTTTTTGTATCCAGCACGGGTTACAGATTAAACAGTTGTCCCCTGAGGTGCAGCAGTGCTCATGCACGGAAAAGATGACGTACTTGCATTCCTTCTTATGTCTAAGCTTGGAAGTTGATATCCACCGTCTTTACTCATTGCATGCTGGGGCTGTCTCATTTAAATTTGATATGATATTGGTAGTGCGCGTGTGTGCGTGTTTATCTGTCTATCTAGCTATCTACCTACCTACCTACTGTATTCATCTATCTATCTCTGTCTGTCTATCTATCTATATACATGTGTGTGTGTGTGTGTGTGTGTGTGTGTGTGTGTGTGTGTGTGTGTGCGCGCGCGCCCGTGCAGCAGACCTATTGGCTCATTGGAGGTTTTTACTACACGAAAGATTAAAATTAATGTACTTCATAAAGCAAAAACCAGGATAATAAGGCAGGAGAGCTCGCCAAATCTATACTTCTCTGACCCAATCCTAGGTCGTTCTCGCGTCCTTCCACACAGCAGCTCACTTCTCAAAAAATAAGAAAAAAAAAATCTTCTCTAGAACTGACGTAACTCACTGGTCCGATATCACGAGTCTTCACCTCCTGCTCTTTTCATCTTCTTTACTTTCCAGTTTCTCTCTCCCCGCCCTCTCTCTCTGTCTGTGTCAGCTTCTCTCTCGCTTGTTCGCTCGCTCGCGGGCACCTCATAAATAAATAAAAAATCATATATATATATATATATATATATATATATATATCCCGAGGATTGGGAGGCCCTCGGGAGTACTTCTTTGATTTTCCCTGGAATGATTATTGCTTCCATGGCCGTGAGCCATCTGAATTTGCCTTGCGCATTACGGAGGTTATTCTCTCGGGCACGGAAGCATACATTCCTTTCTCATATCCTTTGACTAACCCAAGAAAGCCTTGGTTTAATCACGCTTGTTCTAATGCTGTCCACGACAAGGAGAGTGCCTACAAAAGGTACCGGAGCCAACCCACCAATGAATCACATCATCTTTACGTTTCTGCCCGGAATCGTGCCAAGTCTGTTCTTCTCTCTGCTAAAAATAATTTCATCCGTACTTAATGCTCTCAACTCTCCAACTCGAATTCTTCCCGCTCCTTCTGGCACCGTGCCAAAAACCTTTCTAACAACTTTACCTCATCATCCTTCCCTCCTCTTTTCTACTCTGATGGTTCTGTAGCTATTTCTTCTACTGATAAAGCATATCTTTTCGCACAGACTTTCTCCTCCAATTCTACCTTAGACGATTCCGGTGCTGTTCCTCCATCACTTCCCTCCTCTGACTTCCTCATGGCTGACATTAAAATATCTTCAGCTGATGTATTTTCTGCCATCACTGGCCTCAATATTAACAAGGCATATCGGCCTGATGGAGTCCCTCCTGTTGTTCTCAAGAACTGTGCTTCTGTGCTTACACCCTGCCTAGGCAAACTCTTTCGCCTTTGTCTGTCAACTTGTACCTTTCCTTCTTGCTGGAAGTTTGCTCTCATTCAGCCAGTCCCAAAGAAGGGCGACCACTCCCAACCCTCCAACTATCGTCCAATTGCTTTAACGTCCTGTATTTCAAAAGTTTTCGAGTCAATTCTCAATAGAAAAATTTTAAGGCATCTTTCCTATCACAACCTTGTTTCTGATCGTCAGTACGGGTTCTGTCAGGGACGATCCACTGGTGATCTTCTCACCTACCTTTCAGACTCCTGGTCATCCTCCTTTCGGGACTTTGGCGAAAGCTTTGCCATTGCACTTGACATCTCAAAGGCTTTCGATCGAGTCTGGCATAAATATTTAATTTCCAAACTGCCCTCTTACGGTTTCTATCCCTCTATCTGTGCCTTCATCGCTAGCTTCCTTTCTGGTCGTTCTATAGCCGCTGTTGTAGACTGCCATCGTTCTTCTCCTAGATCTATCAACAGTGGTGTTCCTCAGGGCTCTGTCCTATCACCAACTCTCTTCCTTCTATTCATCACTGACCTTCTAAGCTGTACATCTAACCCTATCCACTCATACGCTGATGACTCTACCCTTCACCTTTCCATTCGGTTCCCGCAACGCCCATCTCAGCAGTTACTTCAACAAACAAGGGATGAGGCTATGGCACACCTAATGTCTGACTTGGCTCGTATCTCTGACTGGGGTAAAAATAATATGGTTGTGTTTAATGCATCAAAGACTCAGTTCTTACACCTGTCAACCCGTCAAAATCTTCCACAGGTATACCCACTAATGTTTAAAAAATTCAGCTTAATCCTGCATCATCTTTGAACATGCTTGGGGTTTCATTTACTCGGGACTTATCTTGGAAAGATCATATTACATCTCTTGTAAAATCTGCTTCCAAGAGATTGGGTGTGCAAAGCCGACTCCGTTCTTTCTTTACCCCTGCACAATTGTTGACTCTATACAGGGGTTTTATCCGCCCCTGTGTGGAGTACAACTCTCATGTGTGGGAAGGCTCCTCACACACAGATCATCTCAATAGGGTGGAGTCAGAGGCTTTTCGTCTCATTAACTCTCCTCCTCTTACTGACTCCCTTCAACCTCTGTCGCTTTGCCGCACTGTTGCATCTTTTTCTCTTTTCTATCGCTACTTTAATGGTCACTGCTCCTCTGAACTGTCTGCATGCATTCCTCCACCTCTACGACGGGCGCGTAGCACCCGTCTAGCAGCAAACTCTCATCCCTTTTCTGTCCAACTCTCTAATGCAAGAGTTAACCGTTACTCCCAGTCCTTCATTTATGCAACAGGTCAACTCTGGATCTGTCAACCTCTGTCTGTATTTCCTGCTGCCTATGATCTCCAGTCTTTCAAACGCAGTGTGTCCAGGCATCTCGAAATGAATGGATCTTGAATTTGGCTCTCTCTTGTATTTTGTTTTTCTCCTGGAGGGAACTGTTATTGCGGGCTCATGGTCTTTGGTTCCTTCTTTCTCGCATAAAAAAAAAAAAAAAGATATATAGATACATATTTACATATATATATATATATATATATATATATATATATATATATATATATTGCATATAGATCCATGGATCGATAGATCAATAGATACTTCCTGATCAAGGTATTCTGCATAATATGTCTGATGAAGAAACTGAACTACTTCATGCTGGTACTGCTATGACAGCTGTACTACAAGTATTGGTAATAAAAATAATAATAATAATGATAATAATAATAATAAAAATAATAATATTAATAATAATAACTAGAATGGCATTTAGCAGAGCGCGTACCTCCACCAACACCCTATCTCGCAATGTTAAAGAAAAAAAAAAAAAAAAAAAAAAACTGGGTCCGCACCTTTACTCGAATCCGCACCAAAATTTAATGGAGTCTATTCTGGGCCAAGGCCCATTCTTCTATCTAGTTTCGTGGAAATCCGTCCGCAGTTTTAGTGTAATCTTGCTCACAACATAATCAACAAACAAACAAACAAACGGACAGGGGTGAAAATATAACCCCCTTGGCGGAGGTACTACTACTACTACTACTAACAACAACAACAACAATAATAATAATAATAATAATAATAATAATAATAATAATAATAATAAAAATAATAACAATGACAATATTTTCATTATTATTATTAGTGGTAGTAGTAGTAGTAGTAGTAGTAGTAAGCTTCCAAACTTAATCCAGCATAAAGTAAATCCCAGTAAGTTTCCAAATTAAAATTCTGCACACAAAATCTGGTTGCACTTCCTGTGTGAAACTTGTTCCCGTGATACTTGAGCCAAGATTGTGCCACACACTGGATTTTATTTTCCTAAGTGAAATGTGTGTGCAGATATCTTGATTTATGTGTGGGGCGGGAGAGTATGGAGAATAATAATCTGAAGATGGGGAATAAAATTTTTCCATGACCCATCTAGCACTCACTTGCACCTTAGAAGTTCAGGTGATATTTACTTCTTCGCTGCGATGACGTCATTTTGGATGCTAGAACTTCTCCATGAGCGGCTCTGTCCTTCTGCATCTAGCTAGCTATTTTCGGACATGAGGTGCTTTACTCCCATATACTTCAGCGAACTCCCTTAAGCCACACCACACCACACCACACCACATTACACCATACCACCCTCTCACACCACAGAATTTTACTTATTGCTGGTAACACTAAAAAGTTTTATGCTGTGTTGTGAAAACCATTGTTACTGGAAACTTCTACTTCACTTACGTTGGACACTATGCCTCCAACATCAAAACCTGAAAAGGAGCAGGTTGTAGGGAAGAAAACAAAGAATAATAAAGGTTTCAAATCCTTCCACTTTTCAAAACCATCCTTTCCATCTTCACATTTACTTGTACGATATTTATGTCGTTTTCATATTGGCAGAGTTTGCATCAACAACGTTCATGAGTATATTATGGTGTATTTTGGACCTTAACCCCCTCCCCCCAAAACAAATCGATAAGGAAGAAGTCTTGCGAATTCTCTAAAGCCTTTAACAACACAGTACTCACTTTCATAATTCCGTCGAATTCGTGTGTGTGTGTGTGTGTGTGTGTGTGTGTGTGTGTGTGTGTAAGAGATCTTGGAACTGACGATACAGTGGGTAAAGGAAGCAAAAAGAGTTAGTGAGAGATTCCCCCTATTCATTACATAATCAGTGTGAGAGGTAGGTGACGGAAGAGTTCATGAACACTGAAATGATTATACGGAAAGCTAAGTATCTAGGCGTGAAAAGTGTGTGAAGATTTACATGAAGAGTACAAAGGAGACTCTGAGTGAGGTTAATGAGAGAGCATATATATGAAGAAAATATGCAGAAATGGATGTGGAAAATGCGAAGGAAGACAAGGCAAATATGCTGAGGAAACAGTTAGGAATCAGGGAAGCAAGAAGATATCAGACACTAAATTACTTTGCTTCCTCCACTCCTTCTCTCTCTCTCTCTCTGTATCTCTCTCTCTCCTCTCTCTCTCTCTCACTCTCTCTCTCTGTGCCAGGATACATGACGATAATGCTTTTCCACGTCCAGGCTACAGGCAGATCAGTCCAGCCTCGTCCGTCACAGTGTTCACCCAGGAGAGGAGAGGAGAAGAGAGGAGGGGAGGAGAAGAAAAAAAGGGCATGGAGTGGAGGGGAGCGGAGGGAAGGGGAGAGGAGAGGAGAGGGGAGGAGAGGAGAGGAGGGCAATGAACAGAAGTCGAGATGAGGGGAAAGGAGAGGTGAGGGTGAGGCGCTGACCCTGAGCCACTCCCACAAAATGTAATGATAAACAGATAAAAGAATTACACCCCTCAGAGAGCACCGTACTTTACATCGAACCTAGGTTAAATCACTTACCCTGAAGTCTTAATATTCGGCCTGACAATTTCAATCAGCTTAGGATAAACTTCTCGAACTGGAAGGGCTAGAAATAAGCTTTCCCCATCCTTGCAAAAGGCTTTTTATTTTTTAAATAATTCATTTGGTATGAGCTAAGATAAGGTACAAAGTCGTCATCCTGATTTAAGTCTTAAAATGATTACGGAATAATTTGCAACTACAATAACCTTGGACTTTAGATGACGTAACATGTAAGCGACACATGGTTTCATGCACAGGAGACGATACCCACTTACATTGTGACATTTATGATTTTACTATTACATCTTCCACATGACTTTATTAAGCTTTGGAGAGGCTTTTCAAACTAGAGGTGTTAAGGATAACCTTTTTTAATCCCGGTCACTACATGAGGATTCCATCAAATGAACAAACCGTTTGGATATAACAAAAAATAAATAGAAAAACGTCCTCAGGGAGAATCGATCTTTAGTATATTTTGTGTATTTCTGTGAAAGGGAGAAAAATTATGAAAACTCAACACAAAGGATGAGTTGTGCGTTACTGGGATGTCATATGGAACGAGAGGTGGTAAACATCTGTGTGTGTGTGTGTGTGTGTGTGTGTGTGTGTGTGTGTGTGTGTGTGTGTGTACCATTCTGTCTATATTATCCGTCTTTTATAATAGCTGGTCTTTCTGCAAAATATTTGAGAACTTTGAAACATATTTATAATTTTTGTTTCTCCCGATTCTCCCTCCCCCCCCTCTCTCTCTGTCTCTCTCCACACACACACACACACACACACACACACACACACACACCTTCATTTGCATATGTGAACTTATCCCCTCACAATAACAAGCTCCCCCCTGCTCCAGCTTTTTCACTGTTTCCTGTCTTTTTGTTTTTCCTGTTTCCCCTTTACCCCCTCTCTCTCCTTTGTATCATTTATTGACTAATTACTTCCTCTTATCATCATTACTACCATCCGTGTTTTTGTCGTTTCTCCTTTTCTTCCCTATGTACACTCTTTTTCAACTTTATCCTTTTTCACATTGTTTTATTTCTAATTATACACACTACTCCCATGTCTTAACTGGGAGTTGCTGTTTAGATGATGATGATGATGATGATGATGATGATGATGGTGGTGGTGGTGGTGGTTCCCTGTATTCCAGAAAGCCATTTACTATTTCGAGTACTATCCCATCACCAATGAATGGCTCCTCGGTGGTTTACTGGATAAAGAAGTGCAACTTAAGTGTTTAAATCCAAGTATTGTTGGGATTTATATTTTATATAATTCCCCTCTGGAACTAGCGATTGTGTGTTACCCCAAGTTTGTCTGTTTGTCTGTTTGTCTTTTAGCAGGATTACTCAAAAAGTGATGAACGAAGTTTAATGAAATTTTTTGAAAGAGCGGGCCATGAGCCAAGCAGGAAATACTCAAATTTTATGTCGGATCCAAATTCGGTTCCTGAGTATCGCGCACAATATCTCCAAAAGTTCTCAGTGAATTTCAATAAAATCTTGTGGAAAAGTGGGCGATGAAAAAAGAATGAATTGATTAAATTTTGAGGCGGATCCGGATCCTATATTCACGGATTCGGATCCGGATCCGTTTCCTATTTCATTGCAATGGTATTTGTGGAGGCATGAGCTCTCTGAGCGCTGTTTAGCTTTTACCTGCTATAATGAAGCCGATTTCATTCTTTGTTTCTTCATATGGACTTCTCTTCGTCCATTTTGTCCCTGTCCTTTTGTGAAAGAATTGGATCATTTTTCTTATACGTTTCAGCAAAATATACTACCATTTCACCTCTGTCGTTGCTTTCTCCCACTCCGAAATTTCCCATACATGCTTCTCCATTTTTCAGTTAACTATTGCTTTGAAGTCTCCCATGAGTACAGTATATTTTTCTTCGTCCATATTCTTGGAGATGTCGTCATAGAATGTTTCTATATCTTCATCCGGGATTCGAGAAGTCAGTGCATATATTTGGTTTGCCTAGCCTTATTACAGTCCATGTTACTTTGTCAGATTCACTGCTGAATTTAAAATCATCTCTGCAAGATTCCTATTAATTAGAAATCACACACACACACACACACACACACACACACACACACACACATATATATATATATATATATATATATATATATATATATATATATATATACATACAGTATATAGATAGATATATGGATAGATAGATAGACAGATAGATATACATATGCTTCCCGGTGATAAATTATGAGTAAAATGACAGCAGGAAATGCCAGATGCAAGTCCAATTTCAAAAAGAGTATTATCATTTGCTTGCCTTTCAGTCACTGCCAGATTAATTACCGCTGTGAGAATTATACGCGTGTCAGTTGCGATGGAGTCCCACTTTCCCAAACCCCTCCCCCCTCCTTTCCCATACCTCTTCCTTCTCTTGCTTCCCCTCCCTTCCTTCATCTCATTCTTTTCATTCATCCTTCTTTGCCCCCTCTCGTCTAGCTCACTTCTCTCTCCCATACCTCTCTTTCTCTTCCCTTCTTTCTCCCTCTACCATTCTTGTAATATTCACCTGAATGCAATTTTCATAATCCTCACGTGCGACTCTAACTGTATTTTCCCTCTGTAATCTTAGAGCCTAGAGGAGAAGACCCGTACTCCTGCAGTTACCCCCAAGAAAAATTTTTATTTCCCCCTTTTCTCAGCTTCAGTTACCTACCTTTCCCATAATCCTCAGTTAACTATCATTTCCATAATCATCGCATGCGAGTATATTAGAAATAATGTTCCTGCATTCCTTATCGCGGCCGAAGTAGGCTCGAGACTTGCAGTTGTACTGGTGAATATTGTTACCTCTTTCAGCATCAATTACCTACCATTCCCATGAATCTCCTTCATCTCCCATTTCCTTAATCCCTACGTGCAACTCCAGCCATGATAATTTCGCAACCAAGCTTCCTGGCCAAAAGAACGAGTAATACTTGGGTCCAGAAGTATTGTTGTCTGTGCTTGGCTGACTCCTGATGGCAGGATATTTTACACTTGCTATTTGTGTTTCCAAGAGATGTTGCTTGCATTTGTTAAGTCTTGCAATCAGATGACACATTTTAATTTAATCGTATTTTTTTTTGTACCTCTAGGAGAGTTTACTTAACTTAGGTTTCGTCACTAACAAGAAAGGGGTTAATGAAGGCAATACATATAGCCCCACCAGTATGAAAAGTCTGCCCTAAGGTGAATAGCATCTGGAAATCAAAAGAATGAAATATAATAAGTAAAGTGACCGAAAGAGTTGAGGTGTGTGACTCTCGTAGCACTCTTTTGGTATGAAGGTAATGTGGTGGGTAATGTGTTGATGTTACAGCTCCGTGACTCCTGCAAATGGACATATTACACCCACACACTCACACCCACACCCACACCCACACCCACCCACACACACACACAATATGTGAATATGTTTTTTTGTGGATATAACAGTTCTTATGAAGAGAGTGAACTGTCCTTTCATAGTTTAGGCACATTGACAGGGACGTATGCAATGTCATAGGAAGGTGGGGGCTCAGGAAAGTCATTTATTTTTATTACGTATATTCTCTTTACCGCCAAGAAACCTACGGGAAACCTCTGCTTGTAAAGGAGTTAAGATAACAAATACCTTAATTCCATGCTAAAACTCTCCCTCGAAAATCTCTAAGGTAAAAAAAAAAAAAAACTAAGAGGACTTTAAGGGTGTGAGGTGTGACTTTCGGAAACGAGTAACTCACATCCCATGGCAGGAGTCTGGTGGCGCAGGAACAAAATGCAAAATACGTCTCTGGATTCAAGGTGTCGAAAATACAGCCCAATCTCCTGTGAAAATAAAAGATAAAAACAAAAGCCCTGATCAAGAACTGTGAGGTGTGTGGTGTTGAGGTATGGGTTTAATCGGGCAATGGCTGGGCGAACCCCTTGATTACTTTTTAATTACACCGTGGCGGTAATAAGGGCTCAAGGACTGGGGTGGTTCCGGAGAGGTGGAGATGGAAGGGAGGAGGGAATGAGGAATGGAGGAAAGGAGAGACGAAGGTGAGAAGGGGGAGAGGAGTGGTGGAGGAAGGAACAATTTGATCGAGAATGGAAATTTTGAAAATATTACAGAGATGGGAAAAGGTAGAAGGGGGTGGAAGATCTGAAGAGATGTGGAAGAAAGAGGTGAAAGGAAAGGAAGGAAGAAGGGAGGGAAGAAGAGAGGAGGGTGGGGTGAAAGGAAAAGTAGAGGGGGGAGGAAGGGACTGTTGATACGTAGGGAGTTAAGGCTTTGAGGGTGCATGGAATGAGGAAGAGATGGAAAAGGAAGAGTTGATGGGTAGTGGAGGAAAATATATTATGGGGAGCAAAGAGTAGTGAGAGAAAGAAGAGAAAGGATTAACCGATGTAGTGCCGGTAGAAGGAAGGTATTACTAGGATGGACAAGGGTGGAAGAAATGAAGATGGAAGAATAATTTGATGGGTGATGAGGAGACATTATGATGGAGGGGGTAAGGAAAGGAGACGAGAGAAAGAACAGGAGGAAGGGTGGGAAGGAGGAGAAAGGGTTAATTGATGTACTGTGAAGGAAGGAAGGAATGATTAGGGTGGAAAAGAATGGAAGAGAAAGAAATGGAAGAGTTGAATAGCTGTGGAAGGCTATTATGGTGTTCGGGGTGACAGGGATGGAGGATTCATGGAAAAGGGGTGATGAGAGGGAGATAGGCAAGATTTGGTACAGACAATGTAGTATGGGAAGAGAAGGAAGATATACTATGAGGAGATGAGAGGAGTGGAGAGAAAGTGTAGGGAAGTAGGTAGGGGAGAGGAGTTGGGAGGAAGAGGAGGAGAAGGGTGAAAATGTGGTAAGGATGGCGAAGTTTTGAGGGGAGAGGGGAAGGTGAAGAGGCTCTGTAACAAAGGAATGAGGGAAGTGAGGAGGGAAGTGGGCATTAGGGAGGGAAGTGGGGAATGAGGAGGAAAGAGAAATAAGGAGGGGAGGATAGAAAGTACAAAGTAAAGCAGAAAACAGACAACAACTGAGCTATTGGTACCTTTTATGTCGTTAGCTATAGGGTCTGTTAGAACTAACGTAATTATTCTGTCAAAAATAGACAAGGATAGCAACGCAGGAAGGCTCCCTCCCATCGGCCAAACCCTCCAGTCGAAGCTGACAGGAAACAACGAGAAGGATTATCACGCACCGTAGATAGGCTGTCAGTAAAATTTCTTTGGAAGGAAGTGGAGGAAATCGTATTCTGCACTGTTTTAACACGAAAGGGAAAAGAAGTCTAGTCATTCAGTTAGGCACATATCGTTGTTATTCTGTTGGAGGAAGGAGGGGTGAAGTAGGAAGTATGTGAAGACACAACACAAAGGTTGATATTGTGAGTCAAGATACAGGGTTAGGGATAATGAATGTGACCTCAGGTAGAAGAAAGGAGCCTGGAGGATGGCAGAAAGGATGGATGACTGGAGGAAGGGTAACAACAGACCAGTAATATCTTGACTAGTGGATGGAAGGAAGGATGGATGAAGGAAGGATAACCATGGGCTAGCAGTGTCTAGTAGATGGAAGGAACAATGGATGAAGAAACAGAAGCCATGGATCAGCAATGTCAAGTGGATGGAAGGAAGGACAAATTGAAGAAGGATACCCATAAACTAGTAATGTCTAGTGGATGGAAGGAGGAGTTGATGATGGAAAGAGTAGCCATGGACTAGTAATGTCTGGCGGATGGAAGGAAGGACAAGAGGAGGGAGGGAGCGACACCAAGTACTTGTAATGTCTGCCACTCTCCACTGTCTTTCCATCACACTCTGACCTCAGCATCACTCACACCCTCTGTTGGCGTTCGTTTCGGGTTAGAGTGAACGGGCTGATAACTGTACTTAGCTTTATCTACGCGGTTGTTTACCAATTTCTGCTTTTCCGTGCTGCAATAACACACACGCTCCCACGCTCACATACACACAAACAAACACAAACACATAAACAAAGAAACACACACAAACACAAACAAACGAACGCGCGCGCGCGCGCGCGCGCACACACACACACACACACACACACACACACACACACACACACACACACACACACACACACACACACACACACACAAAAGACTTTCTGAGACCACGATGAAGGAGTTAAAAGTTATCATACTTTGGAATTACGCATCATAATAATTTGTTGGTGTTGGCGTAAATAAACCATGCTCGAGGGGAAACATAATATTCATGGTGTGGGAATTATTCTGGCCCCTCCAGTGAAATAGGTAGGGAGGTAGAAAGCTTTGCCCAAGGTAGCCTACAGTTTTGAGCGCCTGTTTATTTATTTTTTTTAAATTCATAATTTTTGCCTTATATCTAGTAAATATTTTTCCCTCTTATCCCTTTGGGGGAGGAGGTGGCTGAATCGGTAGAGAGGCGGCCTGCAGTCCTAATGGACCCAGGTTTGAATCTCGGCTGGGGCAGGGAACAGTTTAAGGATTTGAATTTCTTAAAAAGCAGACTTTGCTGGTCTACCATATGTCCCGCCGACATGTCATAAAAGTACCCCTGCTAATACCAATACATCAGTCCTGTATGAGCTCTAGCACGTATTCAGTAAGAATGGTGGGTGTTAGAGCCGAAGTGGTGACATGTGGAGATGTAGGAGGACTACTAGGCCCCAAGGAGGACTACTGGGACTTGAGAATAGGCCCTGAAGCCTTTGTCCAGAGTAGGACACGTAAAAAAATATATATATTTCCCAGTTTATTAATTCCATTATAAATAATAAGTTACGTATTAATCTAAGTATGATTGCCTTCCTTAGGCCACTACGTTCCAAAGATGCTTATATAGAATTCGATGTTTAATTTATTTATTTTTCATTAATAATTTATCATTTAATAAGATTGCCAACTTATGGGGTTTGAGTCAAAAGCTTGGACTTTGGGTCATTTTTCTTCTCATCTCTCTGCGTCTCTGTCTGTCTGTCTGTCTGTTTCTAACTTCTTTCACAGGCACGACATTAATATCATTTCCCAATATAACTCACAAGATTATAGCAATCAGGCGAGTAATGTGATATAAGTGTTCATTATTCAAGCGGAACTGTCATGTACCTCCATCACTTGAGTGTTGTTAAGAGCTATGATTTACACTGTGCTGGTAGTCTGTATAGTTTATCAGAGCAAGACGTTAGCTTTCTTTCTTTTATATATATATTTTTGCTCCTCACTCACTTGTTTGTCCATGTTTATCCTAAAGCTAAATCTTACTGAGCTTTGGTCCCTGTCTGTATGCCTTGTACACACACACACACACACACACACACACACACACACACACACACTGTTACGGAACAGAGAAAGATAATGTACACTTTAAGTGAGAATACGAAGAGTCACTACTGTCCCGTAAAGTTCCAGGTTCAAAACAAAAGAGTTAGGTAAAATTACAAGTTAAAGTTTAATGCTTAAATTAACAACAAAACATTCAGGACTCATAAGGATAATGTAATGGCAAAAACAGGTTAAATATATGGTTAACTGCAATAGCCTCTATTAACACGAAATTAGCAAGAATAAATTTATCTAAGTCAGCCCTGATAAAATGAGATACCAGATAATACTCAGTGAATGCCAGATAAATAATTACAGATACAAACTATTATCAAAAATGACTGACAAAGAACCCCACACGAATTACAAAAACTTCACTAGGCCTACAAATTAAACTTATGCTATACAGTACAAGAAAAAATACAACAACAGTTATACTCAAATTACACACAGCTGCTAGATGGTTGGAGATTTCTTGAGCACTCACAATAATAATATCTGTACAGGGGAGGACAGAGATGTGAACAAAATGAGGAGCAGATCTAAGTGGCAATAATGCAGAGACTGAGCTCATTATATAGGGGCTGGCAGAGCTTGATACAACTTGTAAGAGGGACGCGCAAATGAAGCCATGGGGACAGAGAGCTGAAAATCCCGCAAAGTATAACAGAGAGAACGACTTACTCTACTATAACGGTAGAAGGGGGACTGAGGCAGAACACGCTCGTGATCAAACATGCAGCAACTGTGCGTTAAAATTACACAAAGGATGATGAAATCATAGGCTATGTAACACCTCCCCACAAAGAAAAAGAAATTTACAAAGGAAATTTCTTATTACTCTAAAACAATCTGTCTAAAGTCTAGATAAGCAATCTGCAATAACATTTTCTTTCCCCTTGACATGTTGTATGTCTAATGAATACTCCTGAAGAAGTAGACTCCATCTTGTCAATCTCTGATTTTTATCTTTAAACTTACTAAGGAATTTCAGTGGGTTATGATCGGTATAAATGACTATGGGGTCAAAACCAGAACACAAATAAAATGAAAAATGCTGTAAACCCAAAATCAAGGCCAAAAGCTCTTTCTCAATAGTTGAGTAGTTCTTTTGAGGTGGAGTGAACTTCTTACTGTAATAAGATACAGGGTGTTCAATACCCTGATCATCCTCTTGCAGCAAAACAGCCCCAGCTCCTGTTTCACTTGCATCAACAGCCATCTTAAAAGGCTTAGCAAAATTTGGAGTAGCGAGCACTGGCTGACTTAATAGAATAGCTTTAAGTTTGTTGAAAGAGGATTCACAGTTATCGGTCCAGACAAATTCAATTCCCTTTTTCAGTAGGTCTGTAAGTGGTGATACAAGAATAGAAAAGTTAAGAACAAATCTCCTGTAATAACCTACCATTCCCAAAAATCTTTGTAGCTCTTTCCTACTTTTAGGTCTGGGAAGATCACTTATAACCTGAACCTTAGCTCCTGGTGGTGCAACATGTCCATCACCAATTACATACCCAAGGTACTGAACTTTAGCTTGACCAAACTCACACTTTGATAAATTAGCTACAAGATTAGCATGAACTAAACGGTCAAGAAATTTACTGACATGGCATAGGTGATCTTTCCAGTTGTCACTGAAGATTAATACATCATCAATATAAACAACACACCCTGCCAAACCCTCTGTTACAACATTCATGAGCTTCTGAAATGTGGCTGGTGCATTCTTCATACCATACGGCATTACAGAACATGCAAAAGCCTTTCCTAGTGTTACAAAACATGAGATCTCCCTAGCACGTTCAGTCATAGGTACTTGCCAGTATCCCTTTAACAAATCAGACTTACTTATGTACCTAGCCTTTCCGATCTTGTCTATGCAATCTTCCACACGAGGGAGAGGGTAAGTGTCTGTTTTAGTTATCTGATTAACACGTCTGTAGTCAATGCAAAGCCGCTGTGACCCACCTGGCTTAGGGACTAGAGTGACAGGAGAACTCCACTCGCTCTGACAGGGCTCAATCATCTTGTGGTCCAACAGGTAGCCAAGCTCCTTCTGGATGAGAGGAACTTTCACTGGGTTCACACGGTAAGGAGGCAATTTAATTGGCTTTGCGTCTTCAACATCGACATCATGCATCAACACAGTGGTTCTTCCTGGAGTGGCACGGAACACTTGCGGGTACTCCTGCAGTAATGCCGAAAACTCCTGCCTTTCCTTGGGTGGTAGATGAGAAAGCTTAGTCTGGAGATCATTCATGATATCAGGATTCTTCCCCAAACTATCACTCAGGCTCATACTGCATGGGAGAGCTTCACTTGCAGACTCGGGTGGAACAGCTACAGTGCAGACTGGATTATTTTCGTCCCGCCTGTGATATAACTTTAGCATGTTGATGTGACATAGTTGCTTGCTCTTTCTACGATCTGGTGTGGCGATGACATAGTTGACATCACTGAGTTTCTTCTCCACGAAATAAGGACCACTAAACTTGGCTTGAAGAGGTTGCCCATGAACTGGTAGCAGAATCAAAACCTGATCTCCTGGCTGAAAGTGGCGTAACCTGGACTTCTTATCATACCAAGTCTTCATCTTCTCCTGAGCAGCTCCTAAATTCTCTCTCGCCAGCTGTAAAGCACTGGACAGCCGTTCTTTGAACTTCATCACATACTCCAGCAGGTTGACGTCATCTTCCTCCGACAGCCAGCATTCCTTGAGTAGCTTAAGGGGTCCTCTTACTTCATGGCCAAACAGTAGTTCAAAAGGTGAGAAGCCCAGTGATTCATTTGGAGATTCTCTTGCAGCAAACACAACGAATGGAAGACCTTTATCCCAGTCTTTCTGATGTTCCAAACAGTATTTCTTGAGCATCGATTTGAGTGTTTGATGATATCTCTCCAACGCTCCTTGGGTCTGGGGATGGTAAGCTGAAGACGTGATCTGGGTGATGCCCAACTCTTTCAGAGACTGCTTGAAAACATTTGACATGAAATTACTTCCTCGGTCTGACTGTACCTCCTTGGGCAGACCAAACTTTGTGAAGAACCCTAGCATTTCCTTAACCACGTTCTTTGCTGAGATATTTCTAAGTGGAATGGCTTCAGGATAACGAGTAGCCATATCAATCATGGTCAACACATAAGAAAATCCTGAAAAGTCTTAGGAAGAGGGCCCACAATATCCACCAACACACGGGTGAAAGGCGCCTCAAAAGGAGGAATGGGAACTAGAGGTGCAACCTTTTCGGTCTGATTACACTTCCCCACAACTTGACAGGTGTGACAAGACTTACAATACCAGGAAACATCCCTGAAGATACCTGGCCAGTAGAAGTGTTTCAAAATGCGTGCCACAGTCTTCCTCACTCCAAGGTGTCCTGCCAAACTGGAATCATGAGCCACTCTAATGATATCCTGCCTACAAACACGAGGGATGACAACTTGATGTACAACCTCCCATTCACAGTCGGCTGATGCTGTTGGGGGTCTCCACTTCCTCATAAGTACTCCTGACTTTACATAATAACAAGTAGAAGCACCAGCTGACTCTTCCTCACTGCAAGCAGAGTTAGCTAGACCTTTCAACTCAGGGTCAGCAACCTGCAACTCAACCAACTCTTGACGAGACAAATTATCAACACTACGGGGTACTGCCTCATCTGGTGAGTGGTCCAAATTAGCAAGAAAAGTGTCAGCTAGGATAACATCATCATCATCATTATCCTCTAAATCACCAGTAACTTTAGACTTAGCCCTAGTGACAGCACATGCAGGGAACACATCAGGGACATCACAATCCTGGGACGCAGCCACTGGCTCACTAGACAACTGAGGAGCTGGACACACTTGACTTCCACCAATATCATTTCCAAGTAAGAAAGTTACACCTGACATTGGGAGTGTCTCAACCAACCCAACCATAACAGAACCATTAACAAAACCAGACTCTAAATTCACTCTGCACAGAGGAACAGAGAAGTAATTATTCCCTACACCTTGTAAGATTACAGTTTCATCAGAGGAATTAAAATTAGAGCCTAGAACACTGGTCAGCATAAGGGATTGGCAAGCACCTGTATCACGATATATTTTTAACTGATTTCCTGTCATTACTGTCCAGAGGACTGACAAAACCATCAGACAGGAAATTAGCACATGAACTCTTGAGAGTGTCACCCACGTTACTGCTCAAAAGAGGAGCTCCATCATGAGAATTTAAGTTACCCCTCAAAGCAGGTTCAGTTAACTCAGTTAAAGAATTCTGGGAACTCTCAAGAGTGGACACTAGACCAATTGACTGAATATTTAAAGACTCCTTTTTGTTCACATCACGCTGTCTCCTGAAACATCTCTCCGTAGTATGACCAAGCTTACTACAATAAGTACATTTACTTTTCTGAAATCTAGAGGTGAAGCTGGTATTTACTTCCTGAGAAACATCATCCTTATTCTCTTTCCTGTTACCTGTACTCTGAGTAGAGGCAACGTACTTACTCTCAGCTTTCCCTTTTTCTCTAGAATATCTCTTGTGAGTGAGAACACACTCATCAGCTAAAACTGCAGCATCAGACAAATTATCTATTCTTTTCTCATCAAGATATAGGCTTACATCTTTACTAATACACCTTTTGAAATCCTCCAGCAAAATCATCTGCTTAAATTTACCAAAATCAGAATCCACATTCTTAGAATTTAACCACTGCTCTAACAGATCTTCTTTGATTTTTGCATACTCAACATGGGATTGCTTATCTTGCTTATAAGTTGTCCTAAATTTTACTCTATAAGCTTCAGGAACAAGCTCATAGGCCTTAAGAATCAAGCTCTTAACTACATCATAATTATCAGACTGATCCTGAGGCAAAGATGCATAAGTTACTTGAGCTTTACCGGTGAGAACAGTTTGAAGGAGTACTGGCCAATACTCCTTAGGCCAATTAAAACCTGTAGCTACCCTCTCAAACAACTGAAAATACTTTGTTAAATCAGATTCATTAAAAGGAGGGACAAGTTTAACATTTTTAGCCACATCAAAATCATCAGAGCTAGATGATCCAGTTCCACCTTGTTTCATGCGATACTCATGGTCTGCCTGAATCCTAGCAATTTCAACTTGTGCCTCAGCCTCCTTAGCTTTTGCCTGAAATTCAGCCTCCTTAGCCTGTGCTTGAAATTCAGCTTCCTTCACACGAGACTCCGCCTCCTTAGCCTGTGCTTGAAATTCAGCTTCCTTCACACGAGACTCCGCCTCCTTAGCCTTAGCCTCCTGCAGGGCTAGCTGTAACTTAGCTAATTCAATCTGCGTTTGCTCATTTGGAGGAGTTACATTAAACAAGCTTTTATTAATCATGCCAACAATTTGATCTTTAGAATGATGAGAGTGAACTGCAATTCCCAATTGTTGAGCAACAAGCTTAAGTTCATTCTTTGTTCTGTTTTCTACATCACACACTGTTTGCACATTTGACAAAAAATCTTTGGCTTCATCAAGTGTAGAAATAGTAGCCATCATGAATATATCACAGTCACAAAATATCAAACAATATCCTTATGATAATATCCTGAATATCCTGATATGAGGTCGCCAAATTTATGTTACGGAACAGAGAAAGATAATGTACACTTTAAGTGAGAATACGAAGAGTCACTACTGTCCCGTAAAGTTCCAGGTTCAAAACAAAAGAGTTAGGTAAAATTACAAGTTAAAGTTTAATGCTTAAATTAACAACAAAACATTCAGGACTCATAAGGATAATGTAATGGCAAAAACAGGTTAAATATATGGTTAACTGCAATAGCCTCTATTAACACGAAATTAGCAAGAATAAATTTATCTAAGTCAGCCCTGATAAAATGAGATACCAGATAATACTCAGTGAATGCCAGATAAATAATTACAGATACAAACTATTATCAAAAATGACTGACAAAGAACCCCACACGAATTACAAAAACTTCACTAGGCCTACAAATTAAACTTATGCTATACAGTACAAGAAAAAATACAACAACAGTTATACTCAAATTACACACAGCTGCTAGATGGTTGGAGATTTCTTGAGCACTCACAATAATAATATCTGTGCAGGGGAGGACAGAGATGTGAACAAAATGAGGAGCAGATCTAAGTGGCAATAATGCAGAGACTGAGCTCATTATATAGGGGCTGGCAGAGCTTGATACAACTTGTAAGAGGGACGCGCAAATGAAGCCATGGGGACAGAGAGCTGAAAATCCCGCAAAGTATAACAGAGAGAACGACTTACTCTACTATAACGGTAGAAGGGGGGGGGACTGAGGCAGAACACGCTCGTGATCAAACATGCAGCAACTGTGCGTTAAAATTACACAAAGGATGATGAAATCATAGGCTATGTAACAACACACACACACACACGCACCTACGGACGCACAAACTCTGACTTTCTCTCTCTCTCTCTCTCTCTCTCTCTCCCTCACACACACACACACACACACACACACACACACACACACACACACACACCTGATGCCATCATCTGTGGCCACTTCATTTAGGGCAGGTAACGCATTATCTGAGCCTCCGTATCGCCAACACAGAAACCCAATTACGACGATGACCTGGAGCAGTCCCAGTTATGTCGTGTGTGTGTGTGTGTGTGAGAGAGAGAGAGAGAGAGAGAGAGAGAGAGAGAGAGAGAGAGAGATGAAAAAGGAGGGGAATAAAGGGGAAACGAGGGAAAGAAATGGAAGAGGAGAAGGTGTGTAAAGGACAGGCGATGAAAGGGAAGGACAAGGAACGGAAAGAAAGGGACAGGAAAAATCTGGAAAGAAAAAAAAAAAGAGTGGAAAAAGAAGAGAAGGAAAATGAAATTAAAAGAACGGTACTTGCATTGAACAGATGGGAGAAGAGAAAATCTAGCTCAAAAAAAGAAACATCACGAATGAAAAAGGAACGAAGCCAAAATGATGCCAAAGCCAATGTTATGCATGAATAGTTACAAGCAACTAAAGACCAAGATCCCTACACCTACTCTCACCACATGCATACTTCATTGCCATTGATTCCACTACGGTCACAACGTTGGATTATCAGAACCTTGCATGTCAAATATTAACGTTTCTTCTCCCTCTACCCTCCCCTCTTTTCTACTCTCTCTCTCTCTCTCACACACACACACACACACACACACACACACACACACACACACACACACACACACACGCACACGCATATTTTCAACTCTTTTCAATTCATATCCATCCTTTGTGCCATGTATCAATGTCCCCTCACTACACCCATCCACACCTCCTCCTTCCTTTTCTCTCATGTTTTGCTTCCCCTTACTCAAATCTATTTCATTTCTACCATTTATCCTCTTCCCACATTCCACGCCTGTTTCATTCTCCCTCGTCAGTGGGAAAGAAAGGAGAGGCAGGCCAGGAATGAGACAAATGCAAATTTAATGAGTGCTGCGTTGTTGGCGGAGAGGGTAGAGATGGTTAATCAACTGAGAAAGGATGAGGTTGACGAGAATTATATGTACAAGGGGGAGACTGGGCTGGAATGAGCAACTGCAGGACAAGGTTGCATGAAGTTCATATATATATATATATATATATATATATATATATATATATATATATATATATATATATATATATAATGCTAGGAAAAGGAAACCCAAGACCACGAGCCCGCGAAAAGTATTCCATCCAAGAGAAGAACAAAATACAAGAGAGAGCCAAATTCAAGATCTGATCATTTCGAGATGCCTGGACACACTGCGTTTGAAAGACTGGAAATCATAGGAAGCAGGAAATACAGACAGAGGGAGACAGTTCCAGAGTTGACCTGTTGCATAAATGAAGGACTGGGAGTAACGGTTAACTCTTGCATTAGAGAGTTGGACAGAAAAGGGATGAGAGTTTGCTGCTTGACGGGTGCTACGCGCCCGTCGTAGAGGTGGAGGAATGCATGCAGACAGTTCAGAGAAGCAGTGACCATTAAAGTAGCGACAGAAAAGAGAAAAAAGGGGCAACAGTGCGGCGAAGAGACAGAGGTTGAAGGGAGCCAGTAAGAGGAGGAGAGTTAATGAGACGAAAAGCCATTGATTCCACCTTATTGAGAAGAGCTGTACATGGAGAACCTCCCCACACATGCGAGTTGTACTCCACACAGGGACTGATAAAACCCCTGTATAGAGTCAACAATTGTGCAGGGGTAAAAAAGGAACGGAGTCGGCTTAGCACACTTAATCTCTTGGAAGCAAATTTTATAAGAGATGTATTATGATCTTTCCAAGATAAGTCCCGAGTGAATGAAACCCCAAGCATGTTCAAGGATGATGCCATGACTATCCTGTTTTACTTACATTTCTGTCTGCAGATGGACAGGTGTATATAGCAATCAGATGAATAAACAGAGAGATGTCCCTTCCTCACCTTCTACTGGCATGGCAAACCATCCTACTAGCTCTAGACATCTAACTAGATGTAATATTCATGACAGACAAATACATACAGTAGATAGACAGATAAACAGATAGACAAAAATAAACCTGTCAGCTGTACATAGACAGAAAGACAGACAGTCGTAAAGTCAGACAGACATAGACAGACAAGGAAAGACAATGCAGCATACTTAAACCCCCTCCCCTCCTCCTCCCTCCATCCATTCCCAGCTACAACCACCTTCCTTAATCTCTTGATCGAGAGGTAGCTCACTCTTTTAATTCGCGGTATGAAGCATACACACACACACACACACACACACACACACACACACACACACACTCACACACACACACCGTTCCTTTCATTCATAAATCATCCTTGTGTTGTACGTATTTTTCCATTGTCTTTGCTTGTTCATTGGTGGTGAGTCCATTGTCTGAGTCGTCTCTCACAGGATGCGGTGTTTTGCAATGAATATAAAATAGATTTACAGATAAATAGATTGAGTGGAAAAGAGAAAAAAAAAGAGTTGAAAGACCGCACAAATCGGCCTAAAAAGAAACTAAAATGAGAAGATTTACGGTGAATGCCGATCGACTGCACGAGAATCATTGAAAAACACAGTTTTTACCAAGTCACAATCCTCCCCTAGAATACGACACACAGCAGCAGAGTTTATTTCCAGATCTCGATCTGTACTGCTGACTGAATAGGGACAAAGGGGAAATATTGTCTAAGTCTTTGACCGACCGCGGAATCGATCTCGGGTTTATCCAGCTGGGCGTCATATACACTAACCATTACCCCATCGGTTCCCCTAAGAGAACAGGAATCATTGTTCACTGATTCTTATTTCTGTTAGATTCGGATATTTCGTAACACCTCTTCATCGTCGAAATAGTTGTTTGCTCATTACAGGTTAACATTTGAGTGAATGGGTTTTATATCGTTTTAACACCGACATTGTTTACACTAATAACACATGAGAGTGCTGATGGGAAAGAGTCAGAATAAAGAACTAGATGCTATGGAGCCTACGAACTCGCGTAGAATATGATCCTGGATTCACTGCGTTTATCTCTTATTCATTTACGTAATCATTCGAAATTTTTGCTTCATACATGCGCGATTTGCGAGTGTGTGTGTGTGTGTGTGTGTGTGTGTGTGCCAGAATACTACACACCCCACTAAAAATATAAGGAAATCTGATGATGATAATAATGATGGCGATGATGGCTAAAATCACCTAACGATGCCCCCCTCCCCCGAAAAAAAAAAAAGCATCAATACCAGGAAAAAACCTAATCTAATCAGCAATACATCTTTAAATCTATTCAGGAAATCGGGATATAATTTCATTAAGCTTATATGGCACTTCTTCAACCAGAAGACATTCTCTAAATTTCATTCCTGTTACCACCTGATGACCTTATTTGGGTTAGAAAGACCTTTATTATTAAACGCAACATTGAAAATACAGCTATCTTTAGTATTTGAAAATTCGTTCCAAGGTTGAATAATATCGTCTGGGGATGAGAAGAATAGAAGAAAATGCGTCAGCGTAGTGAAGGGGTTGGTGAGTCTGGCAGAATCCAGAATATAGAATATGATCCGACCCTATACAAGGATTAAGGGTATTGACGCTTATGAGGTGAGAGAGGTATTGTGTAGCTGCTACAAACACATTCCTCTGCTACTTAACAACGTGTTTCTGTGCAGAGCCTCGTTTTATTCTTTATTTTACTTTGATCTGTTCTCGTTGAACTTGTCTCTATCTCGTCCTCTGTTGTTTCATCTCTCGTCTCCCGTTGCTGTTTACTCTCTCTCTCTCTCTCTCTCTCTCTCTCTCTCTCTCTCTCAAACCCGCTATCCCACAAAGGCAAGGAATTTCTTTGGTTGGCACGTGACAAGTGGTGGTTCCAGGGGAGAAGGGTTTGTGGGGATAGGTTGCTTTCCTGGCCTTAGGAGGGTCCCTGGCAATTCTTCCCTATTGGTGTGTATATTATTGTTTTGTACTGCAGTCGGTCATTTTTAAGAAGAATAAAATCAATTGCTGGTAAACGTAATGTTAAAAAATCATCCCCTCCGTCGCCCCCAAACACGTGACTGTATACATTCGCATCAGGCCTCTCCCTGGCATAACCATACACCCACTTCCCCCAGGTAACATCCGCCGTGCATCTGCTCAGCGGATGTTTACTGTTTCCTGCACAATAATCATTTCTGCCATCAGATCTTTCCGCCAGATTAAACCTATTCATCTTTGTCGCCGCCATTCACTTACCACCACAAAAGATCCCTCAGCCTAACACTGCGCTCTCAGGCCTCCCCGCAAACCAATATTTAGCTTTATTTTCTGTGTCTCTCTCGCCTACTGTACCGAATTCCAGACTATTTCTTCAACGTTTCCAACTCCTCTTTCACTTCCCACCACACCACGGCGGGTACGCAGCGCCCGCCCAGCTACACATTCTGACCCCTTTTCCGTCCATCTCTTTAATGCATGAGTTAATATGTACTCCCAGCCTTTCATGGACACAACTGCTCGGTTCTGAAACTATTGTACTGTGTCTCTTCCACCGCCCATGACATTCAGCCTTTTAGAAGCTGTGTCTAAACATCTCGAAATGAGCGGATCATGATTACTGGTTTCATCCAATTCCTTTCTGTTCTCGTCCATCTCTCATTCCTTTCCATTCTCTCTCATCTTCTCTCATTCCCTTCCATTCCTCCTCATGTTTACTTTATATTCCATCCTATTTTATTTCCTTCCTTTCTATTCCCTCCACTTCCATCCCATTTCCTCTTGTTCTCTCATATTTCCCATCTCATACCATTCCATCTCATATCCTCACACTCTTCTTCATTCCTACCCAGTCTCTCCCTCCTCATAACTCCCACTCTAGTAGGAATCCCACCCACTCCATTATAAGAGTATTTCGCATCAAAGTTCGTCCTCTTTCGTTCACAAGTCCATTCTCTTTGCCAAGGGTCAGGCTAATACTGGAAATACGAAGGAACTGATCTCTTTTTACTGTAAAACTGTTTGTCTGTCTGCCTGCCATTCTGTCTATCTGCCTGACTGTCTTCTTATAAAGACATTAGCTGGTATCCTTGGCCATGAGGCAAACGATACTGAAGTCCTTTTAGCAACATTAAAGCCAATATTCTTCCACCCCACGCCTTCCTCTGTGTTCAAAAACTCAGTACCACCACACTGACCTGCAGTCTGGGTGGTTTGAGAGATTTCGTAACACCTTTTCCCCAGTGAATTATACTACACACTGTACATCAATACTACTGATGCAAACTGTACCGTACGAAGAATTAAGAGAGAGAGAGAGAGAGAGAGAGAGAGAGAGAGAGAGAGAGAGAGAGAGAGAGAGAGAGAGAGAGAATATCAAAGTGTAAAAAGCATAATAAACTTCTTAGAGGATGGTGCTGAGAAGCTTACAATGCCACTTTCAATTGTTGGCAAAGGAGGCTTCCTAGCAGTACGTTTTCCTTTCCTGTTTATTTCTACTTTTGGTAGATTAATATACCGTATCTTACATATTATCACTCTCGGGTTCCTATGACTCAATCTTAACCGAGTAAAATCTCTGGCGTCAGGTGAACAATACTAGCGTTGTTCCGAGAGTGAAAAAGTTCATGGGATCAGTATTAACATTTTCAAGCTTCAGTGCTGACTCTAAGATGATTAAAATAACTGACGTTTACTGGATTCGAATACTAGAGTTATCCTAACCATGAGGGGGTTATTTATGCAAGCTACGTTATAACAAGTAGAAAAAGACCATACACAGGAATAGCTACCTGTAAAGAAGCTCACTAAGAGGAGGTGCTGCAAAGAGTCATGTTTTAAGCTGTGTTAGATATTTCCAAACACCTCGTCCTCAGCGACTGATTCTGCATAATGCACCCTAAGCATCCCCTTGTAAGCAACTGATGCAGACTACATCGATATTTAAAACAATACAAATAACACAAAAGAAAATGTTAAGGTATAATATGCAAAAGGATCGCTAAGGAAGAAGTGCTGTGAAGCCCCTGTGACACCTAGAATACGTACCGTTCTTTCAGTATATTCTTGTGTGCTATACTCATTTTACAATAACTTGGCCTAAACTTGTCATCTCTCCATCTCGAAGGAGGAGCTGTGGCATTGTATTAACATTTCAATATGGTGCTAGTCACGAAAAAGTGATACCAAAAGAATGAAGTGCCGCAGTGTTGTCTTTTTCTGCCACTGAGGTACGTGAAATAAGCTACAAATGGACGAAAATCTGGATCAAGTTAAAGTAAAATATGTATGGTTGATGCTATGTATGTCGACCAAACAATTAGACAAGTGCATACACAAGAATAATGTGGTGCTGTATGCAAAATAAATCGCTAGCGAGGAGGTGCTACAATGCCTCCTATGCCCCTTGAAACGACCTAATAAGCTGACTATGGGACTTGGTGTCAATTAACGAATGGCGTTTGTCTGGGTGGGGTGGTGTTTGCTGTACGTGACAAGGCATGTCTGGACCAAGAAACAGACTGACACAAGGAAGAAAAAGACAGGTGTTAAAATACAGTACTTTGGATGAAGAAATATGAAGCCTGGAAGTGAAAGAAACAATGTATATCAGTATATAATATCTATCTCTCTTGCTGGCTGTTTGTCTGTCTAGCCATCTATCTGTCTCTCTTTCCATTTATCTGTATATATGTTTGGCTGGCTGTTAATCAGTAAGTCAGTCAACCCTCAAGTTTATTTTTATATGTTTCTGTTTACCTGTCTAATCTGTCTGTCTGTGTATCCATAAATTTCTCTCTCCATACACCTTTATGTCGCATATTGTACTTTGATTCTCAACCGAAAGTTTTCTCTCAGAGTTATGTCCCCCTACTCATTAATGACCTTTTAACAGCACAGTTTTATTGGAAGAGATAGTAAAGATTGGACAAGGGAGTGCCAGCGAGGAGAAAGGAGATAGTGTTAGGGATAGGTGTATGGTGTAATTTTTTTTTTAATACTTATATACTGTATTAAGTTTATTTCATGGCATCTAATGATTAACCTCCTCGTACGACGCATTACCCCCTCTCATTTACTCCCCTACCTTGACCCTCCACCTTATTCTCAGTCTTCCTCTTATGTTCCTGCCTCCCTAAACCTATTCTCATACGCCCCTCTATTCAAACTCTTACTCACACACTCCATTCACTGTCAAGGGCCAAACCACCTCAAAGGAATCGTTTTTATGCTTCCCGTCACTCCAGCCTTCACTCTGCATCATCATCATCATCATCATCAATATCGCCATCTACATCATCGTCATCATCATCATTTTAACCCTATTTTCCATTATTATATATTGCTAATGCTCCTGAGATGCAGCCAGCATTCGGGAGGCTTGACTGATGTGTGAGTGACCGCGTGATCATTTCAACGGGCATGCTGTTAATATTTTATCTTCTGTCGTCATCATCATCATCATCATCACCCGAACTTTCAATCCATAAAAAAAAAATAAAGAGAAAACATAAAAGTGGCAGAACTACCAGGAGCATGTCCAATGAAATAGGCTGTATAGTCATTCACACGTCATTCAAGCCTTTAGAAGCCTGGCTCCAACTCACAAACTTAAACACCTGTAATGGTGGTAGAGTAATGAAGATGATGATGGTGATGATGATGATGATGATGTCTATGATGATGATAAGAAGATATCAGCTTTAGTTTCTACCGACCACCCGAGGCTCGTAAAATATCGTCGTCTATTTTTGCTATCGTAGTCCTCTCCTAGAATTCAACCAGCAGGAGTCATTTACACTAAGGTATCCAACTATACTGCTGCGTGAAAAGAATCAGAGGATGATGATAATTTTAGAAGCGGCAGTGTCTAAGTTTTTGAACGTTCGCGAAGCTAAATGCCTGTCATTTCTGTTTGGGTAACCAGGATCCTGACTGTAATGAATGTGGTACACCGAGCACACACTACATTGTTAAAGGCGCTGGGATATGAGACAGGAAGGAATGAGCCAAGGTGTTTTATGGGACACGAATTAAAGATAAAAGGCAGAGGCAGGAGTAATCATAAGAGAATCGTAGCTGATGATACGGTGGGTGGCTGGAGCGAATGAGTGTGAGAAATGTAGTGAGAGAAAGGAAGAAAAGGAGAGGAGGGAAGGGAAGATATGCTTAATGCTTAGGATCAGAGGGAGTAGGGGTAAGAGTGAACGGGAAAAAGTAAAAAAGGATAAGGAAGGAAACAAAGAAGACAGGAAGGAAAGATTAGAGGGAGAGGAAGGAAGGAGAGGAAAAAGGAGGAAAGGGAAGAGAAGGAGTGATAACAAGAAATGAGGGAATGAAGCAAGGAATGAAAGGGAAAAGGAAGAGGAAAGAAAGATGGAAATCAGGATGGAAGGGAAGGAACGGAATGATGAAGGGGAACAAAGAAGGGAAGGGATGGATGGAGGGAAAGGAGGCATTATGGGAAGGAACGGGAGGAGAGATGAACAGGCTGAAAGAAAGGAAAACGAAGAGGAGGAAGTGAAGGTAAGGAAAAGGAGAAATGGAAGGAATGGAGGAAGCAAGGGAAAGAGAGATGTGTTGAGATTATGAAGGGATGTGAGTTAAGCATAGGTTTGTTTGATGTGTGTGTGTGTGTGTGTGTGTGTGTGTGTGTGTGTGTGTGTGTGTGTGTGTGAGAGAGAGAGAGAGAGAGAGAGAGAGAGAGAGAGAGAGAGAGAGAGAGAGAGGTCAATCTAGAAAAAAAAAAAAAAAACTACAGATGCTGATAACGCAGAGACTGAATTCCCACACGGCGTATTCAGCAGCATAAAGGTAGATTTAGAGACCTTCTGAGATTCCTCCACGTTGTTCAAGCTTGTCATATATTCCCTCAGGCTCCTGTGACACTCTCTAGTGAATGAAATCTTCTGACGTCAAATGAAACAGAATACTGGAATTGTACGAACCATTAGAGGATTAATGGTGATATAATTAACACCATCTAGCTTCTGTGAATCATTTGTCTTTTGCTGGAATAGAATACCAGAGTTTTTCCAACCATGAGAGGGGTAATGAAGTAGATACATGAAGGGCTGTCTCTACTCTAATGAACTGGTCATTCCGGTTGTAGTATGTATTTCTTTAGTCTGTCTATTGCCTTTGTGATGAGTTCCAGTATTACCGGTACATTTCATTATTATTATTATTATTATTATTAATGATAGACTATGTGTGTGTGGATGAGCGAATGAGAAGACAAGTGTTGAATGCAAGAGTGTGGAGAGGGTGGGGGAATGGAGTCTCGGACCATCACTTAGTGATGGCCAAGGTAAGACTGCAAAGAAAATGGCTGAAGAGACGAAGGGGAAGACAGGAGGAAACAGCTCCTGTAAGAAGAGTGGAGAATTTGTAAGATAGTGAGAAAATGGCAGAGTATAACAGCATAGTGGAAGAAAGATTGGGAAGGTATGAGTTAGAGCAGATGGAAGGGGTGGAAGATGTATGTAAGATATTCACGGAAGAGATAGGCGCAGCGTGTGAGGCAGTTTGTGGAGTGAGGAGGAGATGCAGGGGTGTGCAAGGGACGGCATGGTGGAATGATGAGGTGAAACGAGCTGTGGAACAAAAGAAGAAGGCATATAGTGAATGGCTAGCGAGTAGAGGTAGGGGAGAAGATGAGAGAGAGAAGAGAGAGGTATATGTGTGCAGGAGAAGGGAGGTTAAGAGACTGGTGAAGGAGAGTAAGAAGAAAGTGGATGAAGAGTTTGGGAGGAATCTGAGTGTGAAATGGAGGGAGAGGAAGAAATTGTTTTGGAGGGAGGTAAAGAAAGTAAGGCAGTGTGAAAGGCGTAATAGTAGGCGAGTGAAAGATAGGAGTAATAGATTGTTGGTGGAGAAAAGAGAGAAATTGAGGAGATGGAAGGAGCACTTTGAGGATTTGTTGAATGTAGAGAGTGAGAGCAGTGCAAGTATAAGAGATTGGGCAATGGCTGGGAGAATAAGAGATGAGAGGAGGGAGGAAGAGATCAGTAGGGCGAAAGTAGTGGAAGCAATGAAGAAGATCAAGATGGGAAAGGCCCCAGGAATTGATAAAGTGTGTAGTGAAATGCTGAGGTACGGGGGTGAGATTGTTGTGGAGTGGATATGGAAGTTGTGTAGATTGGCCTGGGAAGAGGGAAGGGTTCCGGAGGACTGGAAATCAGGTATAATTGTTCCTTTATACAAAGGAAAAGGGAAGAGAGAAGTATGTGGTAACCATAGGGGTATTTGCCTTCCTAGTGTGACTGAAAAAATATTGTATATGGTAGAATACTCATTGATAGGGTTAGGCATATAACAGAGGAGCTAGTTGGAGAAGAACAAGGGGGATTTAGGAAGGGAAAAGGGTGTGTAGATCAGACATTTGTTCTAAGATGTTTAGTGGACAAGTATCTAGAGAAGGGAAAGAAGATGTATGCTGCTTTCATGGACTTGGAAAAAGCTTATGACAGAGTAGATAGACAAGGTGTGTGGAAGGTATTAAGAATATATGGAGTGGAAGGGAAATTGTTGAGTGCTGTGAAGAGTATGTACGAAGGAGTTAGGGCTATGGTGCGAGTGGAGGGTGAGCTGAGTGAGTTCTTTGATCTCAATGTGGGACTGAAACAGGGTTGTGTGATGTCTCCATGGCTGTTTAATATATACATGGATGGGGTTGTAAAGGAGGTGCAAGGTAGGGCAGTGGATGTGGGGGTGTCTCTAATCAATAAGGGTGTGATTTGGAAGATTCCGGTGTTGCTGTTTGCTGATGACACAGTATTGCTGAGTGAAGATGAATGGGAGTTGCAAGATTTGGTGAATGAATTTGGGACAGTGTGTAGGAAGAGGAATCTGAAAGTTAATGTAAACAAGAGTAAAGTTATGGTGTTTGAGAGGAATGAAGTCACAGAATGCACAGTGAGGTCGGATGGTGAGGATATGGAGAATGTGAGTGCATTCAAGTACTTGGGTAGTGTGATGAGTAAGGATGGAACTTTGGGGGATGAAGTGCGTGAAAGAGTACAGCAGGGAAGGAAAGTTGTTGGTTCATTGAAAGCAGTGATGAGAAATAGGGAGGTGAGTATGGAAGTTAAGAAGTCACTGCATGATAGTACTGTGATCCCTACCCTGACGTATGGAAGCGAGGCACGGACCTTGCAAGAGGGGAACAAGTCAAGATTGAGAGCAGTGGAAATAAGTTACTTGAAAGGAGCATGTGGAGTGACATGGAGGGACAGGTTGACGAATGAAGAAGTGAAGGAACGTTGTGGGGTGGATGTGGATGTGGTTGAGAAGATTAGGAGAAATGTACACTGAGGTGGTTTGGACATGTGGAGAGAATGGAGAATGAAAGCCTGACTAAGAGGGTGTATATAGGTGAGGTGGAGGGAGGGAGAGGGAGGGGAAGACCAAGTATGAGGTGGAGGGATGGAGTTGAGAGGTGTATGAGGGAGGGGGGAGTGAGTTGGGGGGAGGGTAGTCAAATGGTGGGTGACAGAGCGACTTGGAGGCGTTTTGTCTGCGGCCACCCTTTGCGGGATTAGGGCGTCGGGCTATAGATAGATAGATTATTATTATTATTATTATTATTATTATTACCTATTTATACTGCCTAAAGACAGCGCTATATACATATTGGGGAAATTTATACACAAGTTAAGAATTCAGAAGGCCATAAGCACAAACAAGAACAACATTTGCACATGTTAGATATATTTCAGCGCAGGATCAGCACAGACCATAATTGTTATTATTGTTATTATTATTATTATTATTATTATATATTGTTATTATTATTATTATTATTATTAAGACCAAGAACAAGAATAAGATCAAGATGATGATGATGAACAGCAACAACAACAGCTACACTGACGCTAATAATAGCAGCTACAACAGAAATGAAATAGTTCCCGCGTTATTAACTAAAGCTGATCAACAAATCTCTACGACAATGGAGGGTTGTGTGTGGCGAGAAACAGGTGTGTGGGTAGATCATACTATACTCTTTTCTCTTTAACTTAGCTTAAAATTGCCACCTCTCCATCATGAATGTCGAGCTGGTGGCATGCTGGTTGAAGCAGTTCAGTCTGTCCAATAATGTGGTGAGTCTTGGAAATATTCCCTTAATAGTGTGATCCATAACAACGGTAGATCAGACAGTGAGATCTCTTGTCGCATTGGTCTGGCCTACGGGGTTATGGATTAACCCAATTCTGGTGTTTGGCTCTGTCGTTATTTGTGTAGAAGGGCGGAAGTTCGCATTCAGGGCGCTGGTACTCCCTGTCTTACTTTCTGGCTCTGAGACATGGACACTAAACAGTGACATAAAGCAGCTAACTGACTTCTATGGTACTGTCTTCGCAGGATCAAAGGATATCGCTTGTACAACCGGATGCGTAACGAGCGGCTGCTCCGTGAGACTGAATCCAGGCCTATTACCATCATAATATGTCTACGCCAACTCCAGCTACATTGGCATGTGGCCCGCTTTCCTGAGGCTGATCCTGCTAACAGGGTGATCTCTGAACGAGTTAACCCAGGATGGAGGAGGCCAAGAGGAAGGCCATGTAACTTATGGCTGGAGCAAGTCGATCACTCCTGTCGAGAGATACTTAAAGGGGGAAGAGTTGTTACCTGGAGGGTTGCCCAAAGGGACCCGCGTGGGTGGATCGGAGGTTGAGTGAGGCTATGCGTCCCGCTGCGTTTGCCTCTTCTTGATGACATATATATATATATATATATATATATATATATATATATATATATATATATATATATATATATATATATATATATATATATATATACACACCGAGGTGGGGGAAGGGAGACATAGAAATGGAAAGCAAGGAGGAGGACAGAGAGCAGAGGTAAAAAAAAAAAAGAACGAAAGAAAGAAAAAAAGAAACATGCAACAATATCCTCTCCATCGGCCTATTTCTATACACTAAAACGGCGATGTACCAGAAAAGTGCAGTTCACTGAATAAAATAATTTGTGCTGTTCCGTTCCTCATTTGGCTTCCCTCAGTGTCCTGCAGTCACAGTCTTCTCTTCCTACCCACCCACCCCTCCTCTCTCTCTCTCGCTCTCTCTCTCTCTCTCTCTCTCTCTCTCTTTGTTATCTGGATGGGAGCCCAATACACGTTGATTAGTTGTCCTTTTGATAATTCCAGCCGGCAACGATTAATATCTCTTTTAGGGACTCTTGTTGCATGAGTGTGTGTACGAGTGTATGTGTGTGTATGTGTGTGTGTGTGTGTGTGTGTGTGTGTGTAGGAATGTGTGTGTGTGGGGGGGCTACTGATTCTTATACGTGCAATTGTTCCTAGTAAAAACATATTTAGTTCTCCTGCCTCTCTTCTCTGCTGTCTTATTCTCCCTGTCTTACAATACCCATGAGTCTCAATCTGCTCTCAATTCCATTAATCGCCACGCAGGACTCTAGACATACTAATGTTCCTTAATAAAGACACATAATCAAAAAGAGACCATACGTGTTGTCCCTTGTAATTACACTCTCTTTATCCTTATTTCATTTACATATTATGTCCATAATCTTCACTAATCTGTCATTTCTGTAATTCTCCTTTGCTAATCTAGCTGTATTATTTTCCTTTAATAATCTTACAGCTCAAAGAAGGCCATAATTCTTCAGTTATCCCTATTAAAAACTTAATATTATTTCCATTTTCTAAAGCTTCAGTTACCTCCCATCCTTATAATACTGAATTACCTACCACTTTCGTAATCATCAATGGACATTGTTAATGATAATAACTAGTGTTAATAATAATAATAATAATAATAATAATGATGATGATGATGATGATGATAATAGTAATAATAATAATAATGATAATAATAATAATAATCATCATCATCATCATAATCATAACAATAACAATAACAATACTACTACTACTACTACTACTAATACCATAATGCTCCTAAACTACGTATAGCAGCCAAAGGAGAAAAAAATCTGTAATTCCAGTTGCATTCGTGGAAAGATTCTCCTTCCCTCTCCTCTCAGCCTCACTTACCTACCATTCCAATATGCTCACCATTTCTATGATACTGATGTAGGACTCCATCCATGACAATTTCCTAAATCAAGTTTCTTTTCCACAAGGAGTCAAAGGGTTTTCGTCTCATTAACTCTCCTCCTCTTACTGGCTCCCTTCAACCTCTCTCTCTTCGCCGCACTGTTGCATCTTTTTCTCTTTTCTATCGCTGCTTCAATGGTCACTGCTCCTCTGAACTGCCTTTTTGCATTCCTCCACCTCTACGACGGGCGCTACGCGCCCGTCTAACAACAAACTCTCATTCCTTTTCTGTCCAACTCTCTAATGCGGGAGTTAACCGTTACTCCCAGTCCTTCATTTATGCAACAGGTCAGCTCTGGAACTGTCTCCCTTTGTCTATATTTCCCGCTCCCTACGATCTCCAGTCTTTCAAACGCAGTGTGTCCAGGCATCTCGAAATGATCAGATCTTGAATTTGGCTCTCTCTTATATTCTGTTTTTCTCTTGGAAGGAACAGTTATTGCGGGCTCATGGCCTTTGGTTCCTTCTTCCTAGCATAAACACACACACACACACACACACACACACACACACACACACACACACACACACACACACACACACGACATTCTGAGATAAAGCTGAGTAAGTTAGAATATACTTAGGAATTATGGACGTATCATTATAATTTGTTGGTTCTGGTGTGAATGAATCATGCTCGAGGGGAGTCTTATTATTCATGGTGTGGGAATTAGTCTGGCCCCTCCAGTGAAATGGGTTGGGAGGTAGAAAGCTTTACCCAGGGTACAGTTTTGAGTGCTTATAAATTATTTAATACCGGGTACATATTTTTGTTTTTGCCTACACATAGCAAACATATTTTTTCTTCTTATCCCTTTGATTATTCGCTAATTTATTAATTACTTCATATATAATGAATTATATCAATTGATCAATGATAGCCTTACCCTCAGGCCCCTACGTTCCAAAGATTTTAGTATAGAATTCGATGTTTAATTTATTCATTTACTTATTTTCATGGTTTATTCGGTTATTTTTGATAAAATTGCAAACTTTTTGGGTTGCAGTCGGAAGCTTGGACTTTGTATCACTTTTCCTCTCATATCTTTGTTTCTGTTTCTCTGTCTGTCTGTCTGCCATGCTGTCTGTCTGTCTGTCTGTCTGTCTCTGAATTCTTTCACTTTCCAATGTTCGCCCTAAAAACCTGCAATCAGGACATTAATACCGTTCCAGCAACTACTCACACGATAATAGCAATCAGCAGTGGCATATCCAGGATTTTCGCCGGAGGGAGGGGGGCAAACACTTGGAATATTTCCCCAAAATATGTCACCACACTGGCGTGAGTGTCCCGAACACACACACTTTCCCACATTCGTGATACTATCGTTATTTTCTATTTTCCTCTGTAGTTTTCTCTCTCTCTCTCTCTCTCTCTCTCTCTCTCTCACCACTTAGCACATATGTGTAAATCAAAATTCGTTGCCTTACCCACCCCCAATCTGGTATTCTGTTTTGTACTACTGCTGTGGTGGTGGGCAATAGAAATTCTGTGTTCCACTGCTTATTCTCTTACTTTGATTCTCATTGGCTCAGGCATCAGGGGTGGTGCATACGTCAAGACTGACCTAAGTAAATACATCTGGTGGGATTAACCTCTCTTAATCCTTGACTCAGGTGACCACTCGACCTGCCACGCGCAGCAGGGAATGATTTTCATATAACCTGGACTGTACTGTACTGTATAGAAAGGATTTTTCCGTTAAGAAAAAAAAAAAAAAAAGGAAAACTTCTTAAAGGTATTCATCCTGAAAATTTTCACGTAGAAAAGTGAAGGAGACAAAAGATACTCTGTCCCCCAGGCTCCAAAAAGTGAGGGGGACACGTCCCCCTGTCTCCCACCCAAAGGAGGCCCCTGGCACACATATTTATATCTGCTTACCATCTAAAATATAGTCTGAGGTGATCAAAATGGCTTCATGCAGTCTTCAAAAATTCTGCTTGTTTCAACTGTTTCTAGCAATAATTGTGCAGGGTTTGTCTGCAACTGGCTACAGGGTGAGATGATATGGCTGCAGGGTGAGAAGATGTGGCTGAGGGGACAGCAAGGCCATTTTTACACCTCATCAGGATTCAAGTGCAAAACATCATTATATCTGTAATATTAACCACAAATCTAAGGTGACAGGGGAAATTATTAAGTTGTAACTGGTCATTTTCACTCAAGGGTTTTACAATATTTGGTGTAACTTTCAATTTCAAAGGAATTTATTGCTCCTAAATATTTTTGAAAATAGATAATCCATCCCTCCATCCATCCATCATCCAATCCTACGTTGCCCCATGAGAAGCGTAGGATCCCGGGGCTAGGCAACTTGGTCCTGACATTTAAGATGAGATTGACAAGCCTCACTCATCCCTGAGCGGTATTACATGAACAATGAACCCCAGTCACCCCTTGGATATAAACCTTCATCGGCTCAATCCGATTGGAGTGCCGAAATTACCCACTAAACCACCAAGTGCCAAAATTTGGTTATATGGTTATCACCCAGCGTAGTAAAGGGTTTCCTGGTGTACAGGAAACCATTTGGCTTGTCACTCAGTGTAGAATCACCCACAGGCAGAAGGAAGAGGAAAGAATGAAGGAAAGTAAGACAGAAGAGGGAGTGTAAAGTCACCCGTAGGCAGAAGGACGAGGAAGGAAGGAAGGAGGGAAAGACAGAAGAGGATGGAAGGAAAGAAGGATGGAGGAGAGAAATAGATAATATTGTTAAAAATACAAGTGGTAAAATTAGGAAAACTGTAATGTCATACAAGAATATTCCAAAAATCCCTTTCAGCATTTCCCCAAAATTTTCCCCAGGGGGGCAAACTGCCCCCCCTGCCCCCCCAGTGGCTCCGTGTATGGCAATCAGGAGAGTACTGTCATATGTGTCTCATTATTGAAGTTGACCTGCTGTATGTCTCCATCTCTGCAGTTGGTTCAAAAGCTATGCTGTACACTTTGGTGGTAATATGTACAGTTTATAATAGAGTCGTTAGCATTCTTTCATTTTCATTTTTTTTCCTCCTCACACTCTTGTCATTTTCTCTACAGTCAAACTTTACTATGTTTTGGCTTCTCTCTCTGTTTGTCTCATACAAACATGTGTGCGCTCACACACACACACACACACACACACACACACAGTACAGATGCACAAACTCTGATTTCCATATTTATACACTCTCTCTCTCTCTCTCTCTCTCTCCAGCATACAGGAGCCTCCCCAGATAACCCCGCTATGGCCTGCGTCTGCCCCATATATAATGCCCTGAACAAAGCACAACCCGATACGTAGCATTTGCATAATTACCCAGCATCGTAATGGAAGTGGCGCTAGGATGTCGCTGAGAAGGTTATGCCCGTGTGTGTGTGTGTGTGTGTGTGTGTGTGTGTGTGTGTGTGTGTGTGTGTGTGTGTGTGTGTGTGTGTGTGTGTGTGTGGAACAGATTGGCTATGATGGACGGAAGAGTGTGAGAGTGAAGGGAGGGGAAATTGCAAAAAAACAAGCAGGAAAGACAGAAAAAAAGAAGGCAAGAGGAAGTGATTAAAATATATTAAGTAAAATCTTGGATGACGTCACTATAAATAGGAATGAGAGCACAAAAAATGAAAGGGACAGAAAGATAAACCAAGACCAAGAAAGAAATGTGAAAAAAAGGAATATGAAACTGAGAACATGATAATTACTGAAATGACGAAAGATAAAAAAACGCAAAATTACGTGGAAATAATAACCAAAATGAAAACAGTATAAATGGATAATGTTGAAGATAGAACAGGTGGACATTGGCGCTTAAGACTAAGAGGAAGGATGGTAGAAACTGAAAAAATGATGGAAGAAAGAAAGGAGCTAAAAGGTGAAGATGGGAGTGAGATGCAAATATAATCTAGGAGACACCCAGAGAGCGCATACCTCCGCCAACCCCATTGCCATTAAAACGGATCAGGATCAGGATCAGTGGAGATAATGTGTGGACTACATAGGTACCGGATCCTCCCCAAAATTTAGTGAATTGTTCCTTAGCCCATGGCTCACTCTTCCAGAAAATTTTATTGCAGTGCATTGAGAACTTTCGGGGATATTGTGTGGGATTCATAGAATCCGGATCCGGATCCGCCCCTAAATTTAATCAACTCTTTCTTGGCCCATGGTCCACCCTTCCACAAAATTTTCCTTGAAGTTCACTGAGAACTTTTGGAGATATTGTGCTGGATACTCCGGATCTGGATCCGGATCCGACCCCAAGTTTAACCAATTGTTTCTTGGCCCATGGCTCACCCTTCCACAAAATTTCATTGAAAATTCATTGTGAACATTTGGAGATATCGAATGGACAAACAAACAGACACACATAAGGTGAATACATAACCTCCACCAACTTCGTTGGAGGAGATTAAAAAATGGAAATAAGAAAATGAAGGCGTATAGAGTGGAAAGGGATGGGAAGTGTGATATTAGGCTGAGATTAGTGAAAAAGTAAGAGGTGAATAAGAATAAGTTGGAAGGCAGCAAAGGACGAGAAGAAGGAGAGGAAAATAAGATGTGAATAAGAACGACAGGTAAATCAGAAAACAAATTTTTATCGTGGACGTGTGTTTGTGTTTATGTGCGAGGTTGGTATTGGTTATGATATTACCGGCAGCAACAGAGCGTCCACACTCCTGGAGAGGGGGCGGGGGGCATTGTTCCTAGGTTGGCCCAGTACCGGTAATGTAATGTTGGTTTATGTGTTGAATGTAAGTCAACCCAACTCAACCCAACACAACCTTGTCTATCCTGACCCATCCAAACCTGATTTAACAGACCCGAACTCAGCCATATCTAACCTAACCTACCTTACTTAGCCTCGTACATCATGCATGAACTTTACCCACGGTAACTTAACCTATAACTGAACCCGTTCACTGTTACCTTACTGTACATATCGAACGTTACCCAGCCTAATCTAACAGATTCCTTACATTTCCTTATCTTACCTTGCCTTACTTTTCTGTGACTTATCTTACTTTGCCATACTTTTCCTTACCTCACTTTATCTTCCCTTACCTTAACTTACTGAATTTCATCATCCCCCTTACCTTATTTTATTTTACTTCTCTTACCTTGCCCTGCCTTACCATTTCCCGAACCTTACCTTACCTTCTTTACCTTATCTTACCGTACTCTACCGAACCCAACCTTACCTTACCCCACCTCAACATTCCCGTTACCTTATCTTACCTTTCCTTACCTTATCTTACCTTACCTTGCCATACCTGAGCTTACCCTAACTAACTTGGACAGACCTCATACCCTTACCACGCTCATATCTGCCTTCGTGACGGGCATGACATTGTCGCTGCTTTATGTGTGGTGGAATAGGTGTGTAATCAAAACGTTGTCCTGAAGCTACGTGATGTCTGGGTTCACCTAAACAACACACCTGTCTAATGAAGTTGTTCGAAAAACTTTGCCGCGTATCTTACGAAAACAACACCTTAGCAACCGCACTCAGCTTCTATCTATCTATCTATCTATATACCTAGGCTGCTTCCCCCAAGGAAAGGGAGGTAGCCGAGACAGGACCACTCTCCATTTACTCATCCATTCAAACACATTCATTCGCATCTTAGCCCCAAAGGGGAGAACGGACAGATCCTCACCGCATCACACCGCACAAGGGTCAACTGCGCAATGCAATCAGTGACATCCGCAGCAGGGCCCGACAGCAGAACTGGTTTACCCCTGCCACATCATAACAGACCCATCCCCTTACCCGCACCTGACCTGACTAGCTGATCAGACCAAATGCGGGAGAATATCCCCTCAGGGCTGTGTCATCGCTTATTCATTCACAATTTCTCTCCATTTATTTCTGTCACGCACAGCCACTCTTCCTTGCTCAACAGACATCCCTCTCGCATCCAGCGCTCTCTTCACACTGTCCATCCATCCTATTCGTGGTCTCCCTCTCAGCCTTACACCTCTCACATCAGATCTAGTTATCTTTTTCACCAATCGTTCATTATCCATTCTCTCCATATGCCCAAACCATTGCAACACCCTCTGCTCAACTCTACCAGCCATCTCCCGAACAACTCCAGTTCTCCTTCGCACTTCATCATTTCGCACTCGATCCATACGGGTCACTCCACACATACTCCTCAAACATCTCATCTCCATTACATTCAAACTTTTCCTCTCTGCTACACCCACATTCCATGTTTCAGCCCCATATAATGCAGTCGGTACCACAACACCCTCATACAGCCTTCTCTTTACATCCATTCTAAGCGAACGACATTTAAACACTTTTTTCATTCCTCCCAGCACCTTTCCTACTTCATTTATTCTAAACTTCACTTCTGCATCTATTCTTCCATCCACAGCAACATGTGACCCTAGATATTTAAAACAATCTACCTCCTCAAGCAACTCACCATTCAAAACTATATTCATCCCCCTACCATCTATCAACCTCGTACACTTCATCACTTTACTCTTATTCTCATTTACTTTCAATTTCCTCCTTTCACACACCCTTCCAAACTCCTCTACCAACTGTCTCAATCTCTCCTCTGAATCAGTCACCAGTGCAGTATCATCTGCAAACAGCAGCTGCTTCAGATTCCACTCTCCTCCATCAACATTTACCAGACTCAGACCACCTAAAACTCTTGCATTCACCTCCCTTACAACACCATCCATGTAAATATTAAACAACCAAGGCGACATCACACATCCCTGTCGCAGTCCCACTCTCACGGGAAACCAATCACTCACAGCATTTCCCACTCTTACACACGCTCTACTATTTACATAAAAACTTTTTACCCCTTTTAGTAACCTACCATCAAGTCCATACAATCTTAAAACAGTCCACAAAGCCTCCCTATCAATTCTATCATACGCTTTCTCTAAATCCATAAATGCCCAAAACACATCCTTGCCTTTCGCTAAATACTTTTCACACACTTGTCTCACAGCAAACACCTGATCAACGCATTCCCTCCCTCTCCTAAAGCCACACTGCTCATCACTAATCACTCCCTCTGTACCCTCTCTAACTCTCATAATTAACACTCTACCATACACTTTACCTACAACACTCAACAGACTTATACCCCTAAAGCTAGTACATTCATACTTATCACCCTTGCCTTTATACAACGGGACCACACAAGCACTTGCCCAGTCAATTGGCACCATACCTTTCTCAAAGCACACATTCAACAATCTTACTAACCAGTCAACAATAGTCACTCCACCACCCTTCAGGCATTCCACAGCACACCCATCCATACCTGCAGCTTTCCCTGTTTTCATATCCTTTACTGCCTTCTCCACTTCTTCCTTCGTGATCAAAGAATCATTCAACTCTCCCAACACATTTATTCCTGGCACCCTTCCATCCGCCACAATCTCAGCCACCCTTTCCTCCTCTACATTTAACAATCTTTCAAAATACTCTGCCCATCTCTTCCTTACTGCATCCATTTCAATTAACATCCTTCCATCCTCTGCTTTTACTCGTTCTTCCTTCCCAGACTCTCCCTTTCGCACCCTTTTCACCTCCTTCCAAAACATTTTCTTATTCTGTTGAAAATTCTCTGTCAGCCGCCTACCCCACCTCTCATCTGCTTCCACTTTAGCATCACTCACAGCCCTTCTCGCTCTATTCCTCTTTTCCTTGTACCTTTCATATGACATCTCATCCTTCCTCTGCAGCCACACTTCATATGACCGTCTCTTCTCAGCCACAGCCATACTTACTTCCTCGCACCACCATTCACTTCCTTTTCTTACACCACCACCCACACGTCTCACACCACACACCTCTTCTGCATGCCCCACCACAGCACTCTTAAACAACTGCCATTCCTCCTCCACGTTGCCATTTTCCCGATCTTTCACTGCGTTCCACTCATCTTTCAATTTCTCCTGATACTCTAACTTTTTCTCTCTTTTATCCAACTCACTCACTTTCAAAACCTCCCTGCCACACCTAACCCTCCTAGCTCTCACCCATCTCTTACCTACTCTTAACTTTCCCTCCACCAGGTAGTGGTCAGACATACCTCCACCCTCCCGTCTCAGAACTCTCACATCCAACAATCTTCCTATTACATTCCTAGACACAACCACATAGTCCATCAAGGCTCTATCAACAACCCTTCCACCCTCCTGTCTCACCCATGTATACTTATAAATATCTTTCTTCTCAAACAGCGTATTCCCAATCACCATCTCTCGCTCAACACACATCGCTATCATTCGTTCCCCATTTTCATTTCTTCCAGGCACACCATGCATACCAACTACGCCTTCAACTGCTACATTTCCCACTCTAGCATTCAGATCTCCCATCATTACCACATTCACATTCACTCCAAAACTCTGCAGACACTCATCAACATCATTCCAGAAAGACTCCCTCTCTTGTTCATCCCTTTCACTACCAGGCCCATATGCACTCACAAACACCCACAACTCACGTTCAAATTTCGCTTTCACTCACATCAGTCTCGATGACACCTCCTTCCATTCAATCACACACTGCTGTACTTCCGGACTCACTAACAAGGCCACACCTTCTCTTTCCCTTCCTCTATCAACACCTGACAATCTTCCATTCACACTTCCAAACATAGATTCCCCCTTCCCTTTCATCTTCGTTTCACTCAAAGCTAACACATCCAACTTTCTTCTCACAAACATTCTCCCAATCTCCTCCCTTTTAGCCTCAATTGTACTACATCCACGCACATTCATAGACCCAATCTTCAGGGTACGGGGATAACTCCATCCCCCATCCCTTTCTCTGGCCTGTCTCTTTTTAGGAACTAAAAAACAGAGAAGGGGGTCCCTAGTCCCCTCACCCCGCCCCTTTTAGTCGCCTTTTACGACACGCAGGGAATACGGTGGCAGTATTCTTCCTAACACAACCTGGCCGCAGAGTAGTAGTACCACCCCATAGTGCGGCCAGGTTGTGTCCCCCCCGCCACAGGGGGGGGACACAACAGTTTACTTTACGAAACAACAGTTTACTTTACGAAAACTACCACATAAGCCCATTTCCGGCTACATTCCCTAAAGTTCTACTCTCCACCAGCTTCTTTTATTGTGATGGATCTGCTACACCACAGGCTTATATTTCCTCATGGACATACATTCCCTAAGGCTTTTTATTTATTTTTTTTTTTTTCAGATCTTTTCTCCCATGGACCTAACTTTCCCAGGGACCCTTTTCCCCCATGGTCCTATTTTCCCCTTGGGCCAATATATCGCTATAAACCTTTTGTCCACTTTGTATTTTCCATCACAGACCTCAGGCTCTTGAACATGGAAATAAAAACTAGCAATTTCAGTCCTTTACGTCATTTAATTTTTTTTTTCTAACTATCGTCATGCGATTTAATTTACTGAACGAAACCTCGCAACAAACAAAGTATTCATCTACCCTACATAAATTAAATAACTGGGAACCACCAGAAATATGAACCTGCAGTGGCTAACTTCTACAGTTGCAGTAAAAATGTACTATATAACCCATCCTCGCTTTTTTTTTTTCTTTTCGTTTTTTTCCTTGTTATTTTTTAATGCTCAGCGGCTTTCTGCTGAATCTAAACGTCAGGAGCCTGTGAAAATAAAAGTACTTGAGGTCGAACGTCGCAGTCTATGAATTAAATCTGTCTCAAAATGAAACCTCGCTGGATTAAAACAAGTTATCACATCATCATCATCATCATCATCATCATCATCACCACTTATTATTGTTATTTTTATTATCATTACTATTATTATTATTATCATAATTATTAGTGTTGTTGCTGTTGCTTTTGTATTTATCCTTTTGTCGATCTACATACCTACCTTACTTGCTCAAGTTCTTTGCATCAGTCACACCACAAACCAGCACCAAATGTTTGTAATACAACACCCGGCTTATGTTCAAGTGCTTCTTTTACTTAAAGTTTTTTTTTTCCTCTCTCTCTCCTCTTTCTTCCATTTCATTTTCCTTCATTACCATCATCGTCATCGTCATCATCATCTTCACCATTACCAGTATCATTATCGTCATCGTCATCTTGTTCATCATTTGTTGTCATTGTTGTGGTCTCTGGTTGATTTGACGCGTTGGCCAGGTGGCTGATTTCCGTTCTGTGTGCCATTTCTGCACTTTCTCTAGCTTAAGGTAAGTTTGGTGTCTTAGTACCATGTTAGATTATTTTATTAGGCTAATCTGTCCGGGTATGTAAGGTTAGGATAGGTTATGTTAGGTTAGAGCAAAGAAAAAGGAAGAATGATCATCCTGGGAAAATCAAACTTAGCGTGTAGTGCAAAATGTGGTATACAGAACAGAAATCTGCAACCTAGTGGAATGCAGACTTATTTTGGCCTTGTGCAGTTCACATTCCTCATCTCTGTGGATAGGGAAGTACAGCCAGGCAGTTGAGCCGCTCGGTTATAACGGTGCCATCTCATGAAGGCGTCCCTGTCCAGCACCACCATCATTATAATAGAATGGAGGAGCGATGAATATGATACCAAAATTCACATCATCAAACATTTCCCTACGACACCTGGGATCAAACCCACGACCACTATGTCCCCAGCCCAACGCTCTATCCACTTCACCAACTCCTCCCACAGAATTATAGATGTAGCCTTATGCTTATCTCTAAGTCCTTTCAGTCCGATAGCTTTCTTGCTATCTCCAGACGATTTTATTCAGCATAGGGCAGACCTCTCGTGCTAAAGGGGCTGCTGAGAGCTATATCTGCCTCCCTAAGTTCTAAAAGTCGTTTGGAGCATTGATTGAAAAAAAAAAAGTGGAGATAGCAGGAAAATTATTAAGAGGAAAATGTTAATTTGTGTGTGCATCAAGTGGTCTTGAAACCTGTTAGAACGTGCCAGTCGGGGTGAAGGCCATGCATGTGTTTAAAGCCAAATGGTGGTGCATGTCATTTAATCATGTATGTCATCATGGAAAATACACTGGACCTCTACCCTTAAGTATGTATATTGCACTACCATAACCCAGCCTTGCCACACACCTCGGAAGGGGTAACACGGATTGACTTTTTTTTTTCTTAGTGTAATTCAAGATCCCCCATCCCCCCTAAAAAAAAAAAATTACTCCTCCCCTTATTCTAGGTGGCGATGCTTCGTCGCACCTCTAATTGATTTATTTTGCTTACTAAACCTTAACATTCCTGATATAGCGCTTCAGTACTGAGATAATTTGCATTAGTAACTTATCAGGCGATACTGAAGTCTTATGTGTAGAATAAATCGCTGGGGAAGTAGTGCTACGAAGCTTCTAATATGCCATATATAAGTCGGGCCCCTCTTACAACACAACAATACTCCTAACCATCCCCATCCCCTTTTATACACAGTCTCTACTTTTCCTATCGCCTTTGTGTTCCTCTCCTCATTCTCTAAGCAGATCTATTACTCTCTCTCACTCTTTCTCTCTCTCTCTCAGCATGAAGGGCAGTGGAAGGGTGGGGGTAATGAGATGCCGGGGAACAATTGACGTCTGTCTTTTACTTCACCTTATATACACAAGAGCAACATGTTTATCTTAGATGCAGAGAAGCTGTATGGTTTACTATGCCATCCCCTCACACACACACACACACACACACACACACACACACACACACACACACACACACACACACGTCCACCAGTGTGTGTGTGTGTGTGTGTGTGTGTGTGTGTGTGTGACTGAATGGACCACAAAAGCGCCTATGCTGGTGGTAATGAGATGCATGGGTGGAGGGGTTGGCTATCACTACCCAAACTTGACTGGATTTACAATGTTGACTCAGGACACATTAAAGGCATTTTGTTTTGGGAACCCTAAGAGCCCCCATCTGCCTTCGTACCCATCTCCCTTCCTTCGTTTCCACCTCCTCTAACCTTCCTTTCATTTCCTCTTCCCTTTCCTTGCATCTCCTCTCTCTGTCTCATTTTTTTCTCTCACGTATTGCTCTTTCTATTCTTTTATTGTTTATTTTCTCCTGTTTCATATATTACCGTTTTCTCTCTTTCTCCACTCCTCTTTCCTCGACTCTTTATCACAATCTTTTATTCTCTTCTTTATTCTCCTCCTTCTCTTCTTCATACGTAATCATCTCCGTTAACATTTATCTTGACTCTCTCTCTCTCTCTCTCTCTCTCTCTCTCTCACACACACACACACACACACACACACACACACACACACACACACACACATTCGTGCAACACCTCCCTGTCTATATTTATCTACATTCTTCTCTGTTGCTTGTATTCCAAGTGGCTTTGTAGACTTCGTAACCGTCTTCCATAGCTATCAATCTATCTATCGCCAGACGCCCTAATCCCTTAAGGAGTGGCTACAAACAAATCGCCTCCACGTCGCCCTGTCCCCCGCAGTTTCACTGCCCTGCTCCCAGCTCACCCCCACCCCCTCTTTCATATACCTCTCCATCCCTCCATTTCATCCTTGGCCTCCCCCTCCCTCTCCCCCCTCCACCTCACTCACATACACTCTCCTCGTCAGTCTCTCACTCTGCATCCTCTCCATATGGCCAAACCACCTCAAGGTGTTTCTCCTAACGCTTCCTATCACATCCACATCCACACCACAACGCTCCTTCACATCCTTATTTGTCAGCCTGTCTCTCCATGTGAATCTACATGCTCCTTTCAAATATTCCATTTTCACTGCTCTCACTCTTGGCTTCTGTCCCTCCAACAAGGTCTAAGCTTCACTTCCATACGTTAGAGTTGTTATCACAATACTGTCATGTACTGTAGTAACTTTTTCACTTCCATGCTCACTTCCCTATTTCTTATCACTGCTTTCAAGGAATCAGCAACCTTTCTTCCTTGTTGTACCCTTTTGAAGTACTTCACCCTCCAAACTTCCATCCTTACTCATTACACTACCCAAGTACTTAAACTCACTCACATTTTCCATTTCCTCCTCATCCAAACTCACTGTACATTCATTGACTTCACTTCTCTCGAAGACCATAACTTTACTCTGCCCTACACTCATCTTTAGATTCTTCCAAAGCGATTCATTATATGCGGTAAATCTCAGTATCCTTTGGTGTGTGTCTGTTGCAAAATGCGTAGTATCTGAACTGATGAAAATAACATAGTAGAGAATGGTAAGGTGAAATAACCAAAATAAATTTCTTAAGAATAGGTGTCACGAACCGTCCCACCTCACCTGTAGCAGAATACTATTCACCTTCCTTCTCTCACTTTTTTATCACTCTTCCTTTTCGTTACTTTCCATCAGTTCCATTCTGTACTCCTCCATCTTTTTCTATCCCACTTTCCTATCTTCCTCTCCTCTCCTCCCCATTCTCTCCTCCTTTTCCTTTCGGATCCTCACGCCTGTATCTCTCATTCCATCGTCTCATGTCCATCGTCTCCTCGTCTCTCTACCCCCCCTCCCCTCCTCCTGTTTTTCTATCCTACTCTCATATTTATTTTCCTCTTTCCTCCTCCTTCATTCTCCTACCCTTCCCTCTTTCCCATCTTTTTCTCTAATTCTCCTTTTTACTCTCCTTCTTTCCTTCCGCAGCCTCATCCTATCCTACTCTTCCATCTCCCATCCCAAAACACTTCTATTCTTCATGTCCTTTCCCTTTCCCTCATTTTCTTACCATCCAGTCTCCCCTCTTTCCTTCCTTCTCTCCCCTCATCCCTACTTCCTTCATCCTCTCGAAGCTTCGCTATTTCTCTCCCATTTTCCTCACCTTCCCTCAGTCACCCCTCCACTCGACCCCACTGGCCACCTCTTCCCCTCCCCTCCCTACCCATTGTTTACCTTGCCATCATCCCACCTTCCACTACAGCCATCCTTCCTTCAGCTGTCTCTCTCTCTCTCTCTCTCTCTCTCTCTCTCTCTCACACACACACACACACACACACACACACACACACATACACACACACACACACACTTCCCTGCTTCCCACTCCATTATTACGTTTTCGTTGATAAACATATAAAAATAAATTGGTTATATTTAAAACCTGCTGCTATAATTCGGCTCCTCGACATCAAAGCAACAAATACAAAGACACTCAAGGAAGGACTAACTTGGACCGCCTTTGAATCTGTCTTTGGCACAGGGCATATCGTAGCCTTTTTTCCTTAGCTGCTTACTTATTATTTTTCAGCTTAATAAACTCTTTACGACTACTGATACTTATATAATATTGATATAGCCTGCATCAGTAGCATCTGTCTATCAGTCAGTCTGTCGATCTCTATCTTCTGTCTGTTTATCTATATAGCCAGACGCATTAATCCCGGAAAGGGTGGGCACAAACCAATCGCCTTGCCATTTCGCTGCCCTCCCCCCAACTTACACCCCTTTTCTCATACATCTCTCAACTATATCCCTCTATCCTAACAGTAGAATAAGGGGTGGCCACAAACAAATCGCCTCCATGTCTGTTTGTCGATTAGGCTGCCTTCCTCCATTTCACACCCCTCTCTCCACCCTATCTTTCTATCTCATCCTCCGTAATAACACAAAAGGATATTAAGGTTTACTAGACAAAATATATCGCTTAGGAAGAGGCGTGACGAAATCTCCTAATTGACTGAGACCTCACTGCTGGAAACACCATAAAAAAAAAAGAGAAAAGCTGCTGTAATATGTGGTTATAATTTCTCCAGTTTTGACTATTCACTGTACAGTAAAATATAAATGTACACTTTGTGTGTTTTTCAGTCTGATGTTTAAGGGTCATATCAAGAATGGCAAAGGAGACTTCGTGGCACCTTTTCCTTGGCGATTTATTGTGCATTTATTACGCCTTATCATTCTCCTGTACGTTCTCTATATCATTTAATAATTGACATAATTTGCATCACTAACGTACGCTAGGATACTGAGCGGTAATATGCAGAATTTCCTCTCTTGTCTTCATTATAGTCAGGAAATAACAGCTATTTAGTGGGCTTTGAGCGTTTCCTTCCTTCTTCTCTGCATGAACTAAGGAAATTCCTAAGAAAAAGGTGCTTCAAAATCTCTAAAACAAGTGACTGTACTTTGAATACTTCAATAATCTACCTCTATCTGTCTATATTTACACCTACATCTGTCAGTCTGTCTATATCTACATCTCTCTCTCTCTCTCTCTCTCTCTCTCTCTCTTTTGATCAACATACAGTACCACCTTAAGGAATAATGGCACATTGAAATTCCTCAAGTATTTCGCTGTTCATGTGCGTAAAGGAGTCGAGTGGGTAACAAAGAAATAGCTTATGATTGGTTGAGTGGAGTGGCAGGGTGGGAGTGGCGGTGCAGCTGGGCACACTTTACTGTCTTCAAACCACCTCGTAACTAATCATTTACTTTGCACACTACGGCTTATTATTCAGTTATACGCCAAAAACTTTATATTTTTGCAGCATGAAATAGATTGCATAAAAACATACAGGGCAATATTGGTGTCATGTGCATAAACTGGTACGAAAGAAGTGCTTGGGAGCCTCCTAAACCTACGAAGATAAGGGCCCAAATGCATACCAGGCTTTGGTACATCTCCTCCTTCCACCTTATTTTATATTACCCCTTAACATTATACTTGTACACTGTTTCATTCCATTAAATATCGGCATATTTAGCATCAGTAACATACAATAGGACGCTGAAGTATAAAGTGAAAAAAAAAAAAAAAAAAAAAAAATCCTCCCTCGCTCCCCTATCTTCTCATCAACTCGTCCATTCCTCTTTCCTATCGTCCCTTCAACTCCTTCAATCTCTCTCTCTCTCTCTCTCTCTCTCTCTCTCTCTCTCTCTCTCTCTCTCTCTCTCTCTCTCATCCATTTACGCATTATTCTATTATTATTGAACTTCTGTGAAAAAAGTTGCCCACGCCTTACAACCAGACCACATAGGAAGGGCTTGGAGGTGTGGTTGGTCTGTCACTCTTGTCACACTCTTCAGTAGGATGACGTCTTTTTGCAATTCCAGTCTGGTGATATATTACTAATCCATTATTGTTACCACCATGCAATTTCATTCACTTTTTCAATGGAGGAGTCACATGTAGTCTTTAGTAACTCTTTCATTTATAAGAACTCGGTCCAAAATGGAAGAAAATCAACTGGTGGCAGTAAGAACATGATAAAAACCTACATTACTGGACCAAAAAATGTTATGCTTGTTGCTACCAGACGATTTTACTCAGCTTACGAGAGAGCCCCTTGCAGTGAACGGGTTATCTGTTGCTCCATCTCACGTACCGCTAAAGGTCCTATTCAGAGTGTTTTTTGAGAAGCCGTAACATATTTACATAGCGATTTAATCAGCTTAGTTCACCTGTATATGCTCTTATTGACAACTAGATCGATAAAAGGTGGACATTAAAGCACTGAAAGCACTGAACCCTAAGATATAACATGAAGAAAAAACAACTAAAGATGACGTGTAAAGAAGCATCCGACGTCACTGGATAATCTGCTGAAATGTCTCCCAAATTCAGACCACACCATCCTTCTCATCTCTTTCCAGTGTGTGTGTGTGTGTGTGTGTGTGTGTGTGTGTGTGTGTGTGTGTGTGAGAGAGAGAGAGAGAGAGAGAAAAGAGACTGTGGGGAATGAGAGAGAAAAGGAAGGGAGAAAGGGAGAGACGTAACAGCGGCAGTGGGGTTGAGAGAGGGAGGAAATAACGGCATCTGGGGTAAAGAGCAAAGACAGATCTAAAGAGAGGTGACAGCAGCTTATGTGGCAGATTATGTGTATGGAATTGCTGTGTGACTGTGGACACTGTGGACGGGGGGAGGGAAATACAGGGAGGGATAGAGGGAGGTAGAAAACTATCATCCAATCTTTTACTGCCCCATTAGGAATGTATGGCATAAATAAAGGTAAACTGGGATAAATGTGGAATTAGAACTGATAAATGGGGAAAACTGGGCAGGAAGAGAGAAAAAAAAGTAAGGAAATAACTGATGAAGTGAACACATTGACTAGGGTTGATAAATAAAGTAAATAAGGATGAACTGTAACTATAAGGATAAGTGGGTATAAATGAGGGAATAAGGCTGATAAATGGGTAAAAATGGACGTGAAAACAGGCTTGAAGTAAGGAAATATATGGCGTGACAAGGGCAAATAAATGAGGTAGAACCAACTGCAGCCTGGGGGATTGCCCGCTGCTGGATGAAACAGTCTGACCCAAGCCATAATAAAATAGTGAAGCTGGACAATGATTTCTATCTATCTATTGTCAGACGCCTTAATCCCATAAGGGGGGGTCATAAACAAATCGCCTCCATGTCACCCTGTCCCCCACCATATCACTGCCCGGTTCCCAGCTCAGATCCCACTCTTTCATATACTTCTCCACTCCATCCCTCCATCTTGTCCTTATCCTCACTGGCATATATTAAGCCCCTCAGTACGCTGATTACTTCTCCATTATACAGAGTGGTCCATATATTACGCATCCCGCTTCTCGTATGTTGCTGGGAAGGCTCAATATACTCTGACAGCAGTCCCCGCAACACACGAAAAGTGAGATGCGTATGATATGGAGAGCCCCCCCCCCCCTTTTTTTTTTTCCCCTTCAGAGGGTTTAATTAGCTCAGAAATGATTTTATTTAAGTAGAGTGGTTGGATGTACACCACACCCCTGTTTACTAACCTTTCAAACTACCTAATAAACTCCCAGGTACCCTCCACAGGCGACCCCTCCTCCACATACATGTCCTTCAGTCAGTCAGAAGGGCTAAAATACTGACGCCATCAATACTGTGGTGTCACTGTGCCCCACTGTGCTGTGGGGCAGTGACAAAAGTAGCAAAGACTTACCTCCTCCGCGGGGCACAGTACCCACGTCACACACACACACACACACACACACACACACACACACACACACACACACACACACACACACACACGTCACATAAGCGTTAGTGCAATCAAAACCTCTATTGTAGCTCGTAAGGACGGCTCCCTTACTTCCTACACTAATATTCTTCGCTTTTCAATTCTTTAATTTTTTCTTCATCTCCCACACCAACCGCACTTTTCTCTTCATCTTTTATTATAAACCATTTATCATTATTTGTAGCTCTCAACGAAGGCTCGGTTGTTTCCTGGTCTACTAGTAAATATTCTCTCTCTCTCTCTCTCTCTCTCTCTCTCTCTCTCTCTCTCTGATTTGCTGATTTCTCCCCATCATTCATTTCGGAATATTAGTATCCTTAAGAACGGACTTATTTCCAGGTCTAATATCTTTCGCTTTTTTATTTCTTTTTCCCTATACTAATCTCGCCCAATTTTTCGTTCTGGTGTGGTAACATACCTAAGGAAGGATTTTAGATGGAAGAGTGAACAAGGGAAGAAGAAGAACCAGAACACACACACACACACACACACACACACACACACACACACACACACAAGGGAGAAGCCAACAAAGAAGCTGTGTGTGTGTGTGTGTGTGTGTGTGTGTGTGTGTGTGTGATGACAGAGGCCCTAGTAACTCAGTAAAAAGAAAGGCAGGAAGGACACAGTTACATTAAATTATGAGAACATGAAGGTGATGGGGAGAAGTTAGGTTCATTTTATAACAAGTTCATGACAAAAAGGTTAATGAGGAATTGCATGCATGTGTATCACATTGTACATATTGTTAAGCAAATTAGTCATGATTCATAATATCATAACTATCAGTACATAATCATCACCATGATCGTCGTCGTCGTCGTCGTCGGCACTATCATCTTATGCAAATTTATTCGTACATCTGACCAATCTGCTCTGCAAGGAAGCAACAGTTTAAGTACAAGGGAAGCAGCCAGAGAAACCTTATATGGATCTGTTTCTCCTTGGTGGAAATGCAAACATCATGAGGGATCCAACCACAACTTATGTAAGATGAGGTCCTGCGGTTCTTGTAAATTACGTCGTAGGGTCTGTTTTCATTGCTCGGGGAAGGAATGTCATGAAAATCCACCTAATAATGCATAGCCCGTGGAAGAAATGGAATGCTAAGTACGAGGAGAAATGGCAAATGTCGGTCAGTAGTTTTCAGCAGCACCACTACTCATAAATCAGTGTTATCTCTATATAATGACGCTAAGTACGATTACCTGGAATTGCTTACCTGTAAAAAAATACAAAACATAAATGTGAGGGAAGGAAACATTTACACAAATCCAGCCGTCCTTATTATCTCACCCCCATTTATCATAAATAAGGAATAAAACTAGTGCCATCTTTACCTGGATACAACATTAGGGTTAAAAAGAAAAGCACAGCCAGTGGAAGAAACGCATCTAGTGTGAAGGATTAAGAAACGAAAAATTCTCCTTGGTTGAACAGTTCTAATATTTCATCTCGACCATACTTTCCGAGTCATCTCTGTCTGACGACAAATCTGTGAAAACTCATTTGGAAGCACTTGTGTTGAAATGCTGATAACATGCATTCGAAGGGAAGGACGCGGTTTTGGAAATCAAGCAATTCCTATACTAAAGTCCCTCCATCATTACTCAGACCAAATATCGTGTGTACAGAGAACTGAGACAGCGGATTTTCCCAGAGATCGGAAAACTCGTGGTAGGGACGTGAGTAGGAAGAAACACACTCAGGTTCCAAGCCTCACAGTTCGTAACTCCATTTTTACGATGACGATTTTATTTAAATTAGAAAGGACATCCAATACCTACAGGGTAAAGGAAAGCTATATTTTACCCCTCATGTTAAAAATACCCTTCTCACGCTCGATCAGAAAGCCTGCAGACAGCAAGAATACAATTGAAAAGTGTCATCCTGTGGAAGGCACAGATAATCAAGGACTGTATTCTTGTCAGCTTTGGGGGCTTTGTAGCACCTCTTCTTTTGCGATTAATTTTGAATTCATAACCTTATTACTGACCTGAACAGTTCTTGCACATATCGTTGTAGATCATTTACATAGCATACACGGAAATGTTGAGGTGTCATATGCAGAAATAAACGGATAAGGAAGAGGTGTCAGAAGCCTCCTTACCCGACAGGGATACGGGCCCAAATCTCATTCCCTGCCATCGCTACGTGGAACCATACTTGTGCTACAAGGAGGACATCCACCCAAGACCTGTGATGGAAATGCAAGCAACCTAAGTACGAAGGGAAAATAAAAGCTACCAAGGCCGCGACAATTTTAAATTTCAACGCGAACCTTCATTATCTGTGAAACAAATGTTAACTCTGCCGTGTTATAAACCCCAGCCAGCTGACGCGGCTACACACTCCCTCTCGCATATTTCTCTTCTGTATTACGGTCCACCACCACCACTAGGAACGTCAGCCAGGAATGACCCTCGCCTCGTCGTTTCAAAACTAACCATAAGATTTTAACGGAATATACTCAATGTGTTTCGCAGGCAGAATTACCATCTACTACCTAACCTAATCTAACCTAGCCTAGCTTTGACCTATCCCACTAGGGCTGCCTGGCTCTGGGCGGTGGTGCTGAATCGCAATACAGAAGGGAAATATGCCTCCCGTCTCCACCCTGAAAACACACCTGCTTATTACACACACACACACACACACACACACACACACACACACACACACACACACACACACACACACACACACACACACACACACACACACACACACACACACACACACACACACACACACACACACGCACTCACACGCACACACAGAGTTGTGATAAGAACAACTCAAAAGTAACTGGATGTTTGCTGGTTAAATCAATACCAGTGCTGATTATATATACCGAGGGCAGACTTAATACAAATAATTGGGGAATTATTAAAATAGCTGACACCTAACTGCTAATCTGGCCATTGATTACGAGTGCTGATTAACAAAATTAGTTTTAATTGGACAAACTGTGTACGATTTAGAATTACTGAGTTCTACATGCAAATCTGATTTATGATCGGAATATGAGTGACGATTATTTAAAGAAAGTGTAGCTCATACGTATTTAGAACCGATTAGAACAAGCGAGTTCCTACTGATAAGCACTGATAAGAATAACTAACAAGTAACTGTAAATCTGGCTATTGATTAAGAGACGAATAATGAAGTGAAATGGCCGCAGCTTGGATAGATAGATAGGCAGACAGACAGACAGACAGATAGTTAGATAGATTTACAGATAGATAAAGAAATAAAAATAGACAGACAACCAGACAGGCAGACATATACAGTAGAAGCAAACATAACATGAATGTCTGTGTTCTATGCAGTGAGGAGGCGAAGGGGAAGACAGGAGGAAGCAGCTCCTGTGAGAAGAGTGGAGAAATTGCAAGATAGTGAGAAGAGGACAGAGTATAAGAGCATAGTGGAAGAAAGATTGGGAAGGTATGAGCTAGAGCAGATGGAAGGGGTGGAAGACGTATGTAAGATATTCACGGAAGAGATAAGCGCAGCGTGTGAGGCGGTTTGTGGAGTGAGGAGGAGATGCAAGGGTGTGCAAGGGACAGCATGGTGGAATGATGAGGTGAAACGAGCTGTGGAACAAAAGAAGAAGGCATATGGTGAATGGTTGACGAGTAGAGGTAGGGGAGAAGATGAGAGAGAGAAGAGAGAGGTATATGTGAGCAGGAGAAGGGAGGTTAAGAGACTGGTGAAGGAGAGTAAGAAGAAAGTGGATGAAGAGTTTGGGAGGAATCTGAGTGTGAAATGGAGGGAGAGTAAGAAATTGTTTTGGAAGGAGGTAAAGAAAGTAAGGCAGTGTGAAAGGGGAAATAGTAGGGGAGTGAAAGATAGGAATAATAGATTGTTGGTGGAGAAGAGAGAGAAATTGAGGAGATGGAAGGAGCACTTTGAGAATTTGTTGAATGTAGAGAGTGAGAGCAGTGTGAGTATAAGTGGTTGGGGAATGGCTGGGAGAAGAAGAGATGAGAGGAGGGAGGAAGAGATCAGTAGGTCGGAAGTAGTGGAAGCGATGAAGAAGATTAAGTTGGGAAAGGCCCCAGGAATTGATGGAGTGTGTGGTGAAATGCTTAGGTATGGGGGTGAGATTGTTGTGGAGTGGATATGGAAGTTGTGTAGATTGGCTTGGGAAGAGGGAAGGGTTCCAGAGGACTGGAAATCAGGTATAATTGTTCCTCTGTACAAAGGAAAAGGGGAGAGAGAAGTATGTGGTAACCATAGGGGTATTTGCCTTCTTAGTGTGACTGGTAAAATATATGGTAGAATACTCATTGATAGGGTTAGGCATATGGACAGAGGAGCTAGTTGGAGAAGAACAAGGGGGATTTAGGAAGGGAAAAGGGTGTGTAGATCAGATATTTGTTCTAAGATGTTTAGTGGAGAAGTATCTAGAGAAGGGAAGGAAAGTGTACGCTGCCTTCATGGACTTGGAGAAAGCTTATGACAGAATAGATAGGAAAGGTATGTGGAAGGTATTAAGAATATATGGAGTGGAGGGGAAATTGTTGAGTGCTGTGAAGGGTATATACGAGGGAGCTAGGGCTACGGTGCGAGTGAATGGTGAGCTGAGTGAGTTCTTTGATCTCAATGTGGGACTGAAACAGGGGTGTGTAATGTCTCCATGGCTGTTTAATATATATATGGATGGGGTCGTAAAGGAGGTACAAGGTAGGGCAGTGGATGTGGGGGTGGCCCTAATGAATGAGGGTGAGATTTGGAAGCTTCCGGTGTTGCTGTTTGCTGATGATACAGTATTGTTGAGTGAAGATGAATGGGAGTTGCAAGGTTTGGTGAATGAATTTGGGACAGTGTGTAGGAGGAGGAAGCTGAAAGTTAATATAAACAAAAGTAAAGTTATGGTGTTTGAGAGGAATGAAGTCACAGAGTGTGCAGTGAGGTTGGATGGTGAGGATATGGAGAATGTGAGTTCATTCAAGTACTTGGGTAGTGTGATGAGTAAGGATGGAACTTTGGGGGATGAAGTACGTGAAAGGGTACAGCAGGGAAGGAAGGTTGTTGGCACACTGAAAGCAGTGATGAGAAATAGGGAGGTGAGTATGGAAGTTAAGAAGTCACTGCATGATGGTATTGTGATCCCTACCCTGACGTATGGAAGCGAGGCGTGGACCTTGCAAGAGGGGAACAAGTCAAGGGTGAGAGCAGTGGAAATGAGTTACTTGAGAGGAGCATGTGGAGTGACATGGAGGGACAGGTTGACGAATGAAGAAGTGAAGGAACGTTGTGGGGTAGATGTGGATGTGGTTGAAAAGATTAGGAGAAATACACTGAGGTGGTTTGGACATGTGGAGAGGATGGAGAATGAAAGACTGGCTAAGAGGGTGTATGTGGGTGAGGTGGAGGGAGGGAGAGGGAGGGGTAGACCGAGGATGAGGTGGAGGGATGGAGTTGAGAGGTATATGAGGGAGGGGGGGGTGAGTTGGGGGGAGGGTAGTCAAATGGTGGGTGACAGAGTGACTTGGAGGCGTTTTGTCTGCGGCCACCCTTTGCGGGATTAGGGCGTCGGGCTATAGATAGATAGATAGATAGGATCATTTGGATCCCACACAGCTCTCCTGTGGTACACGACTCCAATAAATTGTTCAGTAGACATAATTACCAAACCCAACCGCCCCAACATGCAGTACCAGCACGACTGAAAGATGATGCAAATGCCTTGGGAGTGGGGATGTCGCTAGGCGGTGCGCGACATTTTGGAACATGCTACATCGCGTAGCGACGAGCTTGGAGGGTGAGCGGAGCGACAAACCTCCCCGCTCATTCAGTGTGGCCACGCACATAGGATTTAGTGTGTTTTTTATCGTGTCGCCTCACCCCTCCCCGCTCAATTCGGCCCGCTCGTCGCGTTCGGTGTGACCGTACCCTTAGTTCACCACGAATCCCAATTCAGTGGATTCTTGACTCCAGTCTGTAGGCACCAGACCACATGATTTACCTTTATCCACAGGGTACGTGTTTTTATAATCGAAATTCCATTAGCGGCTATAGTTGACGCCATATTTGAATGAAGGCGCTGGTTCAGTATTTACCACTGATCTTAACCAATTTGCAGGATGAAAAGAAGAAAAGTTCATATAACGGCTACTTTAATCAGAAAATGTTGTTGTTCTTCTTTTGACATTCACTGTCGATTGGTACTGTAGCAGTATGAGCTAAGACAAAAGTGTAAATCTTACACGCAGTGTAAGCTCAAGAAAGTTTGTAAATATGGTACACTAAAAAAAAAAAAATCATATAATGCTCCATTTTTCTACATCTCACTTTCATCCTTTAATTACTGTACCTAATCTGAGAAAGGTTTGGTGTGATCCTCTGCAGCAAAAACGATTCTCTCTGATAAGGTTCGTTACAGAGGAAAATAAATGAAATGCCCTAAGTGTAAGGAGACGCAGTGGAATAGTAGACGAATTTTCTCCCCTGCCTGTACGAAGGGAAGGGACCATGGACTTACAGTAGGGCCGAGGGATTGCGTATGAATCTATTCAGATATAAATTTTGTACCGTACAGGCGGCACGCAATGATGTAAAAATCTCTATCTCGGTGTACGCCACCACACCCACCCACTCTACAATTCATGCACCATCACCTGAGCTTCTAAGTGTACATATGCTACACAGATGGATGAAGCAAGCAACAATGGGCAATGTTGCTGCCACAGCTTGACTTTGGACAGAGGGAAATGTACAGTACAGTGAAATGGAATACTGTCAGAAAAACACCCACAGGAAGGGCTCCACGTGTACCATAAAAAACTAAGAGATTCCTATGGTATTTAACCCCTTCAGTGCGGTGACGTGTTTGCTGTTTATTATTTCTTTGCCATGATGATTTGATTAGGTTTAAGAGATATTTGTCCATTATGACGGGTTATAATTATACAGTCTTGATTAATCCCTTCACCACTACGTCTCCTTTCATGGTTGAGTAACATCGTCAAAGAATAGCAGGAATAGAATATAGAATCCGTCTCCGAACTCAGGGGGTTAAGATTTTGACAAAGAGGAATAAAGCCATTCCACTGGGGGGGGGGGAATGCACTTCTACTGATAAAGCAGATCTCTTCGCTCAGACTTTCTCCTCCAGTTCCACCTTGGACGATTCCGGTGCTGTTCCTCCATCACTTCCCTCCTCTGACTTCCTCATGGCTGACATTAAAATTTCTTCAGTTGATGTATTTTCTGCCATCACTGGCTTCAATACTAACAAGGCATATGGGCCTGATGAGGGCCCCCCCTGTTGTTCTCAAAAACTGTGCTTCTGTGCTTACACCCATATATATATATATATATATATATATATATATATATATATATATATATATATATATATATATATATATACACACAAGTATATGTATGTATGTTCTAATGCCTCCTATCATATCCACATCCACACCACAGTGCTCCTTCATTTCCTCATTTGTCAGTCTGTCTTTAATTGTGACTCGACATGCTCTTCTCAAATAATTCATTTCCACTGCTCTCACTCTTGACTTCTGTCCCTCCAACAAGGTCCAAGCTTCACTACCATACGTTAGAGTTGGTATCACAATACTGTCATGTAGTAACTTTTTCACTTCCACGCTCACTTCTCTGTTTCCTATCATTGCTTTCAAGGAACCAGCAACCTTTCTTCCTTTTCGTACCCTTTTAAGCACTTCACCCTCTAAACTTCCATCCTTACTCATCACACTACCCAGGTACTTAAACGCACTCATATTTTCCATTTCCTTCCCATCCAGCCTCGCTGTACATTCACTGACCTCACACACTGAGGTGGTTTGGCCATGTGGAGAAGGTGGAGAGTGAGTGTATGTGGGTGAGGTGGAGGTGGGAAGAGGGAGGGGGAGGGCAAGGATGAAATGGAGGGATGGAGTAGAGAGGTATATGAGAGAGGGGTGTGTGAGCTGGGAGCAGGGCAGTGAAACGGCGGGGGAGAGGGAGACATGGAGGCGATTTGTTTGTTGCCACCCCTTAGGGAATTAAAGCGTCTGGGAATAGATAGATTGATGTGTGTACGTATATATGTATGTATGTACCGGTGTGTACGTGTATGCATGAATGTGCTGTATGAATGTATCCATGTATTTATGTATATGTATGTACAGTAAGTACGTGTGTATGTATGTATGTATGTATGTATTCAAACAATGTCTGACCCATTTTCGATCAAAACTGTTACATACATGACAAGATGGGACTCGATTTTGGCGAATATCGATCGAGGTTCAAGATCACAGATCAAAGTCAGAGTTGTGGTGCTGCGTCGCTGTGCTGTCTGGACATCGTCTCAGGTGCCTGCTGCCGTTTACCATATCACCTTCCATACATTCACTCGGATACAACCTATGAAATGTATATGCTCGTAAAAGCATTCAGATTACTATTCTCTGTGTCAGACGGCACCTGACCCCATCCTACTTATAACGTTTTTTTTTTTTTTAACTCACCAATTAAGCATATAATAAATTTCTTACGTGTACGGCAACAGCTCCCAGATTCTGATGATAATTAGTGAGGCTTCTGATGAGGGCACAATATGTCTGACTTCTTTATCGTTGATAACTACCTTCCATAATGTGGGAAGCAGCTCCACTACCAAGGGAGCTGTAATAAATGTCGGCTAGAAACTGGGGGTTTATACATATTTGCGTTATCAGTTTTAGGAATACGTACAATAATTTTTCTGTCTAACACCCAGCGGAGGAAAGGGCAGGCAAAAGGCTTTCCAGCACCACGAGACCGGTTCTAAAATCGACTCACTTGCACTGCCACAAACAAGAATTTGGCCTCTGCCGCACCACTTAACCGGGACAATTTAAGATGGTCATGAAATCCCGATTATGTTACCCTCCTTTCCGGTTATTGAACTTCCATTTCTCTCTCTCTCTCTCTCTCTCTCTCTCTCTCTCTCTCTCTCTCTCACCATATCAGCACTTTGATGTTTTTCGTGTGTACATTATGGTACTGTCCGAGGTTACAGTGGTGGTTAAAGAGGCATAAAAGACTGGGTACGGCTCTGACACTGTACACTGCAGCGCGTAAGAAGTGTGGAAGCGGCTGAGGGACAACTAAATGACCGAACTCTAAATCGTGGAGGAAGCTGCCTAGCCCAGCTTGCCAAGAGATTATATTACACCTTAACATTCTCTTGTATCTTATTCATTTCGTTTTAATGTCAACATAGTTAGCGTCAATCACATGCAAGAGCAGAGTGAGAAGTGATGTGCAGAATGGATCGATAAGGAAGCAGTGGGATGAAAATATCCATATAGCCACTTGGAATACAACCTAGAATTTTGCCTCGTCATTCCACAAGTCTTTTTTTTTTTTTTTTTTTTTTTTTCAGTCCTGTGAATGTGTCTCAGGCCCGACGTGGCATGCTATGGGGGCGTGGCGGTGGCAGTGTTATGGTGGGGCCTCCAAGAGTGACGATTATGGAGCCAAACCCCACACCCGACCCCGCTGGCTTAAGACCTCTCTCGGTTTGTGTGGCTGTTTTATCTTTATTACCACTTAAAATCAATGTGTTGTGCTTGGTTTTGTCATAATGATTGCCACTAAGCGTCCTTCTCAGAAGCTGGGGCTCTACAGAGGGAAGGTTTTTAAAAAATTTCTTGTGGTGTCCGTTACTTCGATCTGCGGGTTTCAAGCCCTCAATCACGAATATCTATTTTGGGATCAGCTGTTCCTAAGGCGGTGATCTTAGACGTTAACTCATTTGTTTTAGTGAAAGTATGAATAATTCATTCTTGCTTCGAGCCGACAATTGTATTCAAATTAAGAGAGCCTCTTAATAGTGAAGAGATTAATAAAGGGTAGACATAACACCGTCAGCTCAAAAATGTCTATCCACCTGAATTAACTTTGCATGTTCTACGGTGTGCGTAACTGATTTAACGAAGTTCATAGTTGACCAACCACAGGTTAAACTTCAATGCATTTTTAAGAGAGAAGGTGAATATGATCTGAACTTATAACAGCAGCTGGTAGGTATAGCAGACAATTAGTTGACAAACATCCTGTGTTGATAACCATTCCAGGATATTAAGCAAGCTCTGACTTGTGCCAGTAATATCGGCATCTGTGTGCGTCTGTCTGTTAATGCTGTCGTGTCCCGTTGTAATGCTGGTGTGGGTGCTGCAGAGGGAAACCTTCATGTTGTGAAACCGATACCGCCGAGTGATGGAGCTGTCCAGTTATGTAAACGTCCTTCATCTCCTTCTCTTCCCCCGAAAGGAGGAGGTTGGATTGGAAGGGAGGAGCAACTTTAGCCTCGATCTATCGGAATTACGTGATAGATGAGACTAGGGTCACAACAACAACAGTCTTTGCGGCAATAAAGAAAATCTTTCCATGTAGGTACTCTCTATTCATCTATAAACCTTAATCCCACCCTAGTCCACATTTCTTCAAGTACCCCCAATCCACATACGTAATTCCCATTCGTCTATTATCCTTCATTCCATCTCAGTCCACATTCTGCGATATACCTTCTGTACTGTCACCTCCACGAATTTAATCTCTGTTTATCTATAATCGTTCATTCCATTTCAGATTTCTTCGTTTATCCTTCCCTCACTTGAATAATTTCTTTTAGCCAATAATCCTTCATTCATTCACAATCCAGAATCATTCATATTCACAAATCCTGTCTTCTTTTCCCCATTCGTGGACTATCATTTCCTCTTCATAACAATACTGACGCAGAAGACTTGGGTTGTTCATAATAAAAGCTGTATTCAGTCTCTTCACTTCAAGAAGTGTTTCCCTAGCTGCATCAAATCATCTGAACATAGCAAAAACAAAGTACACTATAAGTCATCTTGTTCAGGGGGTTAAATCATACCAACACTGCACTCTCTAAAATGACCCCTACACCCAACTGTAGTTATCTCTGGCATCTACATTTTACTGCTCCCTCTTTATCATCCTTAGCCTCCTTTTAAGTTTGTGTTCACTTGTTCTCCCTTCTCTTCCTCTTCTCTCTATTCTTATTTTTTCACCTCTTCTTCCGCTTCCTTCTCATCTCCTCTTCCTCCGCCTGCTCCTCTTCTGTCTATTCTTCCATTTTCTCCTCTTCCACCTCCTCTTCTCTTCCTCCTCCTCTACTTCTTCCTGTTCCTAATTAGGTATGGTATGTGTTCGTTTCCTCTTCTTTCCGCCCTTCTTCCTTATCCTCCTTCTCTTTTTCTTATTTCTTTCCCTTACTCTCTTTCTTTTCTCTGTTCTCCACTTTCTAGTCATCTTCATCTTCCTTCGACTTGTCCTCCTCTTCATTTTCTTCTTTTCACTTTGGCACTCCTCCTCCTCCTTCTTCTCCTCCTTCTTCTTTTTCTGCTGCTGCTGATGGGTATGTACTCGCACACCGTTACCTGACTCTCCGTGACCATACACAGATACCTTTTGAGGCCTGTTAAACATCTGCACATATAATTCCTTCTTCCTCACACACCCATACCCTACTTCCTCCTTGTTCGTTTTGTCTACACACACACACACACACACACACACACACACACACACACACACACACACACACACACACACTTCATCTATAGCCAAATCGTTCACACCCGCACACCTGTTTTCCTTACCCCCTCCTTTTTTCCCACACTCACACCTACACCCACTTTCACATCCATATTCACACCCTTACACCCTTACATCCTACACCCAAATCATCCACAACCTCACATATGTTCTTACCCCGTCCTCCTTCCCACACTCACACCTACTCTTACTTTCACACCCGTATCTACTGTACTCCCTTACACCTGACGTCGTCAATATTAGTTTCATCTACACACACACACACACACACACACACACACACACACACACACACACACACACACACACACACACACATCTGTTTACCACATCTAACTGCACATCCATCACATCTATGCCTCTTCCATATTCATATTCATCACACCCGTACTCCACAATCACATACTTCACGCCCATATCTGCCATACCCGTTAATACCACACCCACATCCCCATCATCTGTATCCACATGCACCTCGCACACTTAGTTACCTCTGTCTAAAGTATTCACGTCGATATTCTTCACCTGCCAGAGTCTTACACCCTATGGATTCACACTGTGCGCATTTGTAACTGTCACACCCACACTGCCAGTTCCCAGACTCATCGTACTCACTCTATCCATACCTGCTACACGCATGTTTATAATTTGTTACTGGTCCTGATTATGTCCACAACTGTTAATCACACACACACACACACACACACACACACACACACACACACACACACACACACACACACACACACCAGAGCTCTTATATAGAGAGAGAGAGAGAGAGAGAGAGAGAGAGAGAGAGAGAGAGAGAGAGAGAGAGAGAGAGAGAGAGAGAGAGAGAGAATAAGCAGACATATTTTAGTCACAACACATATACCTGTCACATTCACACCTTTGCATTTCACACCCACGCTTACTTTATCTACCTCCTCCATCTTCATCCACGCCTTATACGTCGACATAGACCGCTGTTCCATATCTACACATAGCGCTTTTACACACACACACACACACACACACACACACACACACACACACACACACACACACACACACACACACACACACACATATTTCAGTTTCACCCATTACACCCAATTATATCTCCACCTGTCCCATCTTCACCTAACCACAGTCCCATCCATCATTCCACACCTATATCTCCACATCTCTGTTCTAGCCCATCCACATCCATCATACCCATCCTGTATCTCCACACTGTGCATATCCACATCTGTTGCAATAATACATTTTATGCCTAGTCTTATCATGAGCACATATACTCTACACCGCACCAGCACTCTTTACATTTTCACTCGTTTACCACACTTTACTTGTCAAATTCACACTTTCACATGTTCATCCTCTTCATCATCCTAACACAAATTTTCCCATAAGAGATCGGGTGAAGAAGAATCCACAAAGAAAATGAATAAACCATAAAAGTAGAATTATCAAACAGAATTCTAGTAAAAGAGGTCGCAGAAGCATACAAACATTATTACCTGCATGGAAAACCCGTCTACTGTGTTCATACTCAGGATAGCTTCAATAGAGACATTCACACCTCCCAAATTCATATCCATTTGCTCCTCCTCATTCACACTATTTGCCCACGTATTACACCCCCATTCACTGCATCCACGTCTTCGGCACCATCATTCAGCTGATCCACACTCACTCCACGGCAGTAATAGCAGTCACATCCACGCACCTTATTTCCCACAAATTGCACCCACAAACACTTCATCTACACTTTACACGTACACCCAGCCTACCTACACCGGGGAAATTAGGAAGTTCACAGCATCGACTCCCACACACACTTCATCTACAGTTACACTAGCACCCAGCCTACCCACACCCAGGAAACTCACAACATCGACACCCACACACACTTCTACACTTTCACTCGTACCCAGCCTACCCACGTCCAGGAAATTCACAACATCGACTCCCACACACACTTGATCTACGCTGCACCCGAACACAGCCTACTCACACCCAGAAAATTCACAGCAACAACACCCACACCTTCCAAACCTACATCCGTTTTTTAATCCACACTCATTTTTCCTCACGTATTACATCCACAATCACTGCATCCACATTCACTTAACACCCACATCCAGTGTACCCACAAGCATATTCAGTGCAATATTACACATCACACATAGCATTATCGTTAACGTATTTATCAACCCACACTCTCTCAACGTCTGCCTTTACACTTTACCGCAGTTTTTCTGGCAAATTTTCCACTAGTTGCTCCCTCACCAGCTATAGCCTCACCACTTACAGCACACCAAGTGCATTCACACCACTTGCTTCTACATACATGACCTTATCACAGTCACATCTGTCACACCCACACCCTTTACATTCACACCCAGTCGCATTTACACCCCTCTCTCCATCCCCCTTACTTGTGACCTTATCACAGCTACATCTGCCACACCCACACTTATCCGCCAGAGACTCTCAACTCTCCGTATTACAGCAGCGTTGGAAATAATGGCTCGGAAGAATACGAGGATAAGAGGACGGAACAAGCGAGGAGCAAAAGGTGAAGGCGTGAGGTAGACCACCCCTTCACTGCCATGACGTCTTTGTGTTATAGTCTTGCTGATTCCAGACTATTATATTCAAGTCAGGAAGGTTAAAGAAACCATATGTTACCCTGCCAGTACGAAAATTTTCTCATTATTAGATTTTAAATATTACGCAAATAGTTAAGACTGTTTATTAACTACTTCGCCATGATGCCTCATGTATTATTGTCGTGCTGTTTCCAGACGATTTGTTCAAGTCAGGAACGGCTTTTAACAATCAAATGGATGATGAAAATTATAATCTGACCCCTTTAGTATGATAAAATTCTTTCCTTATTGGATTAGAAGTACTATCCGTGTGTAAGATATATGTTTGACCTATTACAGATCACAAGTAATATTAAGACAGGTTTTTGCAGGACCTTGTGTATGGTGAGGGAATGGGGTTACGACCTATTTTTGCTGGCCACTATGATGGTATGAGTCTCATACTTTCGCTTTAGCTTATTCCTGTTTCTGAACCGTATTCAGTCCTTTTGTATATGGGGGAAAATAGGATGAGCAGCGGTGTTGTTTTTCAAAGGTATACACTGATTTTTTTCCCCATGTTTATCATAACTCTGATTTATTGACCACTGAATATTGCGTCACTGGGTTTCGAAATTCGTTACTTATTCACTTAATTGTACATCAATACCATCAGTTCAGCAGCCAGTTTGTGAGGGTGTGACTCAGTATGGAGACAATCTGATATTTCGTATGAAGCATAGTGTTTTAAGACAGATTTTGTGCAATTGGAAACAGAGAGTGTGGCAAAGCTGTGACTGTGTGTGTGTGTGTGTGTGTGTGTGTGTGTGTGTGTGTGTGTGTGTGTGTGTGTGTGTGTGTGTGTGTGTGTGTGTGTGTGTGTGTGTGCGTGTGTGTGTGTGTGTGTGTGTGAGGTGCAGTAGTGTTAGGTATGGCAGTGTGTGGTGTGGTAATGTATAATGCGTAGTATGTGGTATAATAGTGTTGGGTGCAATGATACTATTTGTGGTACTAGGCGATATGGTAGTTTTAGTTGCAACAATGTTAGCTGTGACAGTGTAAGGTGGGACAGTTTTAGCTGTGGCCCTGTGTGGGATGGTCTTGTGTGGACTGATAGTGTGAGGAATGTGACAATGTTTGGTACTTCCCAGTGATTTTTCTGATGTTCTATATTAATATTGTGACAAGTGCTGATTCTTGAAAGCTGATGTAGAGCTGTCTTTTGCACGTATACAGTACTGTTCCTACGGGCTGTCTAGAGTTACACGGATAAACAAATCACAGTACCCGAGAGGCTTGCTAGGTTGTCTTATCTAAATGTTAACCAAAACTCTTGCGTTCTAGTTATAAAAGTTTATTAACAGAATAATCACTTGTGAATGAGGTGAAAACTTTAACGTATATTTTTTCCTAAAATATTTCTCCCACAGGAGTGAACATCATACCAAAATTTCGTTCTAATATTTATTTTTTCCCCTGAGCAATACTGCACTTTTTTCATATTAATAGTGAATATACCGAAAACATTAAGAGTACACACCCTCCACCTCATAGCTAGTCTCCGATCTTGATGGCTGTGTGACCTGACCTCGATTATCTTCAGTACCATACCACTAGTTTTACCTCCCAGGGACTGACCCAGATCCAACAGATGAGAAACTATATACCTTGCGTCCTACCACGCCATGTTGATTTTGACAGATCTTGGTAACCTTGCTTGTTCTGATTAAAAAACAAAACAAAAAAACTGCAGTCCTACAGGAAAAATAAACTACTGTAACTTGTATCCCCCTGCATTGTGGTGGGCATCAACCCTGAGATTATTCGACGTCAGTCGGGCAGCCGACTACTATATCAAGGCATCATCTTGATCGTGGTACACTGATAGGCTGATCAGCTCACATCTGATAGTCTGGGGTACGATTCCCGGTACAGTTCAGGTGGATGAAAGTTACTTGCATCCACTTGTTCACTTGTTCACTGGGGTTCTACAGATGACTTCCGCTGCCCATTGACTTACTGAAACTGGACTTTGACTTAAGAGTGCCCAGAAGGTGGATGATTCTGGACATGGCCTATGTTTAGCCAGGTTGTTCAATATATAAGATTACGTCTATGTAACGAATAATTTTCGGTGATATATTGTTTTGGTGTATAAGATAAAAATTAGAATGAGAGTCCTGAAACAAGAAATCATCATTATCGTCATCATCATCATCATCATCATCGTCATCATCATCATCATCATCATCGTCATCATCAATATCATCTCCTGTCCCCATTTTCCCACGCAAGGAAAGAGCGAGGTATGATTCAGAAAACAAGGAAAAGAGAAAGTACGAAAGTGGGAAAACTATTAATAACATGCTAAGTAAAATGGGCCACACAATCATTTACACATCATTCAAGCCTCCGGAATCCTGGAGTCGTCTCACAAGACATATAAGGACATGAAATATAGCACAATATTCCAAAACTCTTCCCCTTGATGAAGACTGTAAAGCCTAACGAGGGTAACAAAACTTTCTAAGCTGACTGTACATCAGCTTGGATAACCGAACGAACTATGTGAAGAAAATTTCAAGTTTTAAAGTTCAGGATCGGAAAGGATTCAGTTGACTCCTGGGGAGTATAAAGTATACCATCAAGAAGTTATGTCAGTTCCCATGTTCTTCTTTCGCATGTAAAGCTTTATCATCATATTAAGTCGTACCTTTATCATGGTGACCACAATCACTGTCGTCGTCATCATTGCTTTTATGTGACTACCACCATCACCACCACCACCGTTCTCTCTCTCTCTCTCTCTCTCTCTCTCTACATATGTAGAAATGTCTTGTTCCTGTGGATGCTGGTTCGAATCTCGGATGGAACAGGGAACAGCATAAACATTTGATTTTTTTTTTTTTTAGCAGACTTTATTAAGCATCAGACCCATCGACGTGTAGTAAAAACACCCCCGCTAATACCAATACACCCGTCCTTATGAGGCAACCTTAGCTGTATTCAGTATGGACTGTGGGTGTCAGCGTCCAAGCGATGACTTGGCCCCAATTTTAGTCCTTTTGCAACTCATTTCGCTTAGCTCAGTCCAGAAAGAGACAATAATACAACTCTACATCTATACCATAGCACTCCCTAGTGACTAACATCTTATTCCAGCGTTAATCTTATGGTAAAACTTAATATTGAAGATGTAGATATGGCTATTTTAGGACAAATAATTAAAGTGAAAACATAATATTTCCTCTCTCCTTCTGCCTACCTTATCTACACAGATGCACATAACATGTGGCTCTGTGCTGTGAATGAATAAAAATATGAGATTATGCCGGCAGGAGAAATACTTTACTCCTCCATCTTTCCTACATGAGTATTTATAAACTTTTCTAAGACTAAACAGCTTATAAGATTGTTTGTTTATACGTTTATCATGACGCACACACACACCAAACACTTCACAACAAAATCAGAGCGAGAAGCAAAGTGAAAATTAACAAAAACAAAGCGATACGTGATAAGAGATGACTGTTATAGACAAATTTGTCTCCTGTATATTCTTTTCTTGCTTATAAATGCAAGCCCCTTAAATGATAATGAGGTTTGTTTCTCTCTCTCTCTCTCTCTCTCTCTCACCTCTCTCTTTCTTTCTTTCTCACTCTCTCTCTCTCTCTCTCTCTCTCTCTCTCTCTCTCTCTCTTTCTTTCTCTCTTTCTTTCTCTCTCTCACTCTCTCTCTCTCTCTTTCTCTCTCTCACTCTCTCGTTATATACCGGTATATATATATATATATATATATATATATATATATATATATATAGTTACGGAACAGAGAAAACTGTCCCGCAAAGTTCCAGGCTCAAAACAAACGAGTTAGGTAAAATTACAAGTTAAAGTTTAATGCTCAAACTAACAACTAACCATTCAGGACTCATAAGGATAATGTAATGGCAAAAAACAGGTTAAATATATGGTTAACTGCAATAGCCTCTATTAACACGAAATTAGCAAGAGTAAATTTATCTAAGTCAGCCCTGATAAAATGAAAATACCAGATAATACTCAGTGAATACAAGATATATTATTACAGATACCAAATATTATTAATAAGGGCTGACATCCAAAACACATGAATCACAAAAACCTTACTAGGCCTAAGAATGAACATCTTATGCTACACAGTACAAGAAAAAATGCAACAACACTTATACTCAAATTACACAGCTGCTAGATGGTTGGAGACTTCCCGAGCACTCACAATAATAACAACTGTACAGGGGAGGACAGAGATGTGAACAAAATGAGGAGTAGATCTAAGTGGCCATTAATGTAGAGACTGAGCTCATTATATAGGGGCCGGCAGAGCTTGATACAATTTGTAAGAAGGACGCGCAAATGAAGCCAGAGGGGACAAAGAGTTGACACTCCTGCTCTGAACAACAGAAAGAACGACTTACTCTACTATAAGGGAGGACGGGGGGAGTGAGGCAGAACACGCTCGTGATCAAACATGCAGCATACTGTACGTTAGAATTACACAAAGGATGATGAAATCATAGGCTATGTAACACCTCCCCACATAGAAAAAAGAAATTTACAAAGGAAATTTCTTATTATTCTAAAACAATCTTCCTAAAGTCTAGATAAGCAATCTGCAATAACATTTTCTTTCCCCTTGACATGTTGTATGTCTAATGAATACTCCTGAAGAAGTAGACTCCATCTTGTCAATCTCTGATTTTTATCTTTAAACTTACTAAGGGATTTCAGTGGGTTATGATCGGTATAAATGACTATGGGGTCAAAACCAGAACACAAATAAAATGAAAAATGCTGTAAACCCAAAATCAAGGCCAAAAGCTCTTTCTCAATAGTTGAGTAGTTCTTTTGAGGTGGAGTGAACTTCTTACTGTAATAAGATACAGGGTGTTCAATACCCTGATCATCCTCTTGCAGCAAAACAGCCCCAGCTCCTGTATCACTTGCATCAACAGCCATCTTAAAAGGCTTAGCAAAATTTGGGGTAGCGAGCACTGGGTGACTTAATAGGATAGCCTTAAGTTTGCTGAAAGAGGATTCACAGTCATCAGTCCAGACAAATTTAACTCCTTTTTTCAGTAGGTCTGTAAGTGGTGATACAAGAATTGAGAAGTTAAGAACAAATCTCCTGTAATAACCTACCATTCCCAAAAATCTCTGTAGCTCTTTCCTACTTTTAGGTCTGGGAAGATCACTTATAACCTGAACCTTAGCTCCTGGTGGTGCAACATGTCCATCACCAATTATGTACCCAAGGTACTGAACTTTAGCTTGACCAAACTCACACTTTGACAAATTAGCTACAAGATTAGCCTGAACCAAACGCTCAAGAAATTTACTGACATGGCATAGGTGATCTTTCCAGTTGTCACTGAAGATTAATACATCATCAATATAAACAACACACCCTGCCAAACCCTCTGTTACAACATTCATGAGCTTCTGAAATGTGGCTGGTGCATTCTTCATACCATATGGCATTACAGAACATGCAAAAGTCTTTCCTAGTGTTACAAGACATGACATCTCCCTAGCACGTTCAGTCATAGGTACTTGCCAGTATCCCTTTAACAAATCAAACTTACTTATGTACCTAGCCTTTCCGATCTTGTCTATGCAATCTTCCACGCGAGGGAGAGGGTAAGTGTCTGTTTTGGTTATCTGATTAACACGTCTGTAGTCAATGCAAAGCTGCTGTGACCCACCTGGCTTAGGGACTAGAGTGACAAGAGAACTCCACTCGCTCTGGCAGGACTCAATCATCTTGTGGTCCAACAGGTAGCCAAGCTCCTTCTGGATGAGAGGAACTTTCACTGGGTTCACATGGTAAGGAGGCAGTTTAATTGGCTTTGCGTCTCCAACATCGACATCATGCATCAACACAGTGGTTCTTCCTGGAGTGGCATGGAACACTTGCGGGTACTCCTGCAATAATGCCGAAAACTCCTGCCTTTCCTCGGGAGGTAGATGAGAAAGCTTAGTCTGGAGATCATTCATGATATTAGGATTCTTCCCCAAACTATCACTCAGGCTCATACTGCATGAGAGAGCTTCACTTGCAGACTCGGGTGGAACAGCTACAGTGCAGACTGGATTATTTTCGTCCCGCCTGTGATATAACTTTAGCATGTTGATGTGACAAAGTTGCTTGTTCTTTCTACTATCTGGTGTGGCGATGACATAGTTGACATCACTGAGTTTCTTCTCCACGAAATAAGGACCACTAAACTTGGCTTGAAGAGGTTGCCCATGCACTGGTAGCAGAATCAAAACCTGATCTCCTGGCTGAAAGTGGCGTAACCTGGACTTCTTATCATACCAAGTCTTCATCTTCTCCTGAGCAGCTCCTAAATTCTCTCTCGCCAGCTGTAAAGCAGTGGACAGCCGTTCTTTGAACATCATCACATACTCCAGCAGGTTGACGTCATCTTCCTCCGACAGCCAGCATTCCTTGAGTAGCTTAAGGGGTCCTCTTACTTCATGGCCAAACAGTAGTTCAAAAGGTGAGAAGCCCAGTGATTCATTTGGAGATTCTCTTGCGGCAAATACAACGAATGGAAGACCTTTATCCCAGTCTTTCTGATGTTCCAAACAGTATTTCTTGAGCATCGATTTGAGTGTTTGATGATATCTCTCCACCGCTCCTTGGGTCTGGGGATGGTAAGCTGAAGACGTGATCTGGGAGATGCCCAACTCTTTCAGAGACTGCTTGAAAACATTTGACATGAAATTACTTCCCCGGTCTGACTGTACCTCCTTGGGCAGACCAAACTTTGTGAAGAACCCTAGCATTTCCTTAACCACGTTCTTTGCTGAGATATTTCTAAGTGGAATGGCTTCAGGATAACGAGTAGCCATATCAATCATGGTCAACACATAAGAAAATCCTGAAGAAGTCTTAGGAAGAGGGCCCACAATATCCACCAACACACGGGTGAATGGCGCCTCAAAAGGAGGAATGGGAACTAGAGGTGCATCCTTTTCGGTCTGATTACACTTCCCCACAACTTGACAGGTGTGACAAGACTTACAATACCAGGAAACATCCCTGAAGATACCTGGCCAATAGAAGTGTTTCAAAATGCGTGCCACAGTGTTCCTCACTCCAAGGTGTCCTGCCAAACTGGAATCATGAGCCACTCTAATGATATCCTGCCTACAAACACAAGGGATGACAACTTGATGTACAACCTCCCATTCACAGTCGGCTGATGCTGTTGGGGGTCTCCACGTCCTCATAAGTACTCCTGACTTTATATAATAACAAGTAGAATCACCGGCTGACTCTTCCTCACTGCAAGCAGAGTTAGCTAGACCTTTCAACTCAGGGTCAGCAACCTGCAACTCAACCAACTCTTGACGAGACAAATTATCAACACTACGGGGTACTGCCTCATCTGGTGAGTGGTCCAAATTAGCAAGAAAAGTGTCAACTAGGATAACATCATCATCATCATTATCCTCTAAATCACTAGTAACTTTAGACTTAGCCCTAGTGACAGCACATGCAGGGAACACATCAGGGACATCACAATCCTGGGACGCAGCCACTGGCTCACTAGACAACTGAGGAGCTGGACACACTTGACTTCCACGAATATCATTTCCAAGTAAGAAAGTTACACCTGACATTGGGAGTGTCTCAACCAACCCAACCATAACGGAACCATTAACAAAACCAGACTCTAAATTCACTCTGCACAGAGGGACAGAGAAGTAATTATTCCCTACACCTTGTAAGATTACAGTTTCATCAGAGGAATTAACATTAGAGCCTAGAACACTGGTCAGCATAAGGGACTGGCAAGCACCTGTATCACGATATATTTTAACTGACTTCCTGTCATTACTGTCCAGAGGACTGACAAAACCATCAGACAGGAAATTAGCACATGAACTCTTGAGAGTGTCACCCACGTTACTGCTCAAAAGAAGAGCTTCATCATGAGGATTTAATTTACCCCTCAAAGCAGGTTCAGTTAACTCAGTTAAAGAATTCTGGGAACTCTCAAGGGTGGACACTAGACCAATTGACTGAATATTTAAAGACTCCTTTTTGTTCACATCACGCTGTCTCCTGAAACATTTCTCCGTAGTATGACCAAGCTTACTACAATAAGTACATTTACTTTTCTGAAATCTAGAGGTGAAGCTGGTATTTACTTCCTGAGAAACATCATCTTTATTCTCTTTCCTGTTACCTGTACTCTGAGTAGAGGCAACGTACTTACTCTCAGCTTTCCCTTTTTCTTTAGAACATCTCTTGTGAGTGAGGACATATTCATCAGCTGAAACTGCAGCATCAGACAAATTATCTATTTTTCTCTCATCAAGATATAGGCTTACATCTTTATTAATACACCTTTTGAAGTCCTCCAGCAAAATCATCTGCTTAAATTTACCAAAATCAGAATCCACATTCTTAGAATTTAACCACTGTTCTAACAGATCTTCTTTGATTTTTGCATACTCAACATGGGATTGCTTATCTTGCTTATAAGTTGTCCTAAATTTTACTCTATAGGCTTCAGGAACAAGCTCATAGGCCTTAAGAATCAAGCTCTTGACTACATCATAATTATCAGATTGATCCTGAGGCAAAGATGCATAAGTTACTTGAGCTTTACCGGTGAGAACAGTTTGAAGGAGTACTGACCATTTTTTTTTGGGCCAATTAAAACCTGTAGCTACCCTCTCAAACAACTGAAAATACTTTGTTAAATCAGATTCATTAAAAGGAGGGACAAGTTTAACATTTTTAGCCACATCAAAATCATCAAAGCTAGATGATCCAGTTCCACCTTGTTTCATGCGATACTCATGGTCTGCCTGAATCCTAGCAAGTTCAACTTGTGCCTGAAACTCAGCCTCCTGAATATGAGCCTGAGACTCCGCCTCCTTAGCACGAGCCTGAAATTCAGCCTCCTTAGCACGGGCCTCCTGCAGGGCTAGCTGTAACTTAGCTAATTCAATCTGCGTTTGCTCATTTGGAGGAGTTACATTAAACAAGCTTTCATTAATCATGTCAACAATTTGATCTTTAGAATGATGAGAGCGAACAACAATTCCCAATTGTTGAGCAACAAGCTTAAGTTCATTCTTTGTTCTGTTTTCTACATCACACACTGTTTGCACATTTGACAAAAAATCTTTGGCTTCATCAAGCGTAGTAATAGTAGACATCATGAGTAAATCACAGTCACAAAATATCAAGCAATATCCTTATGATAATATCCTGAATATCCTGATAAGAGGTCGCCAAATTTATGTTACGGAACAGAGAAAACTGTACCGCAAAGTTCCAGGTTCAAAACAAAAGAGTTTGGTAAAATTACAAGTTAACGGCCATGCCACGTTGAGTACACCGCTTCCCATCCGATCAGCGAAGTTAAGCAACGTTGGGTCTGGTTAGTACTTGGATGGGTGACCGCCTGGGAACACCAGATGCTGTTGGCATCCCTACGTGTCAAGTGGGGTTGGTGGAGGATTAGTGCCCCTCCCTGTAAAACAATTAACTCTAAGCCCTTGGCCACCCCATTTGGGATACATGGCGTCTGGCAATGGATGGATGGATGGATGGAAGTTTAATGCTCAAACCAACAACTAAACATTCAGGACTCATAAGGATAATGTAATGGCAAAAAACAGGTTAAATATATGGTTAACTGCAATAGCCTCTATTAACACGAAATTAGCAAGAGTAAATTTATCTAAGTCAGCCCTGATAAAATGAAAATACCAGATAATACTCAGTGAATACAAGATATATTATTACAGATACCAAATATTATTAATAAGGGCTGACACCCAAAACACATGAATCACAAAAACCTTAATAGGCCTAAGAATGAACACCTTATGCTACACAGTACAAGAAAAAATGCAACAACACTTATACTCAAATTACACAGCTGCTAGATGGTTGGAGACTTCCCGAGCACTCACAATAATAACAACTGTACAGGGGAGGACAGAGATGTGAACAAAATGAGGAGTAGATCTAAGTGGCCATTAATGTAGAGACTGAGCTCATTATATAGGGGCCGGCAGAGCTTAATACAACTTGTAAGAAGGACGCGCAAATGAAGCCAGAGGGGACAAAGAGTCGACACTCCTGCTCTGAACAACAGAAAGAACGACTTTACTATAAGGGAGGACGGGGGGAGTGAGGTAGAACACGCTCGTATTCAAACATGCAGCATACTGTACGTTAGAATTATACAAAGGATGATGAAATCATAGGCTATGTAACAATTTATATATATTCTCATCACTGAACCTTAGTTCCTCCTCTCTTTCCACTTCTTTCCTGTTTTTTCCCCTTCTTCGTTGCTATCCATTGTATGCCCTGTAATTTTTATTATCGTTTCCAGTGAAAAACTATGAAGGGAAGAGGCCAGGTCAGGTAACAAGCTCATGACATGCACGCTCGTGCCTTACCGGGAACCCCCCATGGCCGTTCCGCATTTCAACCGTAACCCTGACCCGAGCATTCCAACTCCTTACTGACAGTAATCATCCATCCATCCATCATCCAATCCTACGTTGCCCCACGAGGAGCTTAGGAGCCCGGGGCTAGGCAAGTTGGTCCTGACATTTAAGATGAGACAACGAACAGTCGATGATTTCAGTGGTAAGTCAGAGTGAATTGTTGTTTGTTAAAATTTTAAGTTATTATTTCCTCCAGCTTGGCTTGGTAGTGGTTGGCAGTTATATTCAGTTAGATGAAGCACAAACAAACGATGTCAAGCGCAACCCGAGATCAATTTGCTTTATGAATATTCTACAGGCCCTGAACTCGGCTTTCGTAATGCCCTCTCGGGAATGACGGGTTTCTCTGCCTCGGCTGATGAATTGTACAGTTAACACCGTGACTGGATGCAGTTAGGTATATCCCTGGACGGTCTAATACCAGTTTCCGTAGACAGCTTTCATGTCATCAGTTTGCCTTTACCCTGCCTTCAGTTGCAGTTCATACCTGCCATGCTGCAAGTGAATGTGGTTAAATCGTAAGAGATCGCGACGGTTTTCATTACTACAGCTAAAAATAATGGTTATAAATTATTTATTTTTTATTTTTTTTTTGCCGCTCGCACAGCAGTGACGAAATAAAAGGTTTGTCTCTAACTGTCACTTCCCCCTCCCTCCCCCACTCTCTGAATTACTGTACTGTTTTGAAGAACGAAGCCTAGGGCTAATTGGAGGGGTATTAGGAAAATGATATTTTACACAGTAGTATATCTCCACCTAGGTCAGTCCTCAGGTAGTGTGGGACCCAAGAGGGCCGTCTCCCACAGGGGTGGTGACCCTCGGATATCCTTCCCAAAACCATTATAGGCACAGTCATTTTTTTACCTTGGAACACGAATTTTTTATAAATGGTATAACTTCACTCGCGCCAGGTAATAAGAATGTTGGGGCAGGTAATAAGAATGTTGGGAATCCCGAGGGCCACCTCCAACAAGGTGGTGGGAGGGGGAGCGGTGCTCGGTGCTCTCGGCAAAAGTCATTATGCACGGATAAAATTTTTAACTGAAGAAGATGAAATTTTTCATACTGATCGATGTTCACCCCGGCCACGTGTTGAGAAGGATGGAACCAAGAAGGGTCGCGCCTCACCGGGGAGGGCGTGGCCTCTGGGGGTTCCAGTAAAGCCTTAATGCACGGCCATAGTTTGTAACCTAGAAACAGACAATTTCCATGATGCTCGGCGTTTCCCCAGTCCACTTTGTAGACCGGGTGGCACCCCCGATGACCACTTCCTATGAGCAGGAGGGGATGGGCCAATACCGTAGCTTTTTGCTCAAGAACATGAAAATTTGCAGAATGGTAGATTTTTATTAAGGCCGCGTTTTAGGCAGATGAGAACCTTAAAGGCCAATTCCCACTGGGAGGAGGGGGGGTCTGGCCAAACGTTAATATACAGTCATACTTTTTAATCTGTGAACCTGAAATTTTTTGCCTACTAGTAGACGTCCCCTCCGGCCACGTTTTCGGCAGGGTGCAACCCTCGATGACCATCACCCACGAAGGGGAGATAGCCCCCCTCAGGGGAGTCAGTACCATAGTTTGTATGCAGGCATACGAAATTTTGCACAGTATTAAACCTGGGAGAATAAAAGAGGCAAGTATGAAGGATGAAATCAATATAACAGAAGTATTAGAAGCAATGAGGAAAGTCAAATTGGTAAAACTCCGGAACTGATGAAGTGGGTGGTGAAATGTTGAAATACGGAGAAAGATAGTGACAAAATGGATATGGAAGATGTGCAGATTGACCTGAGAGGAAGGTGGGGTCCCGTAGGATTGGAAGTCAGATATAACTGCACCCCAATACAAAGCAAAGAGGGATATAAAGTGTGTGGCGATCATAGGGGTATTTGTCTTCTCAGTGTTATAGGAAACTATGTGATAGGATACTTATCGATAAAGTTCGGGTAATAACAGAAAAAAATTGTTGGAGAGGAACAAAAGAGTTTTGGGAAGGGATAATTCTGAGTAGTTCAGATATTTGTCCTAAGATTTTGGATGGAGACTTATCTGGAGAAGGGAAAGAAGTTGTATGCTGCCATCATGGATCTGGAGAATGCTTATGGTAGAGTGGACAGACAGGGAATGTAGAAGGTATTAAAAGTATTTGGAGCAGATGGAAAGTTGCTGACTGCTATGAGGAGTATATATATGAGGTCGCTGTGGCGCAGTTCGTGTGGATAGTGAATTATTATTATTATTATTTTTTAAACACAATATTGGACTAAAGCAAAGGTGTATAATGTCTCCATCTTTGTTCACTTTATATATGGATGGAGTTATTAAAGAGATACTAGGTATGGCAGTTGATGTTGGTGTCTCTAATGACAGTGGTTAGGGTGTGGAAACTTTCTCTACTGTTGTTTGATTATGTGTACTGAAATATTTAATAAAGATGATTATGACTGGCAAGGCTTCTCCAATGAGTCTGGGAGTGTACAGTATGTACTCATATGAAACGGACTATGAAAGTGAATATAGATAAGGGCGACGTTATAATTTATGAGAGAAGTGAAATCACAGTGCACACTGAGGGTTGATGATGAGTTGATTCAAGTACTGGTTGGTAGTATGATGTGGAATGATGGAAGTATAGAGGATGATGTGCTTGTAAGAGTACAACAGGGTAGAAAGGTTGCTGGTTCACTGAAAACAGTGATTAGAAAGGGGAGGGGAGCATGGAAGCAAAAAAGTCGCTGCATGACAGTACTGTGATGCCCACTTTGGCATACGGATGTGAAGCTTGAACCTTGTTTGCTGGGCACAATTGAGGAATGAGAGCAGTGGAAATAAGATAACTGAGAGGAACTTTGGAGCTACATGGAGAGAGAGACTGACAAATGTAAAAGTAAAGGAACATTGTGATGCTGATATGAATGTAACTGAAAGTGATGAAATACTTTGAGATGGTTTGGCTGTGGAGAGGATGGAGACTGAGAAACTGATTACAAGACTGTATGTGAGTGAGATGCCGGGGGAGAGGAGGAGGGGAAAACTAAGGATGAGATGAATGGATGGAGTGGAGAGATATATGAGAGGAGTGCGTGAGTTGGAAAGAAGGCAGAACAGAGGACAGGGCGATATGGAGGCGATATGTTTGTGGCCATCCTTTACGGGGTTTAGGCGTCTGGCAATAGATAGATAGAAAGTAGGCCTTCATCCTAGACCAGAATTTGTAGAGGGTGGACCTTGGGTTTGCCTCTCCGCTTCCCGCCAAAATGATTCATTATCTCCCCTTACGGTATTGCAGGGTTGGGTGAACTCTCATAGGTTTCCATTCTCTTGCTTCATCCGATTATTATTTGACAGAACTGAGCACAGAAATTCACGCAAAAGAACCGCTAACACTGTCTTATTCTAGTCTCAAACAACGACTGACACGTTCTGCGGGTTATTGTGGTTAACGCCAGGCGACATTATTCACCAAATACACACCAGCAGTTGGAAGGTAAATCGAACAGAAAAAAAAAATATATATATATAGAGATACTGCTTACCGGTTAGTTACCATACAAGAGATCTATCACGTCGGCAAGAGCTCTCCAGTACTACAAGTCCACGCTTTTGTTTTACTTTTATCTGCCCATTTATGCGGAACATAAAACTGGTTTCTCAGCCATACCAGTGGGTAATTTCCATGTTCTTTTTTTTTGCAAAATATTCCACAAAGTTTTCCCTGCTATCATTGCTATCACGTAAATTGCACACGAACTTTCTTATCAGAGACATCAAGATAATTTTCCTAAACTTAAAGTCGCCTCCAATAAATTCGGTGTGACGTAGCACCGATGTTCCAAGGTCTCTCTCTCTCTCTCTCTCTTTCATTTTCCGACTCCTTGTTAGGTCTTTCATTCCTAACCAAATATTCTTAGATAATTCAGGGGAACAAAAGATTCACAAGAAGGATAAAAAGAAATTACAATAAAAAATGAGAATATAGCAAAATGAAAAACAGAACGGAAAGACGAAATGATAGAAGAGAAATAAAAATGGAAAAAGAGGAGAATCTTTTGGGAATGGAAAAGCAAAGAAGCAAGAGAAAGGGGGAAGAGAAAAACTCGAGGTCAAAGTAACGAAAGTAAAGCACAAGGGAGCACACTTGAAAGAAAAGGGAGAGAGAGAGAGAGAGAGAGAGAGAGAGAGAGAGAGAGAGAGAGAGACACGGCAGGCAGATACAGACCCAGATAGACACAGACGAAAAATCATGCTCGTACGGACAGACAGAAAGGCAGAAATATGATGGAAGGAAAGAAAGAGGAACAATTCAAGAGGGAGAAAGGATCCAGAAAAATAAAAGGAAAAACTTTGTAAAACAGGGGAATAAGTACAACCTGATGAGAGAAACGGGAGAAGAGCGAGGAGTAAGGCTGAGGTGGTCTTACCGGGCGACGCGTGAGAGATAAGTCGAAAATCAGCGGAAAGGATGAAAATGTTGAAGGTGAACCAAGAATAATGAAGGGAGGCACGAGAAAGGGATGGGAAGATGGCTAGGAAGACTGAGATGAAGACAGGCAGGTTGGAAGATGGAGGGAGTGATGCAACTGCGATAGAGGATAGGAAAAAATGGGGAAGTTACTGGAATCATCATATGCATATACATACATACATATATATATATATATATATATATATATATATATATATATATATATATATATATATATATATAAAACCCATTGGATCCCAGGGGTGCTGGGTGAGGCATTGCACTGGGTGGGTACTAAACGTACCGCCCTCCGCCTATCGGCTCATAGTCGCGAATCTAATAGGTCCCTACCCTGGGGTTCTCTACTTTATAAAGACTTGAAAAATCCCAGTTCTGTCCAATATTCCGGACAGCGGGCTCCAATGGGATATATATATATATATATATATATATATATATATATATATATATATATATATATATATATATATATATATATATATATATATATATATATATATATATATATATTGTTACATAGCCTATGATTTCATAATCCTTTGTGTAATTTTAATGCACAGTTGCTGCATGTTTGATCACGAGCGTGTTCTGCCTCAGTTCCCCCCTTCTACCGTTATAGTAGAGTAAGTCGTTCTCTCTGTTATACAGAGCGGGATTGTCAACTCTTTGTCCCCATGGCTTCATTTGCGCGTCCTTCTTACAAGTTATATCAAGCTCTGCCGGCCCCTATATAATGAGCTCTGTCTCTGCATCATTGCCACTTAGATCTGCTCCTCATTTTGTTCACATCTCTGTCCTCCCCTGCACAGATATTATTATTGTGAGTGCTCAAGAAATCTCCAAACATCTAGCAGCTGTGTGTAATTTGAGTATGACTGTTGTTGCATTTTTTCTTGTACTGTGTAGCATAAGGTTGATTCTTAGGCCTAGTGAGGTTTTTGATTAATGTTGGGTTATGTCAGTCATTTTTGATAATAGTTTGTATCTGTAATAATTTATCTGGCATTCACTGAGTATTATCTGGTATCTCATTTTATCAGGGCTGACTTAGATAAATTTACTCTTGCTAATTTCGTGTTAATAGAGGCTATTGCAGTTAACCATATATTTAACCTGTTTATTTGCCATTACATTATCCTTATGAGTCCTGAATGTTTTGTTGTTAGTTTGAGCATTAAACTTTAACTTGTAATTTTACCTAACTCTTTTGTTTTGAACCTGGAACTTGACGGGACAGTAGTGATTTTTTAGTATTCTCACTTAAAGTGTACATTATCTTTCTCTGTTCCGTAACATAAATTTGGCGACCTCATATCAGGATATTCAGGATATTATCATAAGGATATTGCTCGATATTTTGTGACTGTGATATATTCATGATGGCTACTATTTCTACACATGATGAAGCCAAAGATTTTTTGTCACATGTGCAAACAGTGTGTGATATAGAAAACAGAACAAAGAATGAACTTAAGCTTGTTGCTCAACAATTGGGATTTGTTGTTCGCTCTCATCAGTCTAAAGATCAAATTGTTGCCATGATTAATGAAAGCTTGTTTAATGTAACTCCTCCAAATGAGCAAACGCAGATTGAATTAGCTAAGTTACAGCTAGCCCTGTAGGAGGCTCATGTGAAGGAAGCTGAATTTCAAGCACGTGCTAAGGAGGCTGAGTCTCAGGCTAAGGAGGCATGTGTTAAGGAGGCTGAATTTCAGGCAAATGCTCGTATTCAAGAGGCACAGGTACAGGCTCAGGCACAAATTGAACTTGCCAGGATTCAGGCAGACCATGAGTATCGAATGAAACAAGGTGGAACTGGATCATCTAGCTCTGATGATTTTGATGTGGCTAAAAATGTTAAACTTGTCCCTCCTTTTAATGAATCTGATTTAACAAAGTATTTTCAGTTGTTTGAGAGGGTAGCTACAGGTTTTAATTGGCCTAAGGAGTATTGGCCAGTACTCCTTCAAACTGTTCTCACCGGTAAAGCTCAAGTAACTTATGCATCTTTGCCTCAGGATCAATGTGATAATTATGATGTAGTTAAGAGCTTGATTCTTAAGGCCTATGAGCTTGTTCCTGAAGATTATAGAGTAAAATTTAGGACAACTTACTAGGAAGATAAGCAATCCCATGTTGAGTATGGAAAAATCAAAGAAGATTTGTTAGAGCAGTGGTTAAATTCTAAGAATGTGGATTCTGATTTTGGTAAATTTAAGCAGATGATTTTGCTGGAGGATTTCAAGAGGTGTATTTATAAAGATGTAAGCCTATATCTTGATGAGAAAAGAATAGATAATTTGTCTGATGCTGCAGTTTTAGCTGATGAGTATGTTCTCACTCACAAGAGATATTCTAAAGAAAAAGGGAAAGCTGAGAGTAAGTACGTTGCCTCTACTCAGAGTACAGGTAACAGGAAAGAGAATAAGGATGATGTTTCTCAGGAAGTAAATACCAGCTTCACCTCTAGATTTCAGAAAAGTAAATGTACTTATTGTAGTAAGCTTGGTCATACTACGGAGAAATGTTTCAGGAGACAGCGTGATGTGAACAAAAAGGAGTCTTTAAATATTCAGTCAATTGGTCTAGTGTCCACCCTTGAGAGTTCCCATAATTCTTTAACTGAGTTAACTGAACCTGCTTTGAGGGGTAACTTAAATTCTCATGATGGAGCTCCTCTTTTGAGCAGTAACGTGGGTGACACTCTCAAGAGTTCATGTGCTAATTTCCTGTCTGATGGTTTTGTCAGTCCTCTGGACAGTAATGACAGGAAGTCAGTTCAGATATATCGTGATACAGGTGCTTGCCAATCCCTTATGCTGACCAGTGTTCTAGGCTCTAATGTTAATTCCTCTGATGAAACTGTAATCTTACAAGGTGTAGGGAATAATTACTTGTCTGTCCCTCTGTGCAGAGTGAATTTAGAGTCTGGTTTTGTTAATGGTTCCGTTATGGTTGGGTTGGTTGAGACACTCCCAATGTCAGGTGTAACTTTCTTACTTGGAAATGATATTGGTGGAAGTCAAGTGTGTCCAGCTCCTCAGTTGTCTAGTGAGCCAGTGGCTGTGTCCCAGGATTGTGATGTCCCTGATGTGTTCCCTGCATGTGCTGTCACTAGGGCTAAGTCTAAAGTTACTGGTGATTTAGAGGATAATGATGATGATGATGTTATCCTAGCTGACACTTTTCTTGCTAATTTGGACCAATCACCAGATGAGGCAGTACCCCGTAGTGTTGATAATTTGTCTCGTCAAGAGTTGGTTGAGTTGCAGGTTGCTGACCCTGAGTTGAAAGGTCTAGCTAACTCTGCTTACAGTGAAGAAGAGTCAGCCGGTGATTCTACTTGTTATTATGTAAAGTCAGGAGTACTTATGAGGAAGTGGAGACCCCCAACAGCATCAGCCGACTGTGAATGGGAGGTTGTACATCAAGTTGTCATCCCTCGTGTTTGTAGGCAGGATATCATTAGAGTGGCTCATGATTCCAGTTTGGCAGGACACCTTGGAGTGAGGAAGACTGTGGCACGCATTTTGAAACACTTCTACTGGCAAGGTATCTTCAGGGATGTTTCCTGGTATTGTAAGTCTTGTCACACCTGTCAAGTTGTGGGGAAGTGTAATCAGACCGAAAAGGTTGCACCTCTAGTTCCCATTCCTCCTTTTGAGGCGCCTTTCACCCGTGTGTTGGTGGATATTGTGGGCCCTCTTCCTAAGACTTCTTCAGGATTTTCTTATGTGTTGACCATGATTGATATGGCTACTCGTTATCCTGAAGCCATTCCACTTAGAAACATCTCAGCAAAGAACGTGGTTAAGGAGATGCTAGGGTTCTTCACAAAGTTTGGTCTGCCCAAGGAGGTACAGTCAGACCGGGGAAGTAATTTCATGTCAAACGTTTTCAAGCAGTCTCTGAAAGAGTTGGGCATCTCCCAGATCACGTCTTCAGCATATCATCCCCAGACCCAAGGAGCATTGGAGAGATATCATCAAACACTCAAATCGATGCTCAAGAAATACTGTTTGGAACATCAGAAAGACTGGGATAAAGGTCTTCCATTCTTTGTGTTTGCTGCAAGAGAATCTCCGAATGAATCACTGGGCTTCTCACCTTTTGAACTACTGTTTGGCCATGAAGTAAGAGGACCCCTTAAGTTACTCAAGGAATGCTGGCTGTCGGAGGAAGATGATGTCAACCTGCTGGAGTATGTGAAGAAGTTCAAAGAACGGCTGTCCACTGCTTTACAGCTGGCGAGAGAGAATTTAGGAGCTGCTCAGGAGAAGATGAAGACTTGGTATGATAAGAAGTCCAGGTTACGCCACTTTCAGCCAGGAGATCCGGTTTTGATTCTGCTACCAGTTCATGGGCAACCTCTTCAAGCCAAGTTTAGTGGTCCTTATTTCGTGGAGAAGAAACTCAGTGATGTCAACTATGTCATCGCCACACCAGATCGTAGAAAGAGCAAGCAACTATGTCACATCAACATGCTAAAGTTATATCACAGGCGGGACGAAAATAATCCAGTCTGCACTGTAGCTGTTCCACCCGAGTCTACAAGTGAAGTTCTCCCATGCAGCATGAGCCTGAGTGATAGTTTGGGGAAGAATCCTGATATCATGAATGATCTCCAGACTAAGCTTTCTCATCTACCTCCCAAGGAAAGGCAGGAGTTTTCGGCATTTCTGCAGGAGTACCCGCAAGTGTTCCGTGCCACTCCAGGAAGAACCACTGTGTTGATGCATGATGTCGATGTTGGAGACGCAAAGCCAATTAAATTGCCTCCTTACCATGTGAACCCAGTGAAAGTTCCTCTCATCCAGAAGGAGCTTGGCTACCTGTTGGACCACAAGATGATTGAGCCCTGTCAGAGCGAGTGGAGTTCTCCTGTCACTCTGGTCCCTAAGCCAGGTGGGTCACAGCGGTTTTGCATTGACTACAGACGTGTTAATCAGATAACCAAAACAGACACTTACCCTCTCCCTCGTGTGGAAGATTGCATAGACAAGATCGGAAAGGCTAGGTACATAAGTAAGTTTGATTTGTTAAAGGGATACTGGCAAGTACCTATGACTGAACGTGCTAGGGAGATCTCATGTTTTGTAACATTAGGAAACACTTTTGCATGTTCTGTAATGCCATATACAGATTGTTTTAGAGTAATAAGAAATTTCCTTTGTAAATTTCTTTTTCTTTGTGGGGAGGTGTTACATAGCCTATGATTTCATCATCCTTTGTGTAATTTTAACGCACAGTTGCTGCATGTTTGATCACGAGCGTGTTCTGCCTCAGTTCCCCCCTTCTACCGTTATAGTAGAGTAAGTCGTTCTTTCTGTTATACAGAGCGGGATTGTCAACTCTTTGTCCCCATGGCTTCATTTGCGCGTCCTTCTTACAAGTTGTATCAAGCTCTGCCGGCCCCTATATAATGAGCTCTGTCTCTGCATCATTGCCACTTAGATCTGCTCCTCATTTTGTTCACATCTCTGTCCTCCCCTGTACAGATATTATTATTGCGAGTGCTCAAGAAATCTCCAAACATCTAGCAGCTGTGTGTAATTTGAGTATGACTGTTGTTGCATTTTTTCTTGTACTGTGTAGCATAAGGTTGATTCTTAGGCCTAGTGAGGTTTTTGATTAATGTTGGGTTATGTCAATCATTTTTGATAATAGTTTGTATCTGTAATAATTTATCTGGCATTCACTGAGTATTATCTGGTATCTCATTTTATCAGGGCTGACTTAGATAAATTTACTCTTGCTAATTTCGTGTTAATAGAGGCTATTGCAGTTAACCATATATTGAACCTGTTTATTTGCCATTACATTATCCTTATGAGTCCTGAATGTTTTGTTGTTAGTTTGAGCATTAAACTTTAACTTGTAATTTTACCTAACTCTTTTGTTTTGAACCTGGAACTTTACGGGACAGTAGTGATTTTTTAGTATTCTCACTTAAAGTGTACATTATCTTTCTCTGTTCCGTAACAATATATATATATATATATATATATATATATATATATATATATATATATATATATATATATATATATATATCATCTAATCCTACGTTGCCCCATGAGGAGCGTAGGAGGCCAGGGCTAGGTAGGTTGGTCCTGGTATTTAAGATGAGAGTGACAAGCCTCACTCATCCCTGAGTGGCGTTACGTGAGCAATAAACCCCAACCATCAAGCCTTCACCGGCTCAATCCGATTGGAGCACCGTTATTACCCACTAAACCACCAGGCGCCAAAATTTGGTTATATGGTTACCACCCAGCGTAGTAAATGGTTTCCTGGTGCACAGGAAACCATTTGGCTTGTCACTCAGTGTAGAGTCAACCACAGACAGAAGGAAGAGGAAAGAATGAAGGAAAGAAAGACACAAGAGGGAGTGTAAAGTCACCCGTAGGCAGAATGAGGAAAGAATGAAGGAAAGACAGAAGAGGATGGATGGAAAGAAGGATGGAGGAGAAGGAAAGGACAGACACCCGAGAGCAGCACTACATCAAGTTACTGGATGGTGACCGCCCCCATATATATATATATATATATATATATATACATACACGAGGAGAAAGAGAGAGAGAGAGTATTCCATAACTTCCATGCTATGACTCCTCCCTGATGGACTTCCTTCCACATTCGCAGTAGTCGTCCAGTAGCTGTAATTCACCGGGTCGGTCAGGATCACATGATGGTCGTGATGGTCAACTTTTTCCCTCCCGGAAAGGAGCAGAGAGCTCATATAGTCAGATCTAAGGGCAAGGCTGTGACCTTCACACACACACACACACGTCCCCTTGCTCAAGGGGGACAGTAACCACCCACTTCGTCAGTGAAACTTTTCGCAACCTGAGCGAGGCGCGAACTCCCGTCCACCAGTTGGCAAGCGAGAACGTTACCACTGCACCAGCGAGCGGTGAGTGTGTGTGTGTTATTAATCCAGCGTTTACTAAAAGGAAATTTCCAGTACATCTTATTTCATTGCTGACAAAGGTTTATTAGTAGATTAAGCTCCATAAAGAGTGTGTAAAGCATTCGGGTCATTATAATCCATGCTAATTAGACACTTCGCCAGATCCTGTTTCAGAAATCTGCCACTAGGTTCGCTTCCGTCGCCCAGCTCTGATGCGGGTTAGGCAATGAAAACGTAGCCAGTGCGTATTTTGTTTTTAATTTTGACACTAAGTAAAACATCCCAAAACAGATTTTACTCATGCAATTACCCAGCTGGCATGATATGCTACAAAGAAATTACAATATGGGAGCCTTTTGATTATATTTAATGTATTATAAGTGTCATTTTGTAAACTCAGCTTTCGTCAGTTTACTCATCTCTGTAAACATAACATAGAGACAAAACCTAGACAATATTACTAGAACCATCCATAAAACAGGATAACAGTGATTAAAATATTTGTCATTCGTTAGTATCCACAAAAGAAAGGAGATATGTAGCTGCAGCTTTGGCAGCACCTTTCGATGTGCTGCCCTGCCTGACGTATGCCTTTTCCTAACAATACCTACCTGTTGGACGTCTTGATCATCTTAGTAACTAAAGTCTAACAAAAATAATGCTTTTACATGTTCCCCTGGCTCCACTGCACAGTTTAGTAAGTTTACACTTCAACTCCTCGTACTATGTTGTGATTATAGTGTCGTACCGCACTGCCGTTTATTTGGATTAATATGGCTGATTCACCAACTAAGCATTCGTTCAGTACAGTATTTTCAGTGGAACAGCTTACTTCTTCAAAGCATGCTAAAATACACACATCAGAAGTTGTGAAGGTTATCTCCATTTACAAACTGCACACGATTTATTCAAACATATGTAAATAGACAGCACACTATTTTAGTCCCCAAGCTAAGATTCTCTGAGAGCCTGGTTATTTTTTCTTAATAGGTATATACATATGCGCTGGATCGAATAGGAAAACAGATTCTTATAAATAGCAGTATTATTATAAACTTAGTATTAGGTACAATTTCACAGGTCTTTAAAACCCCGCAAAAATATTTAATCGAGGCTGGGCGACACTAAACCACCTGGTGGCAGACCTCTGATACAGGGTTTGGTGAAGCCTGTAATTGCAGAATAAGCTCTATGTTTTATCTGTCTGTTCCAACAAAAGGCAGCGTTTTTTTTTTTTTTTTTTTCCCCCTTTCAGATAGCTTTCCTGTGGGAGCCAAGAAGAGGGGGAATCAGCAACTCCAGGACCCCCACCCCTCATGCCCTCCATATTTCCCCTTTTCCAGGCTGGTTTATCTTGCACACACCATTTACAAGGCCTCAGAACAGTCCACCAAAACGCTTTACCCATTTCTTAAGATGACTTATTTTTACACTTTATACTTCCTACATCCAGACGACTTTATTCAGCTTATGGGAGACCTCCTGTAGAGAAGGGGATTATAATTTTACATTTAACCTCTGCAGTTCGAAAAGTCTCTCCGAAGAAGAAAGAAATTGGCTGGGAACAGAACAAATATGGTAAAGAGCACTTCATCGGCGTGAAATGGTTAAGTGAACAGTAAACACAACAGCAGCGGAAAGAGTAAAGCATTTTTTTTTTTTTGTATAATCTTTAACTTTGTCTAAAATTTTAATCTCTTCACATGGATGCTGAGTTCTAGCAAGAAATTAGCACCAGGATGATAGTCACGAGGGACTACGGAAAGGATGTTGACCCGTAGCATTATCTTATTGTCTCTGAGCTACATGAAATAGTCTCAAAAGGACAAAAATCTGTGCCAGGTTAATATAGAACTGTATGCGTCTTTCCCCTACAACAACTTCCCGTCTTTCCTGCCCAGATGGTCGTAATAGGATCTCAACGTAACCTTATCCCGACTCTGGAACAGGATTCACAAACAAACTGATGATGGCATCTGTCTTTTAACCCAGGTTTTGATTTGCAGGAAGGACAAGGTATTAAAAACAAATGTATACCGTTTTCCTGGCTCTTCCTGGAAAAAAAAAAATATAATTCTCCTTTTGTGATTAAGATTATTTTTTACAGAATCAATTTACTATATTTGAGAATCCCGACTCTGCTGTGCCCCTTCACTCCCTTTAAACTTTCATTCCCTTGTATATTTCCTAATTCATTACCAACACCAATTGTTTCCACCAGTAAATCAGCAGGGAACATATTTATTTCCAATTTGCCTCACGATGTGGTTCCTGCTTTTCAAAAACACTCTCTCTCACCCCCCCTTTCTCTCTTTCTCTCTGCTGTTTTCCTTATTCTTTGTGAGTCTGCTCTGTCAATTTGGTTGTGCCTCCCTCCCACCTCTCTCTCTGTCTCTCAGCAGGCAAGTAAATATCCCCGTTTCTCCTATATTAACGCAAGTAGTAGGTTTAGTTTGGAGTATGATTAACGGCCCTACGGTTGTGCTGGCAGCCGTGCGATTGTGACAGATGGCTGGAGTGGGGAAGATATAAGACTGGTGAGCTGAGTTTGGAATATTTGTTCTGTGGATATTTGTTGACTCCGGAGGTGGCTAAATAACACCGTCTCAAGTAGTCCCTGTTGGATATGAAACAGAGTTTCTGAAATTGAGGAATCACACCTACATACTGAACCCCTCCCCTTCCCTCCTTTTTCTTTAATGAAGAAACTCCGCTTTGGACCATCCACATCTATCAAACTACAGTAGATCGCACTCAGAGCGCATACCTCCGCCAATGCCATTGGATCCAGATCCGGATCAGTCCCAAATTTTAATCAGGTCTTTCTTGGCCCATGGGCCATACTTTTTCTGAATTTCATTGAAATTTATTGAGAACTAATGAAGATATTGTGCGAGATACTCCAGATCCGGATCCGAATCCGCCCCCAAATTTAAACACTTCTTCCTTGGCCCATGGCTCAAGCTTCCATAAAATTTCATTGAAAGTCATTGAGAACATTTGGAGATATCGTCTGGACAAACAGACAGACAGACAAACGTAGGTGAATACATAACCTCCTCTAACTTTGTTGGCGGAGGTAATGAGAAAGAACATTTGTAAAAATATCTGCTCATTTTCTCTGTCACAGTATATTTAGCGTACCCTTGCCTCAGTCTATGGCAGGCTCCGCGCAGATGCAGAACTTTTCAGTGTGATGGGACACGTTGTACCTCACCACTTAAGTATGGCTGGCTGGCGAGGGAGCTGGCTTTATCATGACAGGATTCAACGTCTGCCAACTCAGTTACCCCGCTGAGTGGAACTTATACGATCCCGTAAATATGAGTCGATCGCTTTGCACTGAGATTCACAGACGTTACACTATGTGCTCGTATATAATTTTTGATTTGAAAATGTTCATCCACTGACGGGCTGGCAGTAAGATGTGTCCATGTTTCTTACCATTACGTCAAGCAGCCTCCATCTCTGGCCCGTCTAGCTTGTCAGAATTGCTACGTGATGTGAACTGATAATGCCAATCATTCGGGCATATCTTGGACTTGTGATTTATTCCCATTCCTGCAACAAATAGTGGCATCTTCCTCTAAATCATATGCCAGTTTTTGGAGAAGGCACTCAACATTAAATATTATTTCATCCAGTTGTAACTTCAGATCTAATATGAAATTCCAACAGGAATTCCAGGTGGATCTTGTGTCAGGTAACATGTAATTTGACGAGGTGACGACTGACGTGTGTGGAAGTGGTCAGGTGTTGGGGCATCCAGTGGCTGCTGTGAGATATGGTTGGTGGCACCAGAGTTATGGACGGGCGTGTGTGTGTGTGTGTGTGTGTGTGTGTGTGTGTGTGTGTGAGAGAGAGACTGTGATTGACTGATTGGTTGACTGATGTGTGTGTGTGTGTGTGTGTGTGTGTGTTTATGAGAAGACACTGATAATGTGTGAAACTTTGTGTGAATGTGCAATTGTGATTTCTTGATTGAATGATGCTTTTATTAGAAACTGTTATAGTGTCGGTGACAACTGTTATATGTGTCCGTATTTGTGTGTGTTTGTGCGCATGCATGTAAGTTTGTAAAATCTCGTCAGACGTTCAGTGGGTTGTATAACTAACATTATCCATATGCATCTTACATTTTTGACGAGGTGGTTTAGCTTAATATTAACGACAACATTGATTGTAATACCGGTTAAGCATAAGATTATTATTGCTCTCTACAACAGTGGACAGAAACTTGCCTAATAATTCACTCCAGATTAACAACTTTCCCTGCTGGTTAACCTTTCTAAACTAAGGGAGGTTTGGCATACTTCTGTACCCATAGACCATTCTCCTTCATATGATGCGTCAATAAGGAAAGTAACGGACATGCCCTAAGTGTAAAGTAAATATAATGAAACATAAGACGAACTTTTGTCTCTGACTGTATGTTGACATCTCGTCCTTGCCTATTATAATTTTCATCCCAGTTTGTCTGTGCTACATTGTGTCTCCTCGCTTCTTATTCTATCTGTTTCGCCTGAAGAGTTGGTGGGGTGTCAGATTTTCGTTGTCTAATCATAATACATGACGGAAACTAACAAAGTGAGTAAACCGGTCTACTACATTTATCTTTTTCTAAGGTTTTATCCTCTTCCTTCTCCTTCCTCTGTTCCTCCTCCTTCCCTTCCATATCAGTCTCTTTTCCTCTTCTACCTCTATGAATCTTTCATTCTCGCCTCATGTCCTTATGCTCATCTTTCGCTCCCCCCCATTTCCCCCCCTCAGCCTCTCTTCCTCCGCTACCTCTTCAATCACTCCTCCCCGCAGCCCAAAATCCAGTCTCCCCCTCCCCCTCTACACGTACTCCTTCGTCTCTTCACTTTTAAGCACTCTCCCTCTCCTCTTGTTCACAGGCTCCCGACCTTGTTTCACTCGGATAGACATGACTTCCACCCTGCCCAGTCTCACTCTTCCTCACCCAGTATCCAATACTGTCTGACCCAGTCCAACCTCACTCCACACCAGACACCCTACCACTGCTCCTCAACTCACCTCACACTGCCTGATCCCACCACACCCAGCCTCACCTAACTTCACCCTTCCCCATCCCACCACCTCTCCACCCCCACGCCACGCTTCTTACCCTGCCCTACCCCACCCTATTTCACCTCTCCTCTTCCCAGTACCCCTCATTTTTTACCTCTCCTCGCCCTGCCTGACCTCGCCCAGCCACATTCCTGACACGTGACAAGACTTTGGTAATAAAAATTCAGAGGTCAGTCGATACTGGCCTCACCCTTCATTACCCAACCACTCACCCTCTGACCTCTCAATCTGATTTCCCCTCCCAAGGGGTTGTACTCTGAGTGACTTTGGAGATTTTGTATTACTATTCCTTTCCAATTTATCCTGCATATGACGCATGAATATACTTCTGAATGTTACTGAGGCAAATTATGTCGATATTAAGCTTTAAAAATAACACACAATATAAATCTGCAACAAACGAAATTCAGCAAAATATTGGCGGTACGAAGCGACTTAATGAGACCCAGAGTAGGTGCCAGTGAACTATTATTTAGATGATTTGATAAGTTGATGTCTTTTGTGTTTTCTGACTACCACCAGATTATTAGATTTAAATTTAACCCCTTCACTAAGATGATGGACTGCTATGTTGAGGAGAATTAGTTAATTTAAAGAAAAAAAGAATAATAATTGTCATTATGTTGAGAAGGTTATAAGGAAAAGTCCGCAAGTCTGTACACGTTGTTCTGTAGTAGAGTTTCTACTTACCGTCCTCTTTACATTGTTCTCGCTCCTCCCGGCCCCACAACCTAGCCCCCTCACCTCTCTCTCTCTCTCTCTCTCTCTCTCTCTCCTGTTTTTACCTCCCTAAGCTAACGCCTTGGCATGAATGTGTGTTTGCACATTCTCTCTCTCTCTCTCTCTCTCTCTCTCTTGTTTTTGCCTCCCTGGGCTAACGACCTGGAATGAAAGTGTTTTTTCACGTCCCCACCACATACATAACTGCAGACTTGTGTGTGTGTGTGTGTGTGTGTGTGTGTGTGTGTGTGAGAGAGAGAGAGAGAGAGAGAGAGAGAGAGAGAGAGAGGAAAGAAGGGGCCACCTCACGTCATGACGTCACCGTGGTAAACATGGAAGGTGATGTGGTGGGGTATGAGTGATCAAGAATGAAAGCACAAAACAGAACCATAAAACTGTAAATGGACTGGTTTTATGTCGTCCGAGATTAACCTGTCCTGTAAATTTCGTTCATCATCATCATCATCATCATCATCATCATAACCGCCATCTTAATTATTTTACCCTCCAGTACATTTGCTTTTCATCATTATCATTATTAGACTACTTTCCCAGTAATACCATTCAGATAAATAATTTCGCATAACTATATGAAGTCATAGCATTATAGGTATCCGCATTTAAATATCTGTCAGTGCATACTTATACCATTAATTTTTCTGATATATCAAACCCTACTCCTAAAATCTACTACAGAGCTATGATTTGAAATGCTAAAATTATATGCTTTTCTTTTTCTTTTTTTTTTGCTATACCTTGATCTGTCTGTCCAAGCAGAACCATCGACCACACTCAAGCAACTGTCTTTCTGTGGCAGACAGCGCCTCTCCAGAGTCGGACCAGGGTCCTACACGGAGAGGTGCAGGGGATATGGAGGTGGCCTAGCCCCTAAGAGGATGTGCAGTGTATAGGGGATATGAGTTGTAGTCTCCAGCCCGGACGTGACTATTTGGTAAATGTGGTTGGGTTCCCCACCTGGAAGTGTTGTGCAAGGTCAGCTGCCGGACCATGCACCACGTCACTCATATGGCAGTACCTTCCGGGACGATGGTAACCATCCACCTACTACGGTACCTTTTTGGTGGACAAACGGGTGCTATACCTTACCTAAGGGTGACCCGCGACCATGCAGGGCAGGAACGCCCATCTTCTCTGAACCAGACACATGCTCCATCTGCATACCCCGGAAACTGCGATATAAAGTTAAATTAGATAAGGACTGCCGACATTTTCAAGGGAATGCAGGATGGTCTTCACAGAGGTTTACAACACCAACATACTTTTGTGTAAAATGGCATGATGATTTATGAAGAAACAAGAATAGGGGATCCAAAAACGTGTGCTGTTGTCTTTTGACCTCATGATGCACTTTAAAATGCCCCCCCCAAAAAAAAAAAAATAAATAAAAAAAAATAAATAAATGAAGAGATGCCTGTGGATATTTGCTGAAGGAGCAACTGTAGCAGGTGTTATGCGAACTGCTTAAGAAACAGAGGAATGGTGCTAAAGTGATAAAATGTTTGTAAAATAGATGATGAAAGAAACTGAAGGAATACAGGAGGTCTCCACACTACGTTGTGGAGACCTAAAAAAACAAGTTCCTTAGAGTCGTAGTCTAAATTACTTCAAAAGAATTTCGTAGCACCTCTTTCTTGGTGGTTAATTTTGCATATTAGACCTGAGCATCCTCTTGTATGTTGATGATGCAATGTATGTCAGTGTTAAACCCGTATAAAAAGCACAAAGGAGAATGTTGAAGAGTAATGCACAAACTGCATTATTAAGGTAGAAACGCTACGAAATTTCTCATCCCTCTAGAATACAACAATGTATATTAAAATCTATAAATTTTAATCTGGTTGCGTCCCACATTCACGCAGTCAAAACAGCCGGCATAGAAATTCGTGGTGGATAGGGACGGGAAAAGGGTTTAGAACGACTTAACCCCTGGTCTGTGAATTGCCTACTTTGTTTTTTATACCGGCTCAAGTCAGACGATAAATCCATTTAGCTCCGGAAGTATCTTTCTTGCCTTGCTATTGGTAATTCAGACGATTCATTTAGCTCTCAGAGGATTCGTACTGAAGGGGAATATGATGGCAACATTTAACCTCTCGAAGTTGGAAAAGATTCACCTAAGCTGAACATAATCGTGTGAAGGTAGCAAGACTGTATGGAAAAGCACGCCATCGGATTCAAGGAGTTAGCTGTAAACAAGAAAAACGTAGGCCGCCGGAAACGTTAAAATACTTTGTCATTGTTTTGACCGAAAATCAAGAACTTCGTATCTTATTCTGGCTAACACCAGACGATAAGAATCGAATTTGTGGGAGTGACGTAGGTCCGTCATGTGAAAACAAACCGATAATAATAATAATGCCGGTAATAACAATAATAATAAAAATAGAAATAATAATAATAATAATAATAATAATGATAATAATAGTAATAATAATAATAATAATAATAATAATAATAATAATAATAATCCATCCATCCATTCATCCATCATCCAATCCTACATTGCCCCATGAGGAGCGTAGGAGCCCGGGGCTAGGCAGTTGGTGCCGACTTTTAAGATGAGAGTGACCAGCCCCACTCATCCCTGAGTGGCATTACATGAGCAATCAACCCCAACCACCCCTTGGATATAAACCTTCACCGGCTCAATCCGATTGGAGTGCAATAATTACCCACTAAACCACCAAGCGCCAAAATTTGGTTATATTGTTACCACCCAGCGTAGTAAATGGTTTCCTGGTGTTCAGGAAACCATTTGGCTTGTCACTCAGTGTAGAGTCACCCACAGGCAGAAGGAAGAGGAAAGAATGAAGGAAAGAAAGACAGAAGAGGGAGTGTAAAGTCACCCGTAGGCAGAAGGACAAGGAAAGAATGAAGGAAAGAAAGACTGAAGAGGATGGAAGGAAAGAAGGATGGAGGAGAGGAAAGGGCAGACACCCAACAGCAGCACTACATCGAGTGAGTGGATGGTAAGCGCCCCCACCCACCACTATAATAATAATAATAATAATAATAATGGGATGGTATTGTATTGACTATATATATATATATATATATATATATATATATATATATATATATATATATATATATATATATATATATATATATATATATATATGGTTTTGAACTATGGCATTACTGCTGTTTATGACCCACATTCATCTGGACATAAACTTTTGGACCGCAGGATGAAATTGTCCTGCATTCTACCTTCCTCCTATTGAGGGTGAAGGGAGGGAGTTGAAGAACGCTGGTATGTAACATCTGGGCAGCGAGATCGTCTGGTTATATTGGTGCCACCTCGTGAAGGCGTCCCTCTCCAGATAGGACGAAGGGGAACAAACTTTATTCTCATTTTTTCCTTTTTACTGAACAAATCTGAGTGCTCACCGTTCCGGGCCAATTCTTTGGTCAGGCGACGGTGAGGTATTTGAGGTTCGTTATCAGGCAGGGTTTACACTGCACAGGAACTTTGTTATTTAATCTGCACCACTGTTCTGGCAAAACTGGCAAGGTGATATAACCACTTACTGAAAATTGCTCTGCATTATATTTTTGTTAATGTCAGTTATTCTGAAATCACGGTTTGGACGTTGATAGGAGAGCTACCCCGCCCTGTCAGGCGTGTGCAAGCCAGTCGCTATATACAGTAGATGAATTCTGGCAATGGGCTACCGCTGGTAAATATATACGTAATGCTCTTGATGGCACACACGAAGCCAATAGAATAAGTCATCAACTACAATATAGATAGATAGATAGATAGGTAAACAGAAGAATTTACTGATAAGATATATATTTAGACTGACAGACACCCAACAGAGAGGAAAGTAGACCAGTAGCCAAATAAAGAAACATATAGATATATAAGTAGATGGTTAGGCCACAATATGGATGGATGAATAAATATACTGCCAGGCAGACAAAGAACACATGTGTCCTTAATCCAAATGCTGTCTCACGCAGTGAATGCAGTCCTGAGATGCAGCTTTGTCATGTGTTGCTGATTGATACCATGTTGGTGCTGAGTGGGTGTGGGAGTGATGGTGAGCTGTGGTTGCAAGGAGAAAACATACGGCAACGCAGGGGAGGAAGACCGTTGTAATATATGGTTTACATATATGACGGAAGAAAGCGATATCAACTAGCATGTAATAAGTTTACTACTTTTGCAACAGAGAGGAGTAATATTGTTGCAAAATATGGTTAGGAGGAATGATGGAATATGATCTGTAGTGGACAAAGTGATATTTTTTACTTAATCTCCTGCATCCAATGACTTATTTTCCAATTAAATCTTATTACTACCAAATTATTTATTCAGCATAGGGGAGGCGTCTTGTACTGGTGTGGGTACTGACGACATCATGTGACCGGCCAGTCCGTAAAGTCTGTCCTGAAGTTAATAATATCTGGTGGTAGCATCAACAGTGTGAAATACATCATTGGAGTGAAAGGATTAACACTCAGAGTATTATTATGTCTTTTGCAACAGAAAGGAATAATAGTGTTGTGTCAGTGAGATGTCAGGGAGAAGTAGGAGGAAAAAAATCACTGTACAGTGAAAGTAATTTTCCTATCTTCCTTATCCACTTCAGTGAGATTACGTCTTTTTTATTTTGTTGCTACAACCATCAGACGATTTTATAAGTGCTGACCATCATCGATCAGGGAGTATATACAGGGTCAGCTAGGCTCTGTAAGAAAAACAGCTTAAAAAAGTACTCAGGCAGTCACTACTTGATTTTACTCAACTCAAGGTAAATCGTCTCGCAGTTAAGGTTAATTATGGCAGAATTAACAAAGGAAAATGCCAAAGAAAGAAGTAATACTGTTAAATAATACAATGCACAAGTAGAAAATCAGGAACATAGACAAACACACAGACAGATAAATAGATAGTTAGACCGGTAGATAGATAGACAGATAGAGATTGAATGGTAGATAGAGAGATTGATAGTCAGATAAATAAATTAACAGCCACGTGGAAGATCGAGAAAAGGAAAGATTAAGAAGTGTGCGAGGACATTCTGTAAGGACTGGCAGGAGCGGCAAGTTAGAAGAAATGAGGAAGGGAGGTGAGGCAGGGGAGTGAGGCATGGTAAGAGAATGATAAGGGGGTAAGGCAGGGGTGGAGAAGCAGAGTGTGAAGCAAAGAGGATGAGGCAGGGAATGGAAGGTGAGACAGGGAGGTGAGGAAGGGGTGAGGCTGGTAGGTGAGGCAGGGATGGTGAAACATATGATGAGGCAGGGAAGGTAAGCCAGTGAGGATGAAACACGGGAGGTAAAGCAAGGATGGAGAGCCAGGAGAGGTGAGGCAGAGATGATGTAGGGGAGGTGAGGCTGGGGTGGTGATGCAGGGGATGAGGCAAGATGATGAAGGAAGGCTGGGGAAGCGTGGCTAGGGCAAGGGTAGTGAGGCAGGGGAGGTAAGACAGGGGAAGCAAGCTGGGGTTGGCCATGGTTAGTAATGGTTGTAGGTCAGGAAGGTGGGTAACATGTATCAGGTTAAGTGTTTATTTGCTGATCTCACGACTAATGATGTCAACATTGTCTTCTGCTTTTTGCTTAGGTATGCCATTAGTCTGTGTGGGTGTGTGTGTGTGTGTGTGTGTGTGTGTGTGTGTGTGTGATGAGTCAACCTTTCCCTTTTCCTCAATGAATCCGTTAATATCGTAGACTGTTCTGGACAAACCATTTGTTCTTCTCCACAACCTAACACTGTCCTACTTATCCATCCAGCAATATACGTGCAGGCTGGAGGGATTAATTTACCTTCAGTAGTTTTCAGCCCCTGACGTGTAGCTGGAGTACTGACTGTAAATCTAAGCCCTTAACTAAATATACAGGTCCTTGTTGTTGTTGTTGTTGTTGTTCTTCTTCTTCTTCTCTTTCTCCTTCTCCCTCCTCTTCGTCCTCGTCTTTGTCTTCAACTTCGTCTTCATCATCATCGTCATCATCATCATCTTCTTCTTCTCACTCCTTATCCTTATCCTCCTTCTTCCACTTCTCCTTCTCCTTCTTCCCCTCCCTCTTCTCCTTCTTCTACTCCTCCTGGTTCTCCTTTTTCTTCATTTTTCCTCTTCCTCATCTCTCTCTCTCCCTCTCTCTCTCTCTCTCTCTCTCTCTCTCTCTCTCTCTCTCTCTCTCTCTCTCTCGTTATTTGTCTCCATCTTAATTTCTCGGTTCTTTGTCTCTCCTTTCTCCCTTCCTCGTCCCCGTCTTACTCTACACGTTGCTTCACCTCCCTTTGTTTCTCCCCCCCTCCCTCCTCCCCTCCCCCCCTCTCTCTCTCTCTCTCTCTCTCTCTCTCTCTCTCTCTCTCTCTCTCTCTCTCTCTCCCTCCCTCCCCCTTCTCATTTTCTCTCTTTTGTTGCCTTCTTCAACAGGTAAATGAATAAAAGGAAGAGAAAAGAATGAAAGAGGAAAGGGGTAGGGAACAGAAATCGAGATGATATTATATGGACACAGATGAAGGAGAGACCATGACTGAAATGAGACAGGAGAGATACATAATTCGGTCGGCAGATATAGAGATGTACTGAAGTATCAGCTGGTGATGAATAAGTAAGTTACCAGATGAAAAGGTAGACAGATCACAGGATAGATATACAAACTTAAAAACAGCAGGATAAGCAAACACAAATAGCTACACAAACAAACAGAAATAGAAACATAGATGTAAAGATACAGAATGACGGAAAGAGGTAGGTGACAAATCATGAACAGTTATACAGTTTATACAAAAAGATTTATACGAGTAGCAACGATACTGATAAAAACAGTGCAAACATAGCACTCTCTGTCTCTGTCTCTGTCTCTCCTATACAAATGATATCCCAAACCACTGTATACTGTCGATGCGTTTAATATCATTGCACTTTCTATCAAACAGTTATGAAACCCGTACATAATAATCTGAAACACTACGTTGTATTCCATATAACTCATCCCTCGGTTTTTAGTATCATTGTTCACTGCCTCGTTATTTATCGTCATGGAGTGGGCCAGTATTTATGCCACTAACACTATAGTTCTCTGTGCTAGACACCCATGACTAAAGAATTCACTGGAAGGGAAAGAGAGAGTATTCATCATCATCATCCGTCATCATCATCAATACCATCATCATCATCATGAATACCATTATCATCATCATCAGCAGCAGCACCATCATTATCATCATCATCATCATCAACAACAGCATTACCAAACTCAACAACAACAACAAAACTATCATCAGTAACAACACCAACAATAGCATCACCATCAACAACAACAACAACTATCAAAAACAACAACAACAATGCAACAATATTATCATCGTCCTTCTTCAGTTTCAGAAAGTTATAAGGGGTGGGAAAAACAGTAATTATTTTCTTGGACTTTCACCATGTGTAAATCATGCACTACAGGAAAGATATAGATAAGAGCAAGAAATAACGACTGAGATAAAGATGGAAGAGGAGGAGGCGAGAGAAAAGAGGAATGGGAGTTAGCTAAGAAAGTAAGAGCCGAAAAGAAAAATAGAATGTTTTTGCAGTGGAATGGAATGAAGAAACAACAGGAAGATGCTTTTGAGGAGGGAGAGGAAGAGAGGCGTTGACATGCATTAGGGTTATTGTCAGGCGTGGAGAGGGTAGGAAGGGAAAGGAGAAGGTTGGGAAAGGACGGAAAGGGAAAGTAATGGGAGAGAGGATAGGATGAGGGGGACAGGGTAGGAAGAGGGAGAGAGGGTAGGAAGAAGGAGAGAGGGTAGTAGAGGGAAAGAGGATCAGAAGAAAGAGAGATGGCAGGAGGAGAGAAAGAAAGGGTAGGAAGGGGAAGCAGAAGGCAGGAAGAGCGAGAGATGGTGGGAAAAGGAAGAGAAGGTAGGATGAGGGAGAGAGGGTAGGAAGAGAGAGGGAAAGGCAATGAGAAGATTCGGCGAAGACAGAGAACAAGGGCAGAGACATGGGTAAGAGGGGAAGGAGAGGGTAGCAGAGGGAGAAGGGGAGGGTAAGGGAAAGGGGGACAATAAGAGGCATGAGATAATTGTACATTAGGAATCAGGAGAAGCTGGGAGAGGATGAGAGTGGCTGAGTCAAGGTTAAGAGAAGGAACAGAGGGTAGCGGGAGTAGCAAAATGGTATATGAGTTTAGAGGCAACGAAAGGAAAGAACATATATAGAGTAAGAAGAGAGCAACAAGGATTTAAAACAATATGCTGTACAGGTAAGGGACAAAGCAAGAAAGGAGGAATAGGAGGGGATACAAGAAGGTTGACAGAGAAGGAAATGGCAGACGGCGGGGAGGCAGGGTAAGAAAAACTGACTTACCGCTGCCTTTCTGAGGAACATCCATTTTATCTTAGCTTCCTGTCGTGTGTGTGTGTGTGTGTGTGTGTGTGTGTGTGTGTGTGTGTGTGTGTGTGTGTGTGTGTGTGTGTGTGTGTGTGTGTGTGTGTGTGTGTGTGTGTGTGTGTGTGTGTGTGTGTGTGTGTGTGTGTGTGTGTGTGTGTGTGTGTGTGTGTGTGTAGGAAGATGAGGAAGAGAAGGAGGAGGAGGAGGATACAGTGATGAGGGGTAGTAGTCAGAAGTGTAGAGACGAGGATTTGGGGGTTAAGGGAGGGGAGGGAGTGGGTAGTCTATTCAAGAGAGGTAAGAATTAGACAATATATAAGAGTGCAGAGAGAAGTAGGTAATTAGGCTGGGGAAAGAAAAAAGAGAAAATTTGCAAGAAACAGGTGACAGAGAGAGAGAGAGAGAGAGAGAGAGAGAGAAAGAGAGAGAGGTGGCACTAGGGGTGGGGTCGGTTTACCTGTGCCGGTAATGCTACGTGTTAAGAGAAAAGGAACAGTGCCGCTCTTCTCTCTCTCTCTCTCTCTCTCTCTCTCTCTTTATCTTTAAATTTTTGGAAACTGTTAAATGGAGACAGTTAATTTTTTTGGTTGAAAATGACATCATGCATTAATTTACATGAAATTTTACTGGATAATAGCTATATTTGGCAAAACTAATCCCTGAGCTTTATTTGTAAATGATTAATTTAATCACTGATATTTTTAAAATGATTATATGTTTACTCACTTAGGAGCAGTAATCAGCGAAAGTCAGGTTAAATATATTAAGATTTTACTGAATATTTTTTTCTTTTCTTCATGTATCGTCCTGAAACTTTCTACACGCTTAAGTAGGTATCATAGCTATTATCCAGTAAAGTTTCATGTAGATTGACGCAAAATTTCATTTTCAACCAAAAAAATGAACTGTCATCCCTTAATAGCACCTTTACTTCAACTTCTCTCACACAGCTTAACAAAACTGCCATGAGTTAGAAAAAAAATAGATTATGCGTTATCGGACTGAATGGACTAATTGACGACAGGACTGGGGTGATGGACAGTGGATGGATGGACATAATTAGTCTGGTGACAGGCAGTATGTGTTGCCCCTTGTTTTTCGTACCTACAAATTTAGTTGTTTAATTCATATGAGACTCTTAATATAGCATGGGTTAATGAAGGCTGTGGCAGACCCATATATTCTGAATCCATTGTACTCTGAATATAATCGTCGGGAGATAACATGAATAAACCAAAAAAGGTCATTGGCCTGAAGAGATATAAGATAGTTTCAAAAGCACATTGTGTGGAAACCGTCTGCCTGAGAAGCAGAGCCAAGAATTACAAAAACGTGAATGTTGAATGAGTGGTTACATCATACACTTCTCTGAACACTGCTGTTAACTGCATTGTTGTGGGTTAATGGTCGTGTTTCTGGATTATATTAACTCTATTTGTAAACTGTAAACAAGGATATGATGATGATAATGATGATGATGATATTGAGGGGAGGTGCAGGTGCAGAAGGAAAACGAGCAAGAGGAGGAGAAGGGGAATAGGAAGAGATAATATTTAGGGAAGAATTCACAAATACCACAGGAAATCCAATTTCTTAAATCCGTATTCCTAACAAAGAAATGCGTTTGAAAAACACCAAGTCCAGTTTTGCAGATTTATGTGCTGTCCTTTAAACCTTCTTTTGCTCACCATCGCTAGTTAACAGGTTTTGCGAGAAAGGATTTATAAATACGTATCACAGCTTATAATGTCCAAGCTTATCAAGATATTATTTTATAAAGCCAACAGGAATACCAGATTTGTAAATACATATGTTTTAATCAAGGAAGGACGTAAAAAAACACTACCGGTATTAATAACTAATGACCAGGTCGTGCACTGTGGCTAGAATTGCATGGTTCCCTCAGTGGGTCACGGAACTAAGTTTTTACACACTGCCCAATTTCCCCTCCCTCTTTTTCTTTCTTTCTTTTTTTTTGGTGGTGGTGGTGGTGGCAGTGGTCGTGGTTGTTTCATATAACAAGTGTGGGAGCTGACGAGAGAAGAAAGAAGGGTAGGGGTAGAAATTAGAGTGAGGAGGGGAGAAAGATTCAGGAACGGAAAAAGGTTGAGAGAAGGTAGAGAGACGGGTTAATTAGGAGAGAACGACAAAATAACTGAACTTGCACCATGAAACCGTCTACTAACAGCACCTTCTGTTTCATCATATAGTCCTTGCATTTATCCTTCCCTCCTCTTACTCACTTTTTTGACATAATCCCTTTTATTTTGATGGAGATGGATGTATGGAGGAGGGAAGGGGGTAGGTAAAGAGAGCGGGGGGGACTTGGTGAGAAAAGAAAGGTAGAAGGATTGCTGGGTATAGATGAGGGACTGTGGAAGAGATGGCTAGGAGACTGAATGAAAGCACAGGCGTAGGTGGCGGAGAGGAAAGTGGAATTAAAAGAAGAAACAGGAAGAAAATTGCATGAGAAAAAGGAGAAAAGATGGTTAAAGCAGGGGGAAAGTAAGTAGGAGGGTGAAGAAATGGAGGAGAAGAAAGATAAAGAAGGTATTGTTTACGAGGAATAAGAGGGAGTGAAGAGAAGGAAAGGGGTGCAAAGAGGAAATAAGTGGAGGAAAATTGAAGAATAAAAGAAGTGCCAGGAAGTGGAACTGGGAAAAGGAAGAGCGAAGAGGGGGAAAAGGGGGGGGTAAATGCAAGGGAAGAAAGGGGTAGCCAGAGGAAGAGGAAATAGGGAAGGGGGAGGGAATGAAAACAGTGGAGAGAAAACGAGGAACAGAGAGGGTGGAAAGTGGAGGGATGGAAAATAAATGATAGTAAGGGATGGGGGGAGGGGGTGGAATGAAGAAAGGAGGGCAAGGGGGAAAACTGGCAGGGAAGAGGTAGGAGAAGGTGAATATGAAAAAAAAAAGGATGAGAGGAGAAAGAGGGGTAGCTAAAGAAGAAGCAGTAGGAGGCGCAAGGGGTTTTATGTAGGGGAGGCAGAGGATAGGTGGGGATGGGATGGAATATGATGGAGAAGAATAGAAAGCAATGTAGGAGGAAGTTTTAAAGGGAGAAATATAAAAGAGAAGAGATAGAAGGGGATTGCGGGACAGAAAACACGTCAGCTGAAGGGATCGAAGGAAAAAAATAGACACTAGAAAGGAGAGGAGTTTAATACAGAGCAGAATAAGAGGGAAGGAATGATAGATACAAGGGTAGAATGAGGAGGGGAGGATAGTGGTGGGGACGATTGTGGGTAGTGGTTAGGGGAGAAAGGAGGGGGTTAGTAAGATTATTTGAGTTTGAGAAGGGGAGGACAGTGTTGAGGAGGAAGAAAATGTTGTTGACGGGAGAAGAGATAAAAGAAGAAGAGTGGCAGGGAGCAGAGATTGACGGAGAGAGGAGACAGAAGAGGTAAATCGACGAAGGAGAGTGGAGATGAGGAGCAGGTGATAGAGAGGATAGAAAGGCGGAAAGGGAGAAGAGAAAGGAATAGAAAAGGGGCGGGAGATGATGTCTGAGGGAGAGGTAAAGGGAGACGAAGGGAGTGAATGTACTGTACATTAGAGGGGAAGGGAGGAACAGTGGAGAGGAGAGGAGAAGGGAGAGAACAGATGAGAAGAAAAGAGAAAGAGAGAAATTGGAATACAAAGGAGGGATGGGGATAAGGAAGAATAAGTGAGGACGAAGGATATGACTGTGTGACAGGGAGGATGGCAAGAACAGCGATATAGGGGAGAGAGAGAGAGAGAGAGAGAGAGAGAGAGAGAGAGAGAGAGAGAGAGAGAGAGAGAGAGAGAGAGGGCAGCATGAAGACGTTATGTAAGAGAAGGGAACCGGGGGAAGCGGGATTAGAGGAGATAATAAGTAGATACCAGAGATATGAAGGTGGTATGGAGAATGAGAATATGAAAAAAAAAAAGAATAAGAAGGGGGGGGTGGAGAAGAGGATGCCCAAGGAAGAGAGGGTATGGGAAGGAAGGTAGGGGAAAGGCGAGGTAGGTAAGTAAGAGGTGCAAAAGGAAGGGAAAGAAAAGGGAGAGGAAGAGAAGAGGAAGAGAATGACGAGGGGAGTGGAGACAGACACGGCTAAACTGGGAAGAAGATAAATGAGGTACTGAAGATAAAGGGTCAGAAGAAAGTAAAAAGGGAGAGGGAGAATGAATAGGAAAAATAGAGAATAAGGGAGGGGGTAAGTCGAGAAAACGAGGTGAGGTCAAGAGGTTATTCAAGGCTACTCCTAATGAGCCCACTTCAAATATCTCTCACAGCAATATTAAGATCATCAGGACATAACACAACGTCAGCGAATTCGAGTGGCTAACACTACACCTCACAAAAGCATCTGCTTTGTCAACACTCTGCTGTGCAGAGTCCTGCAGTAAAGGAAGGTCACAGTATATTCACATCCCGACACATTCCTCCTGTATGGCACAGTAACTTCGCGTGTTTTGGCGGGACTGGAACCAGATACAGTCATGATAAAAGTACAGCTATCCATATCTTGCACTCGTAGTCCAGTTATACTCTTATAGGAATTGCCTAGCATGGGACAACTGAACTACTGCGTGTATCCTCTTTTCTCATGCTCTTTTGTCTTCATTTTCAGCACTAAAGATGATCACGAATGACAGCACGATTTTGAAAGCTGTTTCCCCGCTACATCATAAAAATGAAGCAGCAAATGCGATATCCAAGAAAAGGGCTAAGATTTAAAAAGTTTGACTTCGAAAAGTCACGAAGTATTTGATACACGTTGGCGCTGGCTACCCATGAAGAAGTAAAGAGGAAAGGCAGTAATATAAAATGAGGGAATATGTGTGTGTGTGTGTGAGAGAGAGAGAGAGAGAGAGAGAGAGAGAGAGAGAGAGAGAGAGAGAGAGAGAGAGAGAGAGAGAACAGAACAGTTTTAAATAGTAGCAATGAAAAAAAAAAAAATCTGAAAGGGAAAGGAGTATTATACTTGTGATGATGTTGTGGGTGTTCCTTCCCTCTCGGTGTTCCGCAGGTGTAGTGTAACTCGCACCCATCATGACAAAGTTGTGTGCCATTCCTTTCCCGAGGCTCGCTACATCCTTGAGTGGGGTGGTGGCAGGCCAAGAGGGCAATACTAATCAGATGGTCACCTGTATTTTTGTTGACGTAGGGGGTTTCATAGTATTTCTGTTTTTTCTCTCGCTATTTAGTTCAACCTGAATTCATATAAAGAAGTATAACATAATTAACACATACTCAGGTTGCACACCCAGAGTTGCATGCAACCACCTCACATGTATCTGCCACCAGTGAGAAGCATCTGTATAAATAACAGCATGAAGTTCATCTAGGGAAGACAGGAGTCTTTTTTCATATATTACTTTCGTATAAACTTAAGTAAACATATTCCATGATTCCAAATACATGCCGCAGAGTGTCACTACCCACGACACCTCAACCATCCTTTTACTGCCATTCTATTCTGAAGCCACCCGCATAATATTCCTGCATTATTATGCTTTTTACCTGGTGGGGCCATATTCCTTTTGGTTTGCTAGCTATTGTAATCCTTCCTCCTTATTTTGTAACGTATAACTTAAAAATCCTCTTGCGCTGTATATTATTGACTCAAATTATGTATCATTATTAAAAAAAGGGTTAAAACAATTATCAATATAGACTAATGCAAAAAAAAATACTATGGCAGAGATACTATGAAACCCCCTACGTCAACAAGAATACAGGTGACCATCTGATTAGTATTGCCCTCTTGGCCTGCCACCACCCCACTCAAGGATGTAGCGAGCCTCGGGGCAGGAATGGCACACAACTTTGTCATGATGGGTGCGAGTTACACCACACCTGCGGAACACCGAGAGGCAAGGAACACCCACAACATCATCACAAGTATAATACTCCTTTCCCATTGAGATTTTTTTTTTTTTTTTCATCGCTACTACTTAAAACTGTTCTGTTCTCTCTCTCTCTCTCTCTCTCTCTCTCTCTCTCTCTCACACACACACACACACACGCACACACACATATTCCCTCATTTTATATTACTGTCTTTCCTCTTTACTTCTTCATGGGTAGCCAGCGCCAACGTGTATCAAATACTTCGTGACTTTTCGAAGTCAAACTTTTTAAATCTTAGCCCTTTTCTTGGATATCGCATTTGCTGCTTCATTTTTATGATGTAGCGGGGAAACAGCTTTCAAAATCGTGTTGTCATTCGTGATCATCTTTAGTGCTGAAAATGAAGACAAAAGAGCATGAGAAAAGAGGATACACGCAGTAGTTCAGTTGTCCCATGCTAGGCAATTCCTATAAGAGTACAACTGGACTACGAGTGCAAGATATGGATAGCTGTACTTTTTTCATGACTGTGTCTGGTTCCAGTCCCGCCAAAACACGCGAAGTTACTGTGCCATACAGGAGGAATGTGTCGGATTGTGAAGATAATGTGGCCTTCCTTTACTGCAAGACTCTGCACAGCAGAGTGCTGACAAAGCAGATGCTTTTGTGAGGTGTAGTGTTAGCCCCTCGAATTCGCTGACGTTGTGTTATGTCCTGATGATCTTAATATTGCTGTGAGAGATATTTGAACTGGGCTTATTAGGTGTAGCCTTGAATAACCTCTTGACTACCACTATGTTCCCCTAACCTGAAGAAAATAGAGATGAGATAATAAAATTAATCTGAAAGAAAATGTCACCAGATTTAGAGGGTTAATCTGAAGGGTCGCAGCTATAGCGACCAATGTTTTCTCTGTTTTAATGATGGAAAGTAAGTACTGCGTGTATGAAGTTGACGACATTTTTAGAGTTTTAGTTCAAGAATGAAGGTTTGGAGTAATTTTGGCCTTCCATCATTATCACAACATACTTCCTGTGTATCATATTTTAGCTTTAACCTAGACACTTGAAGGATAGACTACTTTAGGCAGTATATCACCTTTAAATACTTCTGCTACGCCATTATATTAAGACAATACATTTCATTAATTATTGAAGCATACTGTACAAATGACCAAAAATTACAGTGCAGGCTAGGAATATTGAGCAAAAGTAAAGACTAAAACTGAATAAAGCACCGAAAATTAGCGTCATATAAAATGGAAAAAAAAAAAAAAAATGCTAGCTATAGAATCGTGTCGACGAAAGAAAATCACCAGCCCTTCCAGGGCAAAAAGTGTTGAACCATCTAATAGGGTCCGTAGGTCGCTGATTAATGCCATATGAAACTATTACTTTTACAGGTTTATGTATAATTTATCTTGTTCTATCTCAGTTATTCTGGACACCTTTTATCCGTAAAATTTATTCCCGTCTAAAACACTGTTCTTTTAATCCATCACCGTGACGTCCCATCCTCTATTTATGTTGCCCCTCAGCCACAGTTCGTGCATTATTTGTGGCCAATATTTCTTTTTACTCATCACGCCCTTCACATTAGTCATCTTGTCCTTCTCATCCTTCTCCTCTCTTTCTTCCAACAGCCATATTGTTCCTTCTCCTCCTCCTCTTCCCTTCAGCTGCTATCCTGTCCTCCTCCTTCTCCTTCCCCTCCTCCACTCTTTCTATCAGCAACCGTCCTGTTCTCTTCATTTTCCGTCCACAACTATCTCCCTTTGTTTTTCCCATTTCCAACACCTGTCTCCTACTCCTCCTCCTCCTTCTCTTCCCAAGAAACTACCCATTCCTGTGCACCTTCCCTCATCCTTTTCCCCTGTCCGCCTTCATTGTTGGTCTACCTCTCTTCTCCCAGCTGTGTCAGTGGAGAGAAGGCAGCTCCTTTCGTTATCTCCCCTCCCCTTTGTCTGTATGTCTGTCTGTCTGTCTTTCTGTCTTTCTCTCTCCCTCCCTCTCTCTCTCTCTCTCTCTCTCTCTCTCTCTCATGGAAGTAAGAAATTATACAGGAAAATCAAATAAAACTGTTACTTGGATGCTAGCCATTTTCTTGGGAAGACATTTCGTATTCTACATTCACTGGTCCTCACACTCGCCACCACTGTCCACAGTGAGATAGGGAGGGATATCTCTTTTAGATCTAGCTTAACGTCATAAGAATTTTCCTCTTGTATGGACGCGTCAGTGACCATATGTAAATAAGAAGAGTAGCCAGTTTCATCGTGACTTTCAAATATCCCAGTGTAGGACAAGATCTTCTCCCATCGTTCTCCACAGTGAACCATTTGGTTGTTGTTCTACTCCATCCCCTCTCATCAAACTTGCCAATTTCATCTCTCCATCTTGCTCTCTATGTGCCTGTTCCTCTCACTTCATATATGGGTTGCCTCTCCGATTTCTGAATCGTCCGTTTGTTATCTGCTCTACTTTATCACCAATGATCATATTCCTTTATTGCTTCCCATTGCCCGTATGATTCGATTTTGGATCACTAATATTGAGGGTTCAGGGTTTTACAACTTGGCTATATCTCACTGAATTACATTTTTGTTTTTCAGTTTTCCTTTTCTCTTTTTCCTTCGGTAAACACCGCTTCAGCTTATTTTAAAAGTTCCTTCACCGTTGTCACCTGTGTATTTCTGTTTTTGTAAGCGACATTTTCGTTTTGTGACATGAGTTATGTCATTTGTCTAGAATCGCCCCCTTTTCCCTTCCTACCTTTCCTGTTCCTTTTCCCACACAGATCCCGTTATAACCTCGTCTCTCACTCTTTCCCTCTTTAGTGGGTGTGCAGAAACTATGGCTCGGAGTGTACAGTGTCTTTCAAAGCGAAAGGAAGAGAACCAAATATCAGACTACGTCTGGATTTTGCCTTGTTTGTAATACATCAGTCTTTCAGTTAGAAACATCAAAGTCCATTTGTCATCATCATCATCATCACCATCATCGTTATCATCATCATCATCATCATCATCATTATTATTATTATTATTATTATTATTATTATTAAGAGCAAGCGAGCGAAGCGAGCGAGCGATGTTTACTCTGTTAAGTTTGGAAACGAGCAGCCCGGCCCGGCCCGACCGTCATGGTAAGCAGAAGCTAATAACTTATCTCCTATGTGAAGTAGAATTGAAATTCTTTCTGCGTGTGATACATTCATTTAGTATTTTTTTTTTTTTATCTACCAAAAATTCACCCATAAAGGCCTTGGAACACCCTGGAATCTCGCGTTTTCCAAGGGAATGTTCTGTTCTAACTGGCGAACAACTCAATTACGAAAACATATACAGTATATACTGTAGATATATAGTTATAGATACATCTATCTATCTATCTGTCTGTCTGTCTGTCTGTCTGTCTCTATGTATATACCTATCTATCTATCTTTCTATCTGTCTGTCTGTCTGACTGTCTATCTGTCTGTCTGTCTGTCTCTATGTATATACCTATCTATCTATCTTTCTATCTGTCTGTCTGTCTGTCTGTCTGTCTGTCTGTCTCTCTCTCTCTCTCTCTCTCTCTCTCTCTCTCTCTCTCTCTATAAGCCTGATTGATTACGTACTCGCATAAAGGTCGATGATGGGAATGGTTGTTGATACGAGGGCCGTGAGAGGACGATGTGGAGGTCTGTCAGATCATATATGATTGTGGTATGCAAGATCAAGCTGAGAAGAATGAGGTGGATCAGGAGAGAGAGGAGCAGTCAGGGAGAAAGACTGAAAGTTGAGAAGCTGAGGATCAGAGAAATGGCAGATGATTATAGGACCAAAGTAGAGGAGGATTTAGAATCAGTGAATTGGAATGAAATGGATCTGGACAGCCTGAGGAATGCATATAGGGATTGCTTAGTTGGGAATGCTAAAGCAGTGTGTGGTGTGGCAAGAGTAACAACAAACCAGAAAGGTATGGCATGGTGGGATGAGGAGGTTAAGAGAGCAGTGAAGGGAAAGAGGAAGAAGTGGATAAAGTGGTTACAGGATAAAGGTTCAGTTGAAATAAGAACTGAGTATACTGAGAGCAAGAAGCACGTAAAGAGATTAGTGAAGAGAAAAAAGGAGGTAAATTATAATCTAGGGAGAAAAATGAATGCGAACTACTCTGAAAATAGGAAGTTATTCAGGATAAAGGTGCAGAAATGTAAAAGTGAAAGCAGAAAGAAATGTGATGGTGTGAAGGTTGTAGGTGGTAGATTATTAACCCATGGGGATGAAGTAAGGACCAGATGGAAAGAATATTTTGAATGCCTGATGAATGGGAATAGAGAGAGCAGAGTGGCTGTAAACATGATTGGTTTTGGGCTGTGCAGAGAAGGAATGCGGTGCCAGGAGACGTGACACTCGCACAGGTGAAGAGTGCTGAGAAGCGGCAGAAAAATGGGAAGGCAGCTGGAGTTGAGATGAATGCAGAGATGCTTAAGTGTAGTGGAGAGAGTAGAATGAAGTGCTTGTTGGAGATATGTAAGAAGCCATGGAGTGAAACTGTGCCTGCAGAGTGGAAAAATGTTGTGATTGTACCCCTGTACAAAAATGATGATGAGCGAAGTGAGTGCAAGAATTATCGTGGCATAAGTTTATTGAGTGTGGTAGGGAAGGTATATGGAAGAACTATTATAGAGAAAGTAAGAGTGATCTCAGAAGTTCTAGTGAGTGATGAACAGGGTGGCTTTAGGAGTGGCGGAGGATGCGTGGATCATATGCTGGCTGAGAGGCAGATAGTAGAGAAGGCTTGTGAGGAGGACCATAATGTGTTTATGGTATTCGTGGATCTGGAAAAGCATACGACAAAGTGGACAGAGAGGGATTGTGGAAAGTTTTGCGCATGTATGGTGTAGATGGTAAGTTGCTAGGTGCCATCAAGAGTTTTTATGATGGTAGTGAGGCAAGTGTAAGGGTTAATGGGGATCTAAGTGAATGGTTCACGATCGGTGTGGGCGTGCGGCAAGGTTGTGTGATGTCCCCATGGTTGTTCAATATACTGTATATATGGATGGGGTGATGAGAGAAGTAAAAACACGAGTAATGGAGAGAGGAATGGCATTGGTAATGAATGGTGATGGATGGAATATCACAAATTCGTTGTATGCTGATGATGCAGTACTGCTTGCAAATACTGGACAAAAACCTGGTAGGTCAGTGTAGAATTTACTGATGTCTGTGAGCGTCGTGCCTCGAAAGTAAATATAGAAAAGAGTAAAGTTATGGTTACTGAGAGAGAAGGTGACTCCCACTGCAATGTTACAGTGAATGGAGAGATACTGGAATTGGTGAGAGAGTTGAAGTATCTGGGTACAGTGATAGCAAAGAGAGGAAAATGTGCAAAAGAAGGTGAAAGTATAGGACACAAGGAAGAAAGTAGCTGGTGCAATGAAGGCCTTGATAAGAAATAAAAGCTTGAGTGTTGCAGCTGCACGAGGCTTACATGAAGGAGTGTTAGTGCCAGCTTTAACGTATGGATGTGAGACTATGGTGTGGCATGAAAATGAAGAGTCAAGAGTAACAGCAGTGGAGATGGGACTGCTGAGGAATGTATGTGGAGTACAGAGGGTGGATAGGATACGAAATAATGTGATTCGTGGACGGTGTGGAGTGAGGAAGTCGGTGGACACCAGAATCGAAGAGAGTGTACTGAGATGGTATGGTCATGTGGAGAAAATGGATAACAATAGAGTGGTGAAAAAGGTATACCTGAGCGAATTTGAAGGAGGGAGAAGGCGAAGTAGGCCAAGGAGAAGGTGGAGAGATATGGTGGATGAACGTGTGAGGAAGAGAGGTTTGGAAGTCGTTGAGGCTAAGGAACTGAAAAGAGATCGAGCTGGCTGGATGAATGTTGTGAGGAGAAGTGCATGATCAGGTATTTTTCACCCGTTTTTAACGTGGCAGCTTCCGGATTGACTCAATCGGATACGTTTATGTGAAGCTACAGAACGTGTTGAACGTTTTTGGCGTACCAGACGGAGCCAGGATTCCGGGGGCTTGAATGTTGAGTAAATGGAAGCGTGGCCCATTGGACTGGGCAAATTTGGGCTGTCTGGACATTGCTACTCCTCACCCTGCCGTAGGGTGGGAAAGGAGGTCCGGATGATGATGATGATGATGATAATGAATGATATATATGCGATTTTCACTAAACTATGGGTGTGCTGTTTCCTATTGTGTAATACTTTTGTGTGATTACAGGTCGAATTCAACAGGGAAGAAGAAATGTTGTTAAGACACTTTACATTAAGTACTTTCAAAAGTCAAAACCTTTGCCTTCAATACCCCCATTATTTACCACACACAGTATGATATGACACAATACTATAAAGTGTAATAATGAAAATAGTGATCCCAGTCAGAAGGCTGCCCAACATATAAGGGCTTTTAATATCGCCGCCTCCTTCGTCTTCCTTCACCTGTATATCGTTCGTCCGCAGCAATATAGTTTCCGCTTGGTTACTCTCATGACCTCCTTCTTAAATCACAGTAATAGCCAGAACTTCCTTCCCCCTCATAATCGTATTTTCCTTCACGAACCATAATACTGGGACAAGAAGAGGCCTGTGGGAAATGGTCTGGTCTTTAGATTGAGAGAGAGAGAGAGAGAGAGAGAGAGAGAGAGAGAGAGAGAGAGAGAGAGAGAGAGAGAGAATTGAAGGAGGACGAGGGGCTGAGGTGGATAAGGCTGCCAGCACAATCGACACCACTTTTGCTTCGGCTTATCTCTATCTATCTATCTATCTGTATATCTGTTTATACGTTTGTGTGCTGATTTTCAAAATGCCTAACGTCGCATCCTGTGGGGGGCGGCTTCGGCAAAATATCCCCCAGATTTTTTTCTCTACCTGTTAATTACAGCCTTTCATCCCACGCCACACCACCTCCCTTACCTACTTTAGTACTTCTATCTCTTCATTTCTTTGTGGCATCAGGGTCATCTGAAATGTGAACCCAGTTAATTCTAAGGTTAAGTCTCCTGTTAAGTTTCCGTCCTTCTGCGGTCCACCATATTCCTTTCGTGGCATAGGGTAGTTGAGTGACGCTGGTACAGCCAGACAATGGAGCCGCCAGGTTATATCAGAACCTCCACATAACGGCGTCCTTCTCCTGCACCATATACCCAAGTAAAAGTTGATGCAATAGTAACCATCCCGTGGAAGACCTAGCTGCAATGATTATGTTTAGGACTAAGAATATTTTTGCAAATTTTGATCTCTAAAACGAAAAGCGTGCTTGCAAAAGTTATACCAAAAAACAAGAAACATGTCTGGAAGGTAATATCCAACAAAATGAACAAATTCCTTAACCTCTAACTATTTGAATCCATGAACGTAATTTGTAGTTTTATTCAAATCAAGAGATACTGGAGAGAGACGCCTACATGTGGTGGCACTGATGCAACCAGGCGGCTCCACTGCCTGGTTATACTAACTTCTTTCAACTACCCATCCCTCGAAAGGAGGATTGTAGGCTACAGGAGAGGGGCACCATAGACTGTAGGCCACTGGTTTCACGTTTCATATGAGTCTGGGGAAACAACAACAACAACAACAACAAAAGCAGCAACTAGAACAATAACAAGTGCAACAAAAACAAAAGCAGTAACAACTCCGATTAGGAGACGTGGCTGGTTGTGATGGTATTTTATGATGGTAGGACCTTGTGCTTGTAGTGTATCCTAAGTTATTGAAAGAAAAGCATTTGGGAGCCTAATGCTAATCGCCCGCCAGTATATGCTGTTGGCCAAGTCCAAGATTTAGGCCATATCTTGATAAGCTGAAGGTTTCATGTTGATAGTTCAAGCCGTTAATGAGATATAATGGTGCTAAAGACGGGCGATAAAAAATAGGTGACCTTTGAGAGCCATTTTGGTGACCTTGACCTTGGCCCCAAGTGCCCATTTTCGAACTCGGCCAAGATTTTGGCCATATCTTGATACCTTCAGTTGATAACTCAAGCCGGTCATGAGATATAATGGGAACACACACACACACACACAGGAGACACCAAGGAGTGCAGAGGTTGGCCGACAGCGCTCCATACCGAGCCAGTGGCAATACCTAAATTAGTATCTTTATATGAGTCAAGCTCTGTACCAGGTTAGATTAAATGGTTTTTTATTATAAAAAAAAAAATAAGAATTTTAAACAAGACTTGTTCAAACAGAAAAGAGAACCGAGTAGCGAAAGAATGCGCTCAATCAGCTGATTGTTTGTTTAGACTACAACTGCCCCAGGGAATGTAAGTACTCTGTGGTTTTAGTATTGCAAAATGGCCACATACTTTAGTAAAGCAAATTTGGAAAAGAAAAGGGATAATAGTAGAAAGCAGGATGATGATTTCTACCAAGAACTGGTTGAAATGGAGACTCACAATAAACTGGTAGAGCGTGTACACAGACTGGAGATGGCTTTCCAGAATGAGATTGATGAAATAAAGAAGCAGATGCACTTGCAAATGGAAGAAATAGAAAAACTAGCAAGGGAGGTCAACAAGAAAGACACAACCATATGTGAATTAACAGTGGAACTGAGTACACTTAGGAGGAAAATGAGTGAAATGGCAAGTACAGTAGTCAACCACGGGAGTATTATGGAAGAGTTCAAAAATGATACAGAGACCATTAGGCAAGTAAGCAGTCCGATAGACCAGAGCAGTGATATTGAGGAGAAGATAACACAGGTGAATGAAGCTGTGCAAAGCTACAAAAATGATGTGGAAACCACGTATGATGAAATGGTGAAAGTAAAGAAAGACTTAGAAACAACGGTGGAAGAAAAAAGCATTAAAAAGGAAGTGAAAATAATAATCCAAAACAATCCAAAGTTAGTCAGAGATTCAGTAGATATCAACAAATCTATAGTAATCACTGGTATAGAAGAGGAAGAAGTAAAAAACAAGATCTCAAGAGACAAAAAGGAGATGGCAAATGTAATGGCAAATGTAATGAGTCTATTGAAAGAAGTATCAGAGGAAATCTGTAGTAAAGACATAGAGGAACACAAAAGGTTAGGGAAATATGAGAAAAGCAAGTCAAGACCTCTAAAGGTAACTTTCCAGAGTGCAAACACCGTGGAGGAGATACTAAAAAATGCAAAGACTCTTATGGAAAAAGAGGAGTTCAAAATGTATGGATAAAAAGATGCCTAACACAAGAGGAACTGGTATTACTGAAAGAGAAGAGGGAGGAAGCAAAATAAAAAAATGAAGGAAGATCAGAAGAAGAGAAGAACACATTTTTTTTTACAAAGTAATAGGATTACTGGTACGAAAGTGGTACATAAACAGGAGGGAATAAAAAGGAGGAAGGTAGTAGAACCATGTCATGACAAGTATATAAACAAGCTGATTAAGTTGTTGTAATCAAATGTGGATGGAATGGTATCTAAATTATTGGAGATGAATGATTATGTCAGAGAAAATGAACCACACATAATATGCCTAACTGAAACAAAATTAACACCAAAGATATCAAATTACATACTAAACTTAGATGAATATAATATATGGAGAAGAGATAGAAACTTAAAAAAAGGAGGAAGAATTGTAATATTAACTAAGAAAAATCTAAAAGTCAATGAAATAAAACTAGATATACCCTCACAAGTAGAACTGATTGCAGTAGAGATCAACACATCTGAAGGGAAAGTAATTGTAGCCAATTTGTACATGCCACCCAGATCAAACACATGGGAAAGAGACGAATATGAGGACCTGCCAGAGAGTTCAATTCAGAGTTTAAGAGCATTACTACATAAAATGGAAGAGAAATCGGAAAGAATTATACCAACTGGAGATTTTAATACAAATATAAATTGGAATACTCTAGATATAATAAGCCAAGAAAGCTGTTGGGACCAAAATCTCCTGGATCTCGTGCAAGAGTTTTTCCTAACGCAACATGTGAGGGAAACCACGACAAAAAGAGGACTCGATGTACCTTCAATGCTAGATCTCATATTTACTAGGCAAGAAAATGATATTGACAGTTTAATATATCACCCTCCACTCGGCAAAAGCGACCATGCAGTACTAAATTGCAACTTCAGGATAGCATATGACATAGTTAACAGCAATGAAAGTTACAAAAAGAGTCTAAACTATAAAAAGGGAAATTATCATGACCTAAAGAAGTATTTCTTAGAAGTTGATTGGGGAAAGGAGCTTAGAGGACAAGATTTAAATGCTGTATATAAAAAATTCTGTGAATTTTATGAAATAGGAGTCCAGAAGTACATCCCACAGCACAAAGAAGCAGATAAGAAAATACAGAAATGGTTCAATACAGAATGTAAAAAATCAAAAGAAAGAAGAGATTTGTTGTGGAATAAATACATAAGACACAATAGTGAAAGGGCATATAATAATTACAAACAGGCAAGAAACAATTATACAAGAATAAGGAGGGAAGCCCAGAAACAGTTTGAGGAGGATATAATAAATTAAAGTAGTGATCAACCGAAGCTATTTTACAGCTACATCAGAAGCAAAACCAAAGTAAAAGATATAATACAATCAATTACGGACGAGGGAATCACCTATATACAAGAGAAAGATTTAGTGAAGCACTAAATAAGAATTTCCAATCAGTTTTTACAGAAGAAAAAAATTTTGAGAGGGATTATGTGGAACATGCATGCCCACACATACTACCAGATATACAAATATCAGAAAAAGTAATACAGGAGGAGTTAAGTAAATTAGATAGAAGAAAAGCAAATGGTCCTGATGAAATTTCATGTTGGGTGCTACGAGAATGTGCAAAGGAGTTAATAAACCATTATTTTTTATTTTCAAGAAATCCTTGAGTCAAGGTAAACTACCTGATATTTGGAAGAAAGCAAATATTTTCCCCTTATTCAAGAAAGGGAATAGACAAAATCCACTCAGCTACCAACCAGTATCACTGACCAGTGTTGTAAGCAAGGTATTAGAAAAGCTTATAAGAAAAGCGTGGGTAAATCATCTAGAAGAACACAATATGATAACAGAAAGACAGATTGGTTTCAGAAAAGGAAAATCATGTGTTATTAATCTGTTGAGCTACTATGACAGAGTAACAGACACAATACAGGAAAGAGAAGGATGGGTGGACAGTATCTATTTAGATTTTAAGAAAGCATTTGACACAGTACCACACCAAAGAGTTTTATGGAAACTGTACCATCAAGGAGGAATTCGAGGCAAACTGTTTTGTTGGATGCAAGACTTTCTCATAAAGAGAGAAATGAGAAGAGTACTAAGGGGAAACTACTCATCATGGAAAGAAGTGACTAGTGGAGTACCACAGGGCTCAGTGCTGGCACCAATCATGTTTTTAGTGTATATAAATGATATAGACAGTAACACTGGAAATGAAAGCTATTTAAATATGTTTGCAGATGATGCAAAAATACAAAGGAGAATTACTAACACAGACTCTTGTAAAGAGCTATAAGAAGAATTAAATAAACTTCACGAATGGAGTAATATATGGCAAATGGAATTCAATGTGGACAAGTGTCATGTAATCAAGTTTGGTAAAAGTGGAAAAAGACCTGATTGGGATTATACGTTAGGAAATAAAACCCTACACACATCAGAAAGAGAGAAGGACCTGGGTGTGATTATCAATAACAGACTATCTCCGGCTGACCACATCAGCGAAAAGGTACGGAACATGTATACACTGCTTGCAAATATGAGAATAGCATTCACATACATAAATGAAGACATGCTAAGAAGGATAATAACATCATTCATCAGACCAACCCTGGAGTATGCATCAGTAGTCTGGAGTCCTCATCTCAAAAAACACATAGACAAGATTGAAAAAGTTCAAAGGGCCGCTACAAGATGGATACCAAGCATATGGGATCTAAGCTACGAAGAAAGACTAAATAAACTGAATCTACGAACACTACAGGAGAGACGGAAAAGAGATGACATGATAATGCTATATAAATGCATATCAGGAAGGAGAAAATGACATAAATGATTACTTAACATATGGGGAAGCATCAGCAAGAGGACACTGCAAAAAACTGCATAAGAAGAGAGATGATAAAGACGTGAGGAAATTCAGTTTCCCAAACGGAGCAATTGATCAGTGGAATGCACTACCGAATGAAATAGTGTGTGCCAAAACAATTCACAAATTCAAGGATATGTACGATAAATATGGTTTAAGACACGGGACTGTACGAGCTTGACTCATTCCTGTAAAGATACAATTAGGTAAAAACAATTAGGTAAGAACACACACACACACACACACACACACACACACACACAAAGGCGGGCAAAAATATTATAGCTCCGCCTCCTAAAGGCCGCAGATAATAATTGTCACTAGATGGTTGGAATAAGACATAAATAACACCCCCACCCCCAGAACCCGGACTAAATGCATTAGGCCTCAGGGAACGAATTGTATATTTTTTCTATGTTGACGCCAGACCTTTTCTCTTTGTAACTGGAGGCTTATTAAGGTGTAAAGGTTAAGCAACATGAACGGAACTGAATGAGATAGTCAAGAATAAGAGTTTCTGTTCTAAAGTTATAACAGTATACTAGTATAACAATCAAAATGATGCACACATCCATAACGAAATTTATGCTTAACGTCAATGGACCACTTTCGTTTTTATTCATCTACACAGGCTGGAGCATGTAAGGATTTACATCCGAGGGATGGTATGGGTCAACAGCTCACACACTGTCATTCAGAGGCGAGTGAACCTTGTTAATATCGCCTTAAATGTCGGGACCAAGTAGCCTAGCCCCGGGCCACTACGCTCTTGATTGGGCAGTAAGGACAGAATGATAGATAATAGATGGATAGTATGATAGATAGGTAAACAGATATGTAGGTAGGTAGGTATAAATAGATGGATGGATAGACAGAAAAACAGTTTTTTTTTTTTTTTTTTTTTTTTTTTATAGCAAAGTGACCTCAACTCCGGCCTCGTCTTGGCCCCGATCCCATCATACGTATACTCGTACATGTTCATACACTCGGCGTATGGACAACACGCCAGGAATAGACTAGAGTAGTTTGATGGCAGTGCGTGATGGGGCTGTGTGGTCCTCGCAGCTGTGGCCAAAAAAATTGTGTAATCTATCTGTCTATCTATCTATTGTCAGACGCCTCAATCCCGTAAGAGGTGGCCAATGCTACTTCACTTCCTTGCTCCCAGCTCGCACCCCCATCTCTCATATACTGTACCTCTCCACTCCATCCTTCCATCTCATCCTCGGCTTCCCTCTCCCTCTCCCCCCCTCCACCTCACTAGCATACACTCTCCTCGTTAGTCTCTCGCTATCCATCCTCTCCACATGGCCAAACCACCTCACTGTATTTCTCCTAACATTTTCTATCACATCCACATCCACACTACAGCGCTCCTTCACTTTCTCATTTGTCAGTCTGTCTTATCGTGGCAGTGAAAAAGAGCGGTTCTGTTTCTATCGAATGGGGAAAAAATGTTATCTTAGGAGACAAAAAGGAACATCTAAACTTTCTTATGGAAAAGATGCTATGTCAAAGAAGGGTCGACTGTCTCTGTGATTCCATTATGAACTGAGATGTTCCAGTTAACTCCTTAAACACGAAAATCTCTCCTAAGCTAAACAAAATCGCCTTATGACACTGTTCAGAATAAATTACAACCTATGTCCTCTAACTGAATAGATTAGTAATGCGCAGAAGTTATTTTCAAGCATTATGTAAAGATGTTTTCTTTGGATGATAATTGCCGGTATTTTCTTGGCTCAATAAACATACGGATGTTCTCATTTGACACTTCATGTTCTTAGATTTTATGCAAACTGGTCCCTTCCTCTAACAGAACTCAAATGGATATTATCACTCAATATTTACTTTGACCGAGAGGCTCTGACCTTTACGACGGGCCTGAGGCATAAACCTGGAAAGTTAGGTAAACAGAGTGGGTGGTGGAGTGTGGTGGGTGAGGGAGTGTGTGTGACCTGGCTTGGCCCGTGGTATCAACAGCACAGCGGGAGGCCAGTGTGACGCCCTTTGTGCATGGTGACCCTCTGACATGACCCGGACACAGAGGGCAGGACAGCGAGGAGAGAGTGGAAGGAAGGTATGGTGAAAGGAGAAGGAAAGAAAGGGTAAGGGGGGAGGAAATGGTGTATGTAGAAGGAGAATAAGAGTGCAAGGGAGAATGGAGAGGGAAAAAGTCCTGTGGCATGAAGGAAAGTGCATTGGGAATTAAATAAGAGGGAGGCAAAAATAGACAAGAAGAGGTAAGAAAGAGAGTGAAAATTATGAGAACACAAGGAATGAAAAAAAAAGAAAAGAGGTAAAGTAAAGGGACTGAGGAAGAGAAAAAGCACAGGTATTAGAAAAAAAGGCGTAAGAGAAAGGGATTGAGGAAGGGTAAGAGAGAGTTAAAAAAAAAAAAATTGTACCAACTGAAATTAGTAGCTGCCATATCAAAATTGAAATGTTCCTCCAGTTTTCTATCACTGCCTGCTGTAGACCAATGGTCAAAGTACATGTGAGAAGGAGAGAGAGAGAGAGAGAGAGAGAGAGAGAGAGAGAGAGAGAGAGAGAGAGAGAGAGAGAGAGAGAGAGAAGCACAGGTCATTATAAATTATTTTAGGCAATATAAATAAACATGGCCAAAGAAATACACAGGTTAGGTTACCTGGGGTCTATTGGACCCCAGTGGCCCTTTAGCGCGAAAATAGAGCCAGATTCCGAACTATCTCCATCACCTCTTTAAACTAGTGTACTAGTCAGGAATCAGAGAGAAAACGAGATCCCAAGACTTTATGGTGAAATATGAAAAACACTAAGAAAAGTAGCCTGAGGTCTGAGGGACCCCAGGATACCTGTGGAGGGTTAAAGAAGAAAATACTTAGCTTCCTGCGACTGGAATCGCGTGCCAATTATTTTATGCCCATTGCCTCTAGTTTTTTTGGGATGATCGACTGTGCAGCATTTAACAAGAGCCATGTTATCGTGTCCTTTGAATATTTTATATACTTGAATTAAATCTCCTCGTACGCTGAGTTTAGTTAGGGTACAGAGATTTTGGGCTTCTAAACGCTCCTCGTATGGTTTGTTTCTCAATCTAGGTTTTTGGTCACCCTTCACTATACTCTTTCAAGTTTCTCTATATATTTTTTTGTAATAAGGCGACCAGAACTGGACACAATACCCTAAGTGCGGGTGAACTAAAGAATTATATAAAGTGAGGATGATATTTTCTGACTTACGTTCGAACAGTCTACCAATGATTCCGATTAATTTGCTTGCTTTCTTAACAGCCTCCGCACACTGTTATCTTAGTTTAAGATCATTTGTTATTGTAATTCTTAAGCCTTTTCATGACTGACAAAATCTATTTGAATATTGTTCATGGTGTAACTGGTTTTTCCATTTCTTTTTCCAGTGTTTAGCACTTTGTGTTTACTAATATTAAAGTCCATCTAGCAAGTTTGGGCCCAATTAAACAGTCGATCGAGGTAATTCTGTATTGCCTTCCTCTATAAAGATGTGTCTGCTCTGTTACCAATTTTAGTATTATTAGGAAATTTGGATATTTCACAAATTAAACCCTAAACTTTATCACTTATGTATATTAACAACAGAATAGAGCCAAATACAGAGCCCTGTGACACACACTGGTAAAATCTTTCCAGTCAGATTCTTTACCATTTATTACGACCCTCTGTGTATGCTCTGTAAGCCAATTATCGAGCCTCACGAGCACATTGCCTCTGAACCCGTGTGCATTCAGTTTTTGAAGTAGACTTTTATGGGGATCTTTATAAATATTTTTAAAAAATCGAGATAAACAATGTCAACAGATCTGGTCTCATCATATATACTGAATGTATCACAGAAGAAGTCCAAGAGATTCGAAAGACAAGAGTGATTTTTTCGAAAACCATGTTGTGATTCTTGGATAAGATTATTTATAAGTTCTTACCAAACTTATCTCTGAGAATAGTTTCCAACAACTTGCACATCATTGAAGTTAAACTTATTGGTCGATAATTATCTGGTTGCGATTTGTTGCCATTTTTAAATGTCGGGGTTACGTTTGCTAGTTTCCATTCATGAGGCACCTTACTGTTTCTTAGTGATTTATTGAATAGCTCAGCTAATGGCTTAGATATTTCATCCACTGCTTCATTTAGAATGCGCAGAGACATTTTATTTGGCTCTGGTGTTTTATTAAGTTTACCATTGGCAAGTCGTACATTATTCTTACCTACAGCAATGTTGCCAATTATGTTGCCCTCTTCTAAAGTAACAGGAGAAGCTGTTGGAATGGAATCTGTATTTTCAACTGTAACTACGGATGCAATGAAAGTGTTGGAAATTTTAGTTTTCTCTGTTTCAACTTCGATACATTTTCCATTATCTGGGACTAGTGGGCCAATTGTTGGTGATATTACTTTCTTGTTTCTTATATAGCTGGAAAATCCTTTCAGGTTGGATTTATTGATACATGGAATGTGAGTTTCAAAGTTTTTCTTACTTTGCTTTATTTGTTTATATATTTATATATTTATTTACTTTTTGCTTTTCGACGAAGAGCATCATATCTATTTTTATAACTGATTCTTTGTTGTAATATAATTTTTGTGTGCAAGTTGCCCACGCATTGCAGACCTAGCACCCTCAAGCATGCTTTTCACAGCATTCAGTAACTTCTCATCTCCTCCATATATTTTTAATGCCCCCTGTGGCGGGGGGGACACAATCTGGCCGCACTATGGGGTGGTACTACTACTCTGCGGCCAGGTTGTGTTAGGAAGAATACTGCCACCGTATTCCCTGCGTGTCGTAAAAGGCGACTAAAAGGGGCGGGGTGAGGGGACTAGGGACCCCCTCCTCTGTTTTTTAGTTCCTAAAAAGAGACAGGCCAGAGAAAGGGATGGGGATGGAGTTATCCCCGTACCCTGAAGATTGGGTCTATGAATGTGCGTGGATGTAGTACGATTGAGGCTAAAAGGGAGGAGATTGGGAGAATGTTTGTGAGAAGAAAGTTGGATGTGTTAGCTTTGAGTGAAACGAAGATGAAAGGGAAGGGTGAGTCTATGTTTGGAAGTGTGAATGGAAGATTGTCAGGTGTTGATAGAGGAAGGGCAAGAGAAGGTGTGGCCTTGTTAGTGAGTCCGGAAGTACATCAGTGTGTGACTGAATGGGAGGAAGTGTCATCGAGACTGATGTGGGTGAAAGCGAAATTTGAACGTGAGTTGTGGGTGTTTGTGAGTGCATATGGGCCCGGTAGTGAAAAGGATGAAGAAGAGAGGGAGTCTTTCTGGAATGATGTTGATGAGTGTCTGCAGAGTTTTGGAGCGAATGTGAATGTGGTAATGATGGGAGATCTGAATGCTAGAGTGGGAAATGTAGCAGTTGAAGGTGTAGTTGGTATGCATGGTGTGCCTGGAAGAAATGAAAATGGGAAACGAATGATAGCGATGTGTGTTGAGCGAAAGATGGTGATTGGAAATGCGCTGTTTGAGAAGAAAGATATTTATAAGTATACATGGGTGAGACAGGAGGGTGGAAGGGTTGTTGATAGAGCTTTGATGGACTATGTGGTTGTGTCTAGGAATGTAATAGGAAGATTGTTGGATGTGAGAGTTCTGAGAGGGGAGGGTGGAGGTATGTCTGACCACTACCTGGTGGAGGGAAAGTTAAGAGTAGGTAAGAGATGGGTGAGAGCTAGGAGGATTAGGTGTGGCATGGAGGTTTTGAAAGTGAGTGAGTTGGATAAAAGAGAGAAAAAGATAGAGTATCAGGAGAAACTGAAAGATGAGTGGAACGCAGTGAAAGATCGGGAAAATGGCAGTGAGGAGGAGGAATGGCAGTTATTTAAGAGTGCTGTGGTGGGGCATGCAGAAGTGGTGTGTGGTGTGAGACGTGTGTGTGGTGGTGTAAGAAAAGGAAGTGAATGGTGGTGCGAGGAAGTAAGTATGGCTGTGGCTAAGAAGAGACGTGCATATGAAGTGTGGCTGCAGAGGAAGGATGAGATGGCATATGAAAGGTATAAGGAAAGGAGGAATAGGGTGAGAAGGGCTGTGCGTGATGCTAAAGTGGCAGCAGATGACAGGTGGGGTAGGCGGCTGGCAGAGAATTTTCAACAGAATAAGAAAATGTTTTGGAAGGAGGTGAAAAGGGTGCGAAAGGGAGAGTCTGGGAAGGAAGAACGAGTATAATCAGAGGATGGAAGGATGTTAATTGAGATGGATGCAGTAAGGAAGAGATGGGCAGAGTATTTTGAAAGATTGTTAAATGTAGAGGAGGAAAGGGTGGCTGAGATTGTGGCGGATGGAAGGGTGCAAGGAATAAATGTGTTGGGAGAGTTGAATGATTCTTTGATCACGGAGGAGGAAGTGGAGAAGGCAGTAAAGGAGATGAAAACAGGGAAAGCTGCAGGTATGGATGGGTGTGCTGTGGAATGCCTGAAGGGTGGTGGAGTGACTATTGTTGACTGGTTAGTAAGATTGTTGAATGTGTGCTTTGTGAAAGGTATGGTGCCATTTGACTGGGCAAGTGCTTGTGTGGTCCCGTTGTATATAGGCAAGGGTGATAAGTATGAATGTACTAGCTTTAGGGATATAAGTCTGTTGAGTGTTGTAGGTAAGGTGTATGGTAGAGTGTTAATTATGAGAGTTAGAGAGGGTACAGAGGGAGTGATTGGTGATGAGCAGTGTGGCTTTAGGAGAGGGAGGGGATGCGTGGATCAGGTGTTTGTGGTGAGACAAGTGTGTGAAAAGTATTTAGCGAAAGGCAAGGATGTGTTTTGGGCATTTATGGATTTAGAGAAAGTGTATGATAGAATTGATAGGGAGGCTTTGTGGACTGTTTTAAGATTGTATGGACTTGATGGTAGGTTACTAAAAGGGGTGAAAAGTTTTTATGTAAATAGTAGAGCGTGTGTAAGAGTGGGAAATGCTGTGAGTGATTGGTTTCCCGTGAGAGTGGGGCTGCGACAGGGATGTGTGATGTTGCCTTGGTTGTTTAATATTTACATGGATGGTGTTGTAAGGGAGGTGAATGCAAGAGTTTTAGGTGGAGATCTGAGTCTGGTGAATGTTGATGGTGGAGAGTGGAATCTGATGCAGCTGCTGTTTGCAGATGATATGCACTGGTGGCTGATTCAGAGGAGAGATTGAGACAGTTGGTAGAGGAGCTTGGAAGGGTGTGTGAAAGGAGGAAATTGAAAGTAAATGAGAATAAGAGTAAAGTGATGAAGTGTTCGAGGTTGGTATATGGTAGGGGGATGAATATAGTTTTGAATGGCGAGTTGCTTGAGGAGGTAGAGTGTTTTAAATATCTAGGGTCACATGCTGCTGTGGATGGAAGAATAGATGCAGAAGTGAAGTTTAGAATAAATGAAGTAGGAAAGGTGCTGGGAGGAATGAAAAAAGTGTTTAGATGTCGTTCGCTTAGAATGGATGTAAAGAGAAGGCTGTATGAGGGTGTTGTGGTACCGACTGCATTATATGGGGCTGAAACATGGAATATGGGTGTAGCAGAGAGGAAAAGTTTGAATGTAATGGAGATGAGGTGTCTGAGGAGTATGTGTGGAGTGACGCGTATGGATCGAGTGCAAAATGATGAAGTGCGAGGGAGAACTGGAGTTGTTCGGGAGATGGCTGGTAGAGTTGTGCAGAGGGTGTTGCGATGGTTTGGGCATATGGAGAGAATGGATAATGAGCGATTGGTGAAAAAGATAACTAGATCTGATGTGAGAGGTGTAAGGCTGAGAGGAAGACCACGAATAGGATGGATGGACAGCGTGAAGAGAGCGCTGGATGCGAGAGGGATGTCTGTTGAGCAAGGAAGAGTGGCTGTGCGTGACAGAAATAAATGGAGAGAAATTGTGAATGAATAAGTGATGACGCAGCCCTGAGGGGATATTCTCCCGCATTTGGTCTGATCAGCTAGTCAGGTCAGGTGCGGGTAAGGGGATGAGTCTGTTATGATGTGGCAGGGGTAAACCAGTTCTGCTGTCGGGCCCTGCTGCGGATGTCGCTGATTGCATTGCGCAGTTGACCCTTGTGCGGTGTGGTGCGGTGAGGATCTGTCCGTTTTCCCCTTTGGGGCTAAGATGCGAATGAATGTGTTTGAATGGATGAGTAAATGGGGAGTGTGTCGTCCTGTCTCGGCTACCTCCCCTTTCTTGGGGGAAGCAGCCTAGGTATATAGATAGATAGACATTTCGTGACCATGTACTCCGTCGTATGCTTTCTCCAGATCCGTGAAGGCAGCATACAACTTCTCTCTCTCTTCTCTAAATACTTTTCCATTGAACATTTTAGAACGAATACCTGATCTACGCAGCATCATCCCTTCCTGATCCCTCCTCTTTCTCTAGCCAATTCCTTATTTCCCTATTTCTATGGATAAGTATCCCACCATACGATCATATTTTTCCTTTTATGTTGTGAGGACAAATACCCCTGTGCCTGACACACAAAGTTGTGTTTCCTCTTTTCCTTTGCATATGGGAACAATTGTCCCTGAATTCCAATCTATCAGAACTCTACCTTCCTCCCTGGCAGATCTGAACATTTTCCATATCCATTCTGCCACTCTCTCTCCCCAGCATATCAACATTTCAACACACTTTCCATCAATTCTGGATTCTTTCCCCCTTTTGGCTTTCTTCATTGTTACAAACTACTTCCTTCATACTTATCTTTTCCTCTCTTCTCTCCTACCTTTTTCTCCCAGCCATCCGTCAACCACTTATACATGCGCTGCTCTCCTTGCCTATAATTCACTAACCCCTCAAAATGTTCTTAACTCACCTGCTGTTATTTCGTATGGCCAATTTTTAAGGGGCATAACAGGCTTTCCAGCACATCTTTCTTCGGGATTAATATTGCACTTTAAACAACGACACTCACTTGTCAGCGACGTACAAGAGGATAGTGAGATGTAATATGCAGATAAAATCGCTTAGGAAGAAGTGTTACAAAATGTCTAAAGCCACTTGAAACATAACTGAGTGATTGGGAGGGTGTATGAGAGTAGGGTGATCGTGAGAGACAGAAGAGACAGGCCAAGAAGAATGACGAACGAAGGATATTACACTCCTTTCACCTTAACTTGGTCGGGTTTGTTGTCATATTGCCGCTTATATCACGCTCCTCAGTGGTAGAAAAAGACAGCATAATTCGGCTCTGCGTCCTTCCTGTTGGCCAAGTTAAAGTTAAAAGAGTATATGGTAGATGGAAGAAGAGAGAGTTGTAGACCGAGAGTACGGTGGAAAGACAAGGTAAGGAGTACTTACTGAGAGAGAGAGAGAGAGAGAGAGAGAGAGAGAGACGCAGTTAAACCGACCAAAAACATTAGAGAAAAAGTGAAAATCCTCTGGTGACTTAATGTTGTTTTTCTTGACAACGCAGATTTTCCTTTAGCTTTCGCCCACAAAGATGATCGTAAAACGATGGTGTTGTGGTTCATGCCTAGATGTTTGACTCTGCATAATCTCTCTCTGTCTCTGTCTCTGTCTGTCTGTCTGTCTGTCTGCCTCTCTCTCTCTCTCTCTCTCTCTCTCTCTCTCTCTCTCTCTTCTTTGTAGTTCTTTACTTCCTCTAATTTCCTATTGTATCTATTACTTTCTCTTTCATTTCTATTCCACTCCTTCCATTCCCATTCTTTTCCCCCTTCCTTTCGTTTTATGCATTCCCCTCACGTTGTTCACTCCTTCCTTGATTCTTCCATCGCTTTTCCATAACTTTTCCTATTTTTCCTCTCCTTTCCTTTCGTATAACCTTCTTCCTGGCCATTCTGTCTTTTCACTTTCTTTCCTTTAATTCTCTTTCTATCTCTCCATTTTCTTCATAATCCTTTGTTTCCACTCATTTTTTTTCCCCTTTTTTTTCCCCTTATCTTCGCCTTCTGCCCGGGCTTTCCTTCTTCTTTCCTTCCAGTGGTGTTTTTCCCTAGTTAATATCCTTTTAACTTTTTCTTCACGTCCCCTCCACTTTTCCTATCTCTTTTCTTCCTTCGCTTTCTTCCCGTTCCCTCTCATTCTCTACTTTTTTTTTTTTTTTCTTTCCCTTCACTTCTTTTCCTGCCTGATTATCGACCAACTCAATCATCTGTTTTTGTCTTCTCTGCCATTCTCGACTTTTTTTACCTGTTTTTTTTTTTTTTTTCTGGTAATCTCACACATCTGCATGTTCTTAAATGATTTTCTCTTGTGTTGTTTCTGTTTTATTACATATTCTTCGCTGCAGTTTCACCAGTTTCCTCAATTCAGTCATTCTTCTGCGTATTCGTATTTTTTTTTTTTTACCACCCATTTTTCTCTTCATTTTTATTCTTTTTTACCGTGTTTTTCCATGCAGTAAAACTAAATTTCCTGCACATTTGAATCTTTAGTTTTCTTCACCTCTTCACTGTTTTCCTTGCTTCCAAATGCCCTTACATTTTTTTTTTTTTTTTTAAGTTTTCAGCATAAATTATTTTTCGGAGCTCCAGTACTACTTATTTTCAATTGTATTTCAAACACAATTCTTCTTGCTCTTTATGTGTTCACTTGTATAGTTTTCAGTCTTCTGTAGTTCTTGTCTGCTTTCCATTTTCTTCCTTTCCCCCCCCCCTCTTCCTCCCGTCATCTTTCCATCTTTCCAAGTTTTGGTAGGTCCTGCTTATTAGTTATTTCCTTTATCTCAAGTCACACTTATTTCCTGCTTGATCCTCCTTCTCTCTCCCATTTTCTCTAACCATCATCCATTTTCCCTTTTTCGTATTTCACCCTATATTTAGTCTCCTCCTCCCTCTGCTTCCCAACCATATTTTCCGATACCGCTACCCTTCTATTGGCTTCCACCTTTTGTGTCTGGGTAACAGGACTTCATTTTTTCCCCTGAGACGAAGGAGGGCCAGAGAAAAGAGCCTCTCCACCCAGAAAAGAGAGGATGAGTTAAAGGACTTGGCGAGGTAGCTGTCGAGGCAGGCAACCGAAGCCTGATAAATGGTAGGAGGGAAAAACTGGTCAAAATTTAGGGCCGCTTCCTCTCACATATGTTGAAAAGTTTATGATAAGAGCTGAGAGCCTTAATACTAAAGATGAGGTGGAGAACGGAAAATTCTTAAATTCATTAATGTGATACCTGTGATTAGTAGATTTGAATAGCCTGCATCCCACATTACAGAGTACACTCAGGTACGCTGTATGGAGTCCGGGTTTGTTCTAGCTTCGTCAGGTGCTGAAGAAATTATTGCCAAAGGTTGGAGGCTCACCTTTCCTTTCGCTCTCTAAATTATTTTTTTCGCGTGAACATAACTTCGAGAACTGTAACAAAAAAGAAAATAAGAAGGGGCACCCAGAGTATGGAACACCTGCACTCAACAACTGGTGGAAGGTCCGAATATTTGACATTGCCTTGTGACCGTGACCTTCAAAAGAATGTTCCCAAATTCGAATTGTTTAATTTTTTTCTTATCATCAACCTTTACATCGTTTGGTCCAAATCGGGGAAAAAAAAGTGTTTGATTGACTTTGACCTCAGACCTTGACCTTACACCTGTTCATCGAACCTGTTCATCCTTGCATGACCTTCAACCTTCCACCAGGTTTGGTTAAAATCTAATCAAAACTGTTTGAGATATAGGACTGAAACTTTGACCTCGACCTTTGACTGATTGTTGTCAAAACTTCATCTATTAATACTTTTGCCTTACTAGTAACCCTTCCACCAAGACTGGTTTAAGTCGGATAAAACAGTTGCATAAATTAATCTTGCCATATGATCGTTACCTTTGGTCTATTATTCCCAAGAAGAGTAGGTCAACCCCAGGGCTGGTCCTCAAGCCTTTCCCGCAAAGTTGATGAAAATTAGATAAAAACTGAGCTCTTGTTAAACACACACACACACACACACACACACACACACACACACACACACACACACACACACACACACAAGCAGAGACACATACACCACTGAGACACAGGAGCAAGCACACACTCAGACACACACATGCACATGCAAGCAGAGAAAAATACACTTGCCTTACTATGGCACGTTCGGGTGTAGAAAGTTTGTTAGGGGCGACAGATTCAGCCACGGATGCAGACGTTATAACATTTACATTTAACTCTTTTGAGCTGCTTGTTAGGTGCCACGCTCCGAGCAATTATCACTGATGGCCCGCTTCAGTCAGGGGCTTTACAGGTATTCCTTCCCGCATCCCGTACTTAGCTGCCCTTTGCCACTTCATCACACTCAGTTGAACCCTCAGCGACTATGTTCCCCTGAGTGTTGGGGCGGGTCACTGGAGGTTAAGGTGGGAGCACGATAAGGAATAAAAAAGAAGGGAACAAACTGGAAAAGGGTGACGTGCTTAGCTCTCACAGTATTCCTAGAAAAGTCGGAGCATAATGTGAAAGCCTTGTACCAGCAAGTAATGGAAAATGGCTGGGTTCATTTTAATCTAGTAATACAAATATTACTCTCTTTTTTAAATCAGGATACCGGCTGTCTGCGTATTTGGATGTATGATGTACAAAGGACTGTTTCCATTTCCTTTACTGAAACAGTTAAATTAATTATTTCGTTTCAGCAGCACTGTACTTTATTCACAGAAGCATTCTTCAAACCGTTTTTGCTTTTTTTTTTTTTTTATTATTGCATTAATTTTGTGCAGTACGGTAGTCAATCTGCATAATGTTTTCCATAAAGACAATGGTGCTACTGTTTGCATCAAAATGTCATCTGTGAAATGGTCAGTGTTTTAGTACGGCAGACCAAATCGTCCCAGTAAAGTCACGTCTAACCCTATAATTATTCAGTTACTCATCCCATATACCAACACTTCTATACCATCCCCACTACCGACAACCCTATATCACCCCAATTACCAACACCCCAATACTATCACCGCGACCAACTCCCCCATAATTCCTCAACTATTCATTCCTACCGCCTGTAACCCTATACTACATAAGTTACATATTCGTACTATACTTTGTTCATTCAGTCTTTATAGCCCCATCAGGAGCGTGGGTGCTTGGGGCTGGACATTCAAGGCGATCGTTACCAGGTGCTCATTTCCTGAGTACCATTATGTGACCAACAAACCCCAGCCAACCCTCGGATTTATACCCTTATGGGCCTCTTGTCACTGGAATACATTAAATCACTAGACCCCCAAGCAACTGTTTACTGGCTACATGGTTACCAGCCAAAGTATTACATGCTTACAGGAAATGATTTGGCATATCACTCACTGTGGAATCTAACACCCTTCAATGTTTACAGGATACAATTTGGCTTGTCATTCAGTGTAGAATCTAACACCCTGATATCTCTACAGTATAACTATACATCCCTTCTACCTACACAGTGTTTCTCCTCACTGTCAATGGCAAAGAAGTCATATTATCAATCTGTTCTGTGTAAGCAGTCTCTATAGGCGTTTCCATCACAGTGGTTAGTGGCAGCACAAGTGTCAGGCTGGTGGTGGGGAGGGAAGCCTGTTACTTAGGGCATTGTTGGGCGAAAACAACAGGAGGTAGGACAGGTACGAACGGAAGGGAGAATAAATAATGTACAAAATAGGCCGGCGTGTGTATGAATGGAGGGGAGTGGACATGAACAGTGAGGAACAGAACCAATGCGTGATGGAATGACTGAAGGCAGACATTTCCCTCTGCTGAATACAAATGATTCACGAGTGCATGGAAAGCCTTTTTAATTGTCTCTGAGCTTCAAATGGGTTAAGGACAGTGACACTGACTTTAACCTGATATTTTGCATTGTTTATTAGTACATTTATGACGGCTGGGTATGATGACCAAATTTTTGTTGTTGTTGCTTGGTACTGACGACTGATTTTGTTCAATTTAGAATAGATTTTCCGAACTGAAGGGGTTTGGTACGCCGTTCACAGACCTCTTCAAAACCAATTATCTTTCTTAAACTGAAGAACTTGAAATATTCGAAGGGAAGCAAGAAGTAAAGGTAAAATAAAAATACTGCCTTTAAGTAGAGAGAGAGAGAGAGAGAGAGAGAGAGAGAGAGAGAGAGAGAGAGAGAGAGAGAGAGAGAGAGAGAGAGAGAGAAACAGACAGACAGACAGACAGACAGACAGACAGACAGAGGATTGATGAAGACTGGGGTGTAGAGGTTGATGTCAGACAAATAAATACTGAAAGGCAGTGTGGTCATGTGCAGCGACAGAAGAGTGAGAGACTGAATAGGAGAGCGTACGAGAGTGAGGTAAATGAGAGAGGGAGCGAGAGATGAAGAACGAGGTGGATGGATTAGGTGTGAGGGAGGAAGGAATAAGCAACAAACAGAAGGTGTTGAGTCACAGAAATTGGGGTCGTTACTGAGTAGGGACGGAAACCGTTGAACGTTGACGCTCCTTTAGACTGTAAGTTTGTGTGGCCTGTGTATCTACGTAACTAAGGCTCTCTCTCTCTCTCTCTCTCTCTCTCTCTCACTGTCACACACACACACACACACACACACACACACCCACACCCACATCGTACCTGGAACAATACAGGGATAATTGGCCATAATGACTATCATATGCCTACCCCTCCCTGCCCTCTTTATGGCATTATTTCTTTGTTTAAATCTGACTCGAGTTTCCTGCCATTTATTGTCTTATTTCAACCAACTCAGGACGCATTTTCGTATTATTTTTTTCGTATTATTTATGATTTTGTTCAGCTTAGGAGAGACTTTCAGAACTGGAGGGATTTGATATATCATTCATTAACCCCTTCTTTACGAGAAACATTTATTAAGTGTAAAAATCTTAAGATATTTGGAGTATCATCATAAATACGTTTGAAACTGAAATGGTTATGGAATCTCAGGTGAGCTCATTATGTGTATTTTTCTGAGATTCATCAAGTATTTACATATATTCAGATACTGTGCTCTTTACTGTACATTATCACGTCGTATCTCACCCAATCCTTAGTGGGAATAAGGGTCGGGATAACGATGATGAACGAATGATACTATAAAAGAAAGGAGTGAGCACCACAGAGAAGCAACTGACTATGCAGTATATCTTAAAAACTTTTGGCCCCAGTGGTAAGGGACTATTGTAGACAGTTATATCAACCACCGTTTTAGCCAAACATTTATAAAATTCTTATAAAGTATCCTTGGATGTTTGCTGTCTCCTGAAGATTATGATATATGGCTTTTATCAAGGCATTGCTCGTTGTTGCTTTATTTATCGTAGAAAAATGAACGAATGTGTGTGTTCAAAACTGCAGCATAATGAATGGAAAACAAAGAGAATAAGTTCACACGAATAAACAGAAGGAAAACACAATGCTTATCATACAGTCGAAGGAACCCTCTTCTTAATCATCTGAAAACTTTTATAATGATGTTATTAGTTAGAATATCCAGTGCTTTTGTGATGGAGAAAAACACACTGGAAGCTGTTGCATGGAATATGAAATATCGCCATATTATACTGTTATACGGAAAACCTACTTACGTAAGCTGGGAGAAATAATTGTGGAGGTTTACAATACAAAGGGAGGTGAACATTTATAAATTATCTTACACTCTCTTAAAGGCCGCCTTCGGCGGCCTCCACTCAAAGTCAAGTCACTTCCTATCTTCAGAAATGAGTCATAACTACGAAACCGGTGGCCCGATTGGACTGGAAATTATTTTATTCTTCAAGTTTGAGCAATTATACTAAGTTACAACAACATTCACAGCCAGCTACTATGGTACCACAGCCAACCACCAAAAACAGCACACTCACATCAGTAACCAACACAACCATCACCACAGTTGGTCCTGACAACCACAATCAATCACATCAACCAACTGCACAATCATATCATTATAACACTACCCAAAAATCTGTCTTCTTCCCCCACCCGCGACAATTCCACAAAGGTGTTCGAACATGTGTTATCGTGGCAGCGTCTCCCCCTCCGTCCCATTCCAGTTAAGGAAGCGGTGGGCAACGCCTAACATCCGACAAGTGGGTCTGGTGCCCGCCCCATCACCCAGCTTGTACAAATGGCACCGCAGTCTTGCATGCCCCAAGTATGCCCGCTCCTGAGGTATATGTTTTGTCAGGCGCGGTGAGAAGTGGGATGTCGGGGATCCAAGTTTAAGCGAGACAGAGCATCACGCCGTCCATACTTTTGGTTTGTCTGCATTATAATGGAGTTTTAATTCCATCATTTTTGTCACTCACTAATTACAAAGGGTCTTCCTGAAGAAGAAGAAGATATTTTGGTAGAAGGATAACATGGTTCTTATAAACGTTTCTTGCCACAGTGGTTAAGAAAGACTTAGAACGACAGTTAATAGTAATATGTCCCGGCATTCTTATTTAATAATTTTCGAACAATAACGAGAATGATAATCACCATCATCTTACTCATACTTATTATGAATGCATGAGGTGGGGGAGACCTAAAACAAAGCACTTTGATCTCCTTTCCGATAGAATGAAAGGCGCAAATTTTTCCCTTATACTTTCCTCCCCTAATATTGCCTTAGTATTGGAGAGGATATGACTCCTCATGCACGATTGTGGCAGCTCTTTTCCCTTTTCAATCGCCTCTTACCAAACGAAAGGAATATGTAAGCTGTATTATTTATTGTTTATCCCCGGATATAGATGATGTGTTAATGAAACTTATTACTTCTCTGTATGCTGTGAAAGTAGCATCATCCAACAACACACGCTGCATTAGTATTTAATATCGAAGGTTGTGTCGGTTCTGTTTTATATGTCCCTTTTATGTCTCAAAAGGTACTTTTTTTTTTTTTACTTGTACTATGATTTCCATGCCTAGTTAGCTCTGCGTAGTTTGTTCACACACACACACACACACACACACACACACACACACACACACAAAAGCGAGTACTCATACAAAACAAAGACACACAATTACAAGCACATTCCTATGTACTGTACAACTTCAGTGTAGTCAGTGTCAAGTCCACCTGCAAACATCGTCATATATGCTGTCTCATATACGTCCATGACAACTCAGACTTACTGTCGGGCGATATCACTGAGTGGCTGCATAATCGATATGCCTGTGGAAACCATCCAGCCAAACTGGCAAGGTAAGCACTCAGCAAACATTCAACAGAATACAACACGCACAGTCTTTTTACAAAACAGGTCGTCTGTTCATTTATACCTACGGAAAGATTCTGATACAGAGGCCATGCCCGAAGGTCTCGGGATCGACGGACTAGGAAGCGAACAAAGCTAACTGGGTTCACGGTACACTAAACTCAGTTCACTTTTTGTAGGTAAAAATCGCCATATTTCCATCTTGACTGTTCAGCTGTAACAAGATATCGCTAAAATAAGGTGCTTGTCATGAAAAAGTCCTATGGAAACGATGCAGGGCCTGAGTGCTGTCTTACTCCGCCACAGAACTACGAGAAATAGCCTGCAGAAGAACGAGAAACTTTACCTGAAGGACTCGATGCAAGGCTGAAAAGAAGGAGTACACGGTGAAGGGTGACCAGGAGTGGCGGAGGAGGTGATAAGGAGATGTGATAGAGAATCTGGAGGCCTCATTGTTGCATTCGCGATGGATACATTTTGACGGGTGGTCGTAAAGTGCATCGGCTAAGCTGTAGTACAGTATATGTGGAGATTATTATGGCTGTAAGGAAGAGTCAGGATTCCGAAGGCTTCTATGATGTGAATGATTGTGTGACCCATTTCACTGGGAGAGTTCGTGTCAGTTCTCCAACTTTCATAATTTCCTCGCTTCTGGATCCCACTTCACTCCAACTTTAGGTGTGACTAATTAAGGGTCAGGATGATGATGATGATGATGATGATGAATGTCTGCTAGCAGATGCATGACAGAAATGGTATTAGCTGAAAACAGGTGTAGTTATATAGTAAATATTCATCATCATCAACATCATCATCATCATTATCAACATCATCATCATCATCAATCTGATCCTTTTCCCATTCAAGCACTGAGTAAGACGGAATCCTAAATAGAAAATGACAAAATACAAAGGTGGAAAAACGGTGGCCTTTTCTATTTGACAGGTCAGGCAAAAACAAGAACCGACTGAGTAATTTAACACATATACTAATCACCTCACTCAGTCAGGTAACATCACACCAATGCCTCCCAAACCCACGGTTATTTGAAGCAGAATAAAAGTAATATTTGATTTCTTACTTTCTTAACAGGTTCTTGGATTATCCAACAAATAATTCTTTCCCAAGACTTTCAGGCAGGCCAAATACCCGAAGCGCTGTAAAGCCGACTGAGGGCAGCATTGTGAGTAGCTTTAGCAATTTTGTGACACTTCCTTTATTAATTCTGCACATTGCACCTTCATGTATGTTACTAATGCAAACTGTGTCGACGTTAAAACAACATAAACAGCATGCAAGGTAGATCATGATGTAATATACAAATTACTTGTATATGTCAACGGAAGAGGTGCTAGGAACCTTCCTGTCCCATTAATACGGAGTCTATCATTGTACATTATAACCACACTCCTTTATAACCAAGATTTTGCACTAGCGGTGTCAGGTTCGTATAATAAATTACCCATGTAAGATCCTATAAAAAACAAACGACAGCTTTCCTATCATTTATCACTATTATGGTCGGGACAACTTTAGTAATATTTTCCTGCTCACTGTAGACGATTTTATTCATATGAGAGAGTCATAGAAGGGTATATATAACTCCTCTAATTGGAAAAGCCTCTTCGAAACCGAATAAACTCAAATATCAGCTAGAATTATAATGAAAAATACATCCCCGTTTTGAAGAAGTAACTTAGCCTTTATCATTCTTTTTCTTTGCCTGCCCTCCTCTCTTCCTGTTTCTCCCATCTTTCCTGTCACTTCTTATTGCTTTTCTTTCCTTTACAGGTGGCTTTACATTGAGTGACAAGCCAAATGGTTTCCTGTAAGCCAGGAAACCATTTACAACGCTGGGTGGTAACTATAAAACCAAACTATACGTGCTCCCTACGTGTCAAGAAGTGGGTTGGTGGAAGGTTAGTGTCCCTCCTCATAAAACAACTAACTCAAAGTCAAATGGCCACCCCTTACGGGATTGTGGCGTCTGGCAATAGATAGATAGATAGATAGAAAATATTCCGTACTATATCACGTACCCGACAAGATGAATTGTAAACCAAATTTGTGTTTGTCACCCGAAGCAACTAACCTGAGAAGCTTGTAATTTCAGAGCTAAGACAGTATGAACTGAGGAAGGATGCAAGCTGACAACTGCTATTATGCGGAGATTATTGCATTAAAAGAGACAGCCCAAGAAGTACTGACCAAATATGTCTGTCAGCGCTTCGTTCATGGTACATGAAGCTGTGTGGACCACCCTTGAGTCTTGCCCTTACCATGATTAGGGCGGTAACACGCTGGATCTATGTTACACCTGGGCTACACCTTAACGCTTTCACTAGGCCACTTTTTTTGTCTCTTATTTCGCTCTTGCTAACTCCGAACGACTTAATTCATCCGCGGAGAACATCCTTGTAATGAAGAGCTTCACATTTATGCTTTATTCCGGCTACCGCCAAACAACGCATTTCAGTTGAGGGAAACTATTTTCCTCCAGAAAGCTAGAGTTTACCTCCATTTGGGCATTTTCATCCTTTTCTTATCATCATGTTCTTTGCTGCTGTTCTTATAGCCCTTGGATTAATAAGTATTTCATGCCATATTTCTTTTCTTCCTCCACCTAAGCTCACAATTTTTTTTCCTAATATACCTTTGCCACCCCTTTCCTCCTATTGACCAATTTTCTTTTCATATTTTTATATACTCTAATTTATTTAATATCTTTTTTATTTACATCCATCTCTCTCTTGGTATCACAAACGCTTACAGCTTTTATTTTTTTTAATTTTTTTAATAGTGCTGCCATCTTCTTTCTCTCTCCTTCCGATTTCCCGTTCATGCTTTTATAGACCTTGAGTAACTTAGCAAGTCAACATCCTCCTCCCAGTTTACTCCTTCATTAGCTGGGTGATAATACTGTAATGCTAACTTAGATGCAGTCACACAGGACCAACACTTCACAAACTATTTTTTTTTTTCAACCTCGTCTTGCCTCTCTCCTTGCCATATATTCTGCTTTTGTTTGCAATGCCATTCAGTCATTAAACCTTTGGCAACGATGAATTTCTGTGAATTAATCCATTTCGTCCGTAGTATGCTAGGCAGGAATGATTGAAGAAGCTCTTAATACTCCACAACTATCTTCCCTATCATCATTAAATCATCTCACTTCCTTCGATTCATCATCTTTTTCTTCTTTTTCTATTAGCTCTAGTTTTGTCAGGTAGAATTTCGGCCTTTCCTTCTTTACAATATCCTTTATTATTGGATTATTTGAACCCCATTCTAACAGACTTAATAATATAATTCTTCTTACATTATTAACTTTACCTTTTCGTACAATTATACTAAATATGTCCCATACCTTTTCGTGTCTTTATGCTTTCTATTTATTTCAAAGTTTGTTATTTATCTGTTTTCCACAAGCTCTTGTGTCATTGCTTGTAATTCTATTCTCATTCCCTCCTTGATATGTATCCATGAAACATCTTTATTGAAGCTTATGTAAACTTGTCTCAAAAGACGAGAATTATAACATGAAAATCGGCCTGTTTGACCCTATTTTTCATTTTATTATTCACTCAGGTTTTTGAAAACTGTGTGAAGCACGGTAAAGGAATGAACAAGAATGCTCATTGGCAAGATACGCTCAAGAAAGTGTATGAGGAAAGCCCGTATTCTAATCCCTCTTTATTTATCATCACCATATTACTATCGTCTTTTGGCTGACTCCTGTAGCTGGTGATCCCAAGATGTCCATGCATCTTGTCCCTTCTCGGTAGCAACCCCCCTTTCCTGGACACCTCCGGCCCCCAATATACTCTCCAGCCTTATCTCTTCAGTTCCCCTCTGTATGCAAGCCAACTCTCATACACATTCACAAAGCCTCCTCCACAGTCGCTGCATTATATTTATTAACCAGTGAAACGTTCATTCCTTTTTCTGCCTCCACTGTTACCTTTGGCGCAGGTTTTGCCGAGCGCACAAACCATTTTTTTTTTTTTAATGTGTCCGACTCTGGGCATAGGCTTCACAGCCTGCTATCAAGGCCAGTAGTCCTCCTACATATACCTCTACATGTCACTGCTTCGGCGCTAACACCCACTGTCCATATTGAATACATGCTAGGGCTGTCTCATACAGGACTGGTGTATTGGTATTAGCGGGGGTATTTTTACATGTCGGCAGGTTTTCTAGTAGATCAGTAACGTCTGATTTAACGAAATTCAAATCCTTATTTACATTAGGATTTCCATAAAATCCTTAATAACTCCCGTATCTCCCTAGTGAAACTTACCATGCTGGAGATTTTTAAAGTTAGGATGAAAACGGGTCATTTGTGGAATCGACCCCTTATTAGGCTCAAGGCTGATATTCTAGGCGATATTAAAGGCTTAAAGCACCTCTCCCTCAGGCGCTCTATTTGCCATTATACCTTGACATTCTCTCACATGCTTCATATATCTTTTTAGTAACGTCGCAATTTACACTACTAACATATAAAGAGATCCTGAACTACAGTGGTGAAAATTCATGGCTAAGGGAGACTTCTTGCAAAATCTCCATTGCCACTCACAGTCATACTCTCCTTCCCTTTCATGGTCATCCACCAAGATTTCTTCCTCCTTCCTTCGTCCTCCGTAATCCACCCTTCCGCCAAGATTGTAATCTGGCCTGGTAAATGACCTGGAGGAGATAGGGTTGAGGAGAGGAGGGGGAAGGAGCCCTGAAATACATGTGCTGTCGAAGAAAATGAGGGTGAGAAAATTAAGTGCAAAGAGAAGGGAGAGTGGTAGTTAGGGAGAAGGAGACGACCTTGAATTATGAAGGTGAAAGTGCTTGTGGAGAGAGAGAGAGAGAGAGAGAGAGAGAGAGAGAGAGAGAGAGAGAGAGAGAGAGAGAGAGAGAGAGAGAGAGAGAGAGAGAGAGAGAGAGAGAGAGAGAGAGAGAGAGAGAGAGAGAGAGAGCGGGGGGAGTGGGGCTGGGACTGCACCACTGACGCAAAAAAGTGTGCAGAAGGAGGAGGGTTTAGATGACGAAGATAGGGTACTAGATGGATGAGAAGGGATGGAAAGACAAAGAGGAGAGAAAAGGAGAAAAGGAGAAAAGAAGAAAAAAAGGGCAGGGTTGGGAGAGTATACAATAGATAATATGGAAACAACGAATGTGAAAAACTAGGAAGGTTAGATGAGGAAAATAAGCAACAGGATAAAGTAAGAAGTACAATAGGATGATCGTAGAAAGAAAACATGGGAGAAAGGAGAAAATTGAGATGGGTAATGAGAGAGAAGAATGGGAAGGGTAAGCACTGAGGCAAAAAAGACTGAGAGGCGAGAGGGTTTAGATGAAGATAAGAGGGTTCAGGATATTGTGGTAAGATGGAACGAGGGATGAGCAAGCTAGCGAAGAGAGGAAAAGGAGGGAAGGAGAGAAGGAAGTGAAGGTGGGACGAAGGAGAGATGAAGAGAAACGAGGGAGAGAGGAAGGAGAGAGAGAGAGAGAGAGAGAGAGAGAGAGAGAGAGAGAGAGAGAGAGGATAGGTGGGAGGGAGAAAAAGAGGGAGGAAACAGGGAGAGAAGGGAGGGAGAGAGGAACGGGAGAGGGAGGGACAGAAGAGAGGGAGGGCGGGAAGGAGGAAGGAGAGAGGGAGAAAAGGGAAAGAGGGAGGAAGAAGAGAGGACAGGAGGGAGCGTCGAAGGAGAAATGAAGGAAGGAAGGAGGAAGGGAGAAAGATAGGAAAGAGGGAGGGGGAGGGGGGGAATAAGGGGTGTACAGGGAGGAACGAGGGAGGAACGAGGGAGGAAGATAGGAAAGAGGGAGGGAGGGAAGGGACTAAGGAGGGAACAGGGAGGAAGGATGAAGAAGAATGCAGAATGAGGCAAGGTTAGCATGGCTGCAATATTGGAGAGAGAGAGAGAGAGAGAGAGAGAGAGAGAGAGAGAGAGAGAGAGAGAGAGAGAGAGTAAAACAGTCAGATAGACAGACAGACGGAAAGAAAAGAGATAAACGCAACGTCAGAGACGAGATTCTATTGCTAGTCTTGTTTCTTCGAGATTCAGGCTATAGGCGTTGTTGCTGAGCAACCACAGTCTGTCTAATTGAACAAACCCATCAACCGCAAGCAAGCAATAGACCCTGCAGGGCCGTCCGGCGCAGTGAACCAATGTTCTCTTGCGGCTAACTACCCTTCACCAGAGCAAGGCGAGGGTAATATTGTGTATTTAAAGCTGGCGTAGATGTGGCCATGTTTTCACTCAGGATTCTTTATTCCTTTCACAGGCGGGGGTTGTGTCTGGCCACTGGCTATCTCCTGATGACGCAAATAATTTTAACAGACTTGTGTCTACCGTCAGTGTCAAATATTTCTTCTTAAAGGACTCTGTAACTGAGATGAAACGTAAAGATAATAGATACGCGGTTGACAAATGGAGGAAGAGATGGCTGGACTATGCAGTTTTGTAGTATTTCGTAATTATTATTTTTTTTTTTTGGTAAAAAATTAATTTTCTGAACGAAGGAGAACTAAGATTACCAAAAAGTTTTAAAAAATTATTTTCATCCTTTTGCAGCCTATTTTTGCTTTGTTTCGTAAAAAAAAAAAAAAAAAATAGCGTATAGTACTACGGCTTTAAATCGTTTCCATAATACTATTTTTCTGGCTAGTATCATAATCGAGTGTTACCCTCTTTGTTACAGTTCTGCATTCAGGATGGAGTGATGGCAGTTAAACGTTAATTTAAACTGAATAGAGTATAGTGAATGTGTCCAGTGCATCGTGAGAAAAGACTTCGCTATTCGGTTAGACGAAACACTGATGTGGGAGATGAAGTTGGATAATCGTGTCTCTTTTACGAGAGAGAGAGAGAGAGAGAGAGAGAGAGAGAGAGAGAGAGAGAGAGAGAGAGAGAGAGAGAGAGAGAGAGAGAGAGAGAGAGAGAGAGCAAAGCTGTGAATATGAATTAGTTTCGTAGGCACACAACAAGCAATCGTGAAAGTATGGAACCATCCAGAGCCCAGGACCACAGACAGACAGCGGTACAGTGGGACAGAAAGTTAGTCAAAAATAAAGACGTGTTTAAAAAGTAAAATAAACTTGAAAACAGTAATCATGAACCCTGCAACCCTTGAACAGAACCAGTCAGCTAGATAAATAAATACAAAGCTGCATAAATACGTACATACATATGCAGACAGACAATAAACAGTACTGCGGCCAACAAAGCAATAATAATAATCAGCATTAAAATAGTGATTCATAATGCTTTAAACCTTTAACGGGTCTCCTCAGCTCCATGGGTAGACAAACATACAGTACAATAGGGTGGAAAGTGTGTCAGGTTGTTTTGTTGTAACTTTGAGAATATTGGGTCATTCAAAATATGTGGGGGACTGAAAATGTTTCTTTGATTGTTCTCAACATAATGATGAAGAAAAAAATATTATGGAAGAATTTGCTGAGTCATCTTATTTTCCAAACAGCCTGCAGTTTTACCTTTGAGTATATTATAGCACACATACATATATTTTATATAAGTACTGCATACCTATGAAAAAATAATAGTTTTCAGAAGAAAGCAGTTATGTAACTAATAATAATTTCATTTACTTAAATTTATGTAACATAGTATTATTTCAGTAATTTAATTTCACTTAATGGATGATAGCTTTTGCCTTTACCACTTATACCAGTTGCTAGAGGAAGGCTTCATCTACTTGACACCGAAAATACCCCAGTTCTGTAATATTGGTGTCTTCGTCTCTTCAGCAAACTAATGGATGCATAAATAGACAAAAGTTAAAAATGTGAACATAAGGTGTAAAACTGATTACAAATAAGAATTTTATCTTGACTCTAAGATCCCCCCTTTTTTTTTTTTTTTTACAGAAGATGAACAGATCATTTGACATAAAAGTATCAGTAAAATAATGCAAGGGAGGTAACATTCTATCTAACTTGTAGGGGCGGTAGTACTTGTAGGGGCGGTAGTTCATTTGTAATAAACAAGCAGATGGATAGCTAAACAGACAAACAGACAGAGCAAATAAAGTGGTAAAATATCAACACACACACACACACACACACACACACACACACACACACACACACACACACACACACACACACACACACACACACTCACACACACAAAGCAAACTTGGCTCTGGAAACAACTTCAGCAAGTTAGCTAACTTGAGGAGTAGATAACTGGATTGACATAAAGATGCACAATAAAAAGTGGGAAAAGAAAACAACGGAATAAAAATAATGAAGTCAGAAAAAAAAAAAAGAAAATGCTGTCGTTATGTTGCATGCCTTGAACTGGAATAGCCAGATGGATCGGTAATGATAGATATATACATAATAAATCTGAAGTACGAATAGTAAACAAAGCTGTAGAGATAATACACTAGTAATAATTTTTAATCTTGACGTAGACCAACGCCGGATTAAGGGGGGGGCCCAAGGGGCCCGGGCCCTGGGCCACCCACCATGAGGGGGCCTCCCACCAGAGCAACTTGTGTTCATTTCATTTCGTGTTTATGCATTACATATTACAGCATTGGATGAATAGTCCCCGTTCAGTATTTCCTACCTAAAAGTGTCCTATTTATATATTAGGATTTAGGTTACCAGTCTGTGGTGTATGCCAATGGGGGAGTTGGAAAGGGGGCCTCCCTTCCAAGCGGGCCCCGGGCCTCCCACATGCTTAATCCAGCCGTGACGTAGACACTACAGGTTCAGCAGGCGGACACATTAAATAAAATGGCCATAAAACTTACTGAGACGCCACATGTTACATCTGCCCCTTTATGATGCCTGAGTCACGTGTAAGCAATCGTTGCCATAACTCTTGATATACTATGTTCCTCACTTCTCACTTATGCCATGATATGCTGTGTTATATTGTGCTGTGTGGTGTTAGTATGTCTTCCTCTTTATGTTGCCTCAGTCACATGGAAATAGCTGGGGATATACATGTAACTCTTGGCACCCTCATCACCGATACCATTCTGTACAGTGAGCCCTCAGTTTGGCGAATATTTGGTGTCAAAACAACCTTCGCAAACCCAATTTCGCCAAATCCAAGGATTTAATTAAATGGGGGAAATTAAATTGGTTCTGTGGGGTCAATAAAAAGCTTGATTTTCCTCCTATTCCACTTTTATTCTATTGTTGAGAGGTAATATGTAATTAGTATATTAACATAACTGTTGAAAACTAACCCATAACCAGAAATTGAGGTGCACTGATAGACTAAACTAGTATCCAGGGCTGACAAAGGTAGGCTAACGACCGCCTCCATGGCCCCCGCCGCTGACCTCTCCTCCAGTATTACAACTGCCTCCGTCGCTGTTTCTACCAGTGCCACCATTTCATCAAAACCTTCAAAGACAATAACCATTGACAGGCTATATTCATCTTCTTCCATGTCATCTTCCACATTTATACGTTCAGTTGACTCTGTCACTTGCTTATTTTCTTCTCGTTTGCGGTTGAAATAGCGAGTTAGCTCTTGTTTACTGTCCCAGCTGACTGGGGTAAACAATAGGATTGCTAGGTTGGCAATTTTCAAGCCAAATTTCTCAAATGTGGCTCTTGCAAAATTGTTTGGCCTCAGATTATTCTGTTTGGTAGCAGTGCTTC